>NW_006399767.1:7267035-7311229 GCF_000299155.1 Elephantulus edwardii | reverse complement strand
TATCTCTATCTCTATCTCTATCTCTATCTCTATCTCTATCATCTCTCATCTATATCTATCTATCTATCTCTATCTCTATCTATATAATCATTGCTGTTGGGTTGAGTTAGAGCAGGCAGCTATATTCATGGCTGATTGTCCAACAGGTTTCCCAAAGTATAAATCACATGAAAGGTGTTTGTCCATCTTTCTCCCAAGGAGCTGCTGGTAGATTCCAGCTGCTAGAGAGGCAAAGCCCTTGAGTTAGCAGCGCATTTCGCTGTGGGAGATCAGAGCTCCCATATATATATAGGCTTAAGTGTGGCGGAAATCATGACAATAGTGAAGAATAAGGGTTATGATCTGTTGTTTATAGGGTGACAAAGAGTCATAGCTGGCACAACAGCACTGGACAGCAATGTGTGTGTGTGTGTGTGTATTTTGTTGTTATGTATATATATATAAAATGCTAAATGTATACATAAAATGTTGTTGTTGTTAAGTGCCATTGAGTCGTACACGACTCAGTAACTCTATGAACAAAAAAGTCTTGAACATGAAAAACTTCCATCTTTTCTCCAAGTTCATAGAGTTTCCAGAGGCAAGCTATTTTGGAAGTAGATGCCACTCCTACTTCCAAACTTGTTTTAATTGGGGAGCGCCACCAAACACTGTCCACCATGGGTAACCATTATTACATTTGACATGTCAGTGTCACAGTGTTTAGCATCATAGAAACCAGGAGCTGCCTTTCCACAGCAAATTGCCAGACCATTGCTGTACTACTCAGAAGACTATTATGTGTATATAAAATTTTACATACTTAGTCAAATGTATATATATGTGGATATATTTAGATATTGGGTCAAAATGTGTACATATGTATGGGAGAAAGATGGGCAATCTCCTCCCGTGTGATTAACTGCCTCTGAAAACCCACTGGAGGGTCAGCTATGGATTGGTTCCAACTCGAAGGTACACAATAGCATGTATATATGAATGTATTGAATAATTGAATTCCCAGATCTTCCTGGCATGCATGTGGATAATGTTCTATCACTAGCAACATAATATGTCAGGATAAAACTTGAAATTATCTTTTTATCTATGAATGAAACACCATGCTTGTTGGAAGCAATAAATAAGGCATGGTCATAGCAAAGTATGAACTTGGTGACAGAAATGAGGCTGGAAATAGAATGACCAAATTTTGCATGTCCAATGATTTACCCATTGCAAATACCCTTTTAGGGAAAAACAAACCAACAACAAAACACAAATGCAACTTTACACATCGACCTCATCTGAAAGACTATGTAAGAATTAGATTGACTACATCTGTGGAAAGATTTGTTGGAGAAGCTCAGTATCAACAGTCAAAACTAGGCCTGGGAAGACTGTGGATCAGACTATCAATTACTTATGTGCAAGTTCACACTGAGGCCAAAGAAAATGAAAAATAAAAAGAAAAAAAACCCAAAAACTACAAATAAAAAAAAAGCCCACAAGAACCAAAATACAACCTTGAGTCTATCTCACTTGAAATTAAAAATCATCTTAAGAATAGATTTGAAGCATTGAATACCAGTGAACGAAGACCAGATGAGTTGTTGGATGACATCAAGGATATCACTCATGAAGAGAGTAAAAGATCATTACAATGATGGAGAATGGCGGGGGTGGGGGGGGGGGGGGGAAACCTTGAAATGGATGTCAGAAAAGACTGAAAATTTCACTGGAGCATCAAGAAGACAAAAAGAAGATGGTGAAGTAAAAGAGCTGAACAGAACATTTCAAAGGGCAGCTCAAGAAGACAAAGCAAAGTATTATAATGGAACGTGTAGAAAGCTGAAATTGGAGAATAAAAAGGGAAGAACTTGCTCTGCATTTCTCAAGCTGAGAGAACTGAAAAACAAATTTAAGCCTCGAGTCACAATATTGAAGGATTTTATGGGCAATATGCTGAATGATCCAGGAATAAAAAGGTTGCACGGCACAATTTGATCAGTGGTGGGAAGAGTGGGTTAAGGAATTGTAAAAGATCCAGCATAAAAAACAATGTATGTAGAATTTCTGAGTAAACCAGTATATATATATATACACACACACACACACACACACACACACACACGCATACATACATATATATGTATATGCTGTATGTCTGTATGTATATATGTATGTCTGTATGTATATTATATATGTATGTATATATGTATGTGTATGTATGTGTGTGTGTGTGTGTGTATATATATATATATATAAAGATGGAGGGGATATACAGAGTCACTGTACCAAAAATGAATTGACTGATGCAGAAAATTTCAAGAAGTACAATATGAACAAGAGCCACTGGTAATGATGGAAGAAGTTGTAGCTGAACTGAATTGGCAAAAAGTAAGACCTCATGCACAGTTTGATGGGTGGAGGGAGGGGGTAAAGGAAATTGGAAAATCCAGTAGGAATCTGAAAAGATGGGGTAATGGGGGGGCACAATTCAATGAGGATTAAGTTTACAAAGCATAATGTATAGAAATGATTGTATGAAACAAAATGTGAGTGAAGGAAAGTGTGAAACACAACATATACAAATTTTGTATGCAAACCAATATAAAATATGTAACAAAAATATGACCCCCAAAATTAATGGGATACCGAGTGACATGTTTCAGCTAACAGAAGCAGCCCTGGATGTGCTCACAAGTCTGTGCTAGGTTATTACGGAGGCAGCTATCTGACTGGCTGAGTGGACGGGATACGTATTTGTTCCCAGTCCCAAGAAAAGTGATCCAAAAGAATGTGAAAACTAGCAAGCAATGACATTAATATCACATGCAAGCAAAAATATTGCTGAAGAGCACTCAAAAATGGCTAGAACATTATGTATACAGTCAGTTCAGGCAGGTTTTAGAAGAGGCCATGGCATTAGAAATAGCATAGCTGATATCAGATAGATCCTGGCTAAAAGTAAACAATGCCAGAAGAATGTCTATGCTTTGTTGACTGTGCAAAGGCATTTGATGGTGTGGATCATAACAAGTTATGACTGACATTGAGAACAATGAGAATCCCATAGCACTTAGTTGTACTCATGCAACACCTATACCTAGACCAAGAGGCTGTTGTGGGAACAGAGCAAGGGAACACTGCATAGTTTAACATTAAGAAAGAGTTCTCTTAAGCTTAGGTATTCTTTCTCCATGCCTGTTCAATCTGTATGCTGAGCAAATCATTCAGGAAACTGGACTCTAAAGAAGAATGTGGCACTAGGATCAGAGGAAGACTCAGCAATAACCTGTGTTATGTAGAGGATCCAACTTTTCTTGCTGAAAGTGAAGCACTTGCTGTAGCAGAAGATCAAAGAACACAGCCTTCAATATGGATTGCATCTCAGTGTCAAGAAAGTAAAATTCTTACCACTGGCCTGAGAAGCAACATCACGATAGATGGAGAAAAGATTGAAATTGCTGATGATTTCATCTTACTTGGATCAACACCCTTGGTACCAGCAGTCAGGAAATAAGTATTGCACTGGAGAAGTCTGCAGCCAAGGACCTCTCCAGGTTACTGAACAGCAGTGATGTCAGTTTAAGGACTAAGGTGTGCCTAATTCAAGCAGACAACAAATTACAATGACTGAAGAAGAATTAATGCCTTTGAAATATCCCATAACTGTCAAAAGAGCAGACAGGTTATGTCTTAGAGAAAGTGCGACCAGAATGCTCCTTGGAGACAAAGATGATGAGGTTTCTTTGCCTCATATACTTCAGGCAGGCTGTTAGGGGAGGCAGTTCCTTGGTAAGGGTCATCACACTTGGAAAGGTAGAGGATTGGCAAAAGAAAGACCCTCAAGCAGATGGACTGACACAGGGACTGCTACAGTGAGCCTGAGTGTGTCAGGAAGTGTGAGAATGGCCCAGGGTAGGCAAGAGTTCAGATCTGTTGTTCATAGGGTCTCTATGGGGCATATTCAACTGCATGACACCTAACAACAACAACAACAACATGCATTGACATACTGATCTAAAGGTGTGAAATCTATTATTTGGGTCATGGTCACAAATTCATGAAAGCTGTAGGTGTGTGTGTAAAACATATGAATACTTTTAAGATAACTTATACTGGTTCTTCTGGTATTTCCATTTGAGGTGATTGATTAAAAGTCTGTGCTAAGCAAATTAAAATTGCAAATAACTTGGTGTCTCCATCTACCAATTCACTGCACGTGAGAACTTTCTAACTTCCTACTTACCCTGTAAGATTATGAACTGTGCATGTAGTTCCAACATCTGTGCAGATCCATCTCCACATTTTCCTGTCATTGTGCCATGCTCTAGTTTGTCTACTCAGACTTGCTCTGTTAGACAATGATATAAGTCAAGTTACCATCCCCCTGCTCAGTGTTTTAAAACTATAAACTCAGGGGATTTTGAAGTTTTCTTATATGGGCCCTTGGCTTGTCATCTCAGCTGAAGAATCTTAATAAAGATAAATTTTGTGTTGACTCAATTAAAAAAAAAAAGGATTTGATCCCAGATATGCTCTGGCCATAGACTGTCTTGTGAGCCTAGACGAATCAGAGTTAGTCTGTCTTTCTAACAGTAGAGGAGAATTTATGCTTATTGAGGGCATAGTTCATAAGGAAGGGTGCTGCTAACCTGAGGCACTACTCCTCTGGCGGTTCGAATCCACCAGTGGCATCTTGAGAGAGAGAGCAATCTCTTACTATGAGATTTACAGCATTTTGGAAAAGCCTGCTGAAGGGTCAACTATGAATTGGTTCTGATTTGACAGCAATGAGAGAGAAAGTAATGTTGTTTGTTAAGTGCCTTCTAGTACAACTCATAGTGACCTTATGAACAGACAACCTGAATCCTGCCCTATCCTGTACTGTCCTCACCACCTCTGATACACTAGAGTCACTACTGATCATCGTGTCAGTCCATCTTGTTGGTGATTGTTGTTACTAGTCTCCTATTCTAGTCTCCTGAGACTCATTGTTGTTGTTATATGGCATCCAGTTGCCAGTGACTCTTAGCAACCCTATGTACAAGCTCTGAAGCCTGCCCTTCCCTGAGCCAGTCTCACTGACTCCGACCCACCTACCCCCATTGCCCCAGTTACTGTATCAATCCATCTCATCCGGGGATCTCTCTCTCCTGCTCTGTAACTCCTTCTTCCAGACATGATGTCCTTCTCCAAGGGTTGGTCCCTCCTGGTCATGTGCCCAAAGTATGTGAGAATAGAGCTTCAAAATTCCAGTCCCCAAGGAGAAACTTGGTTTCACCTACTCCAAGACAGACCTATTTGTTTTCTCGACGGTCCATGGTATGTTCAAGACTCTTCTCCAGCACCACAGTTCAAAGGCCTCAATTCTTCTGTCATCCTTAGTCATTATCCAGCTCTCTGATGTAATTGTGAAGAACATGGCCTGGACTAGGTACACCTTAGTCTCTAGACTGACATCGTTACTTCTCAGTACTCTGGAGATGTCCCTGACAGCAGATTTTCCCAGTGCAATTCGTCTTTTGATTTTCTGACTACTGGTGCCAAGAGTGTTGATTATGGAGCAGAGCAAGCTGTAACTGTTAACAATTTCTTCTCCATCTTTCATGGTTCTGCCAGTTGGTGATTATTCCCCAATTTTCACTACTGTCTTGTTTATTAGGTGCAAAGGACAGGAGATCTCTCTCTCCTTTTGGTTTTACTTGTCTGCATTCCAACAGGACATCCTTTATTGAAAGGACTGAATATTTTATTTTTGTTTCCTCAGTATCTGGAACAATTCCTAGCAAAAAGGAAGCACTTGACAAATGTTGGCTGGTGGCATGACTGATTATCTATATTTTATAAACTAGTTGAGGAAGTAGATTTTAAAAGGGCCAAATAGTTAAGGAAAAAACATGACTCTTGCTGATTAAAATCCATGATATTTTTACTTTGCTGCACGAGCACTTTTCGGAAAAATAATTTCATAGGTCAAGACTGTCAACAAGGAGGCTGAATTGTTATCAGTGTGCATGTAAAATATGATGATTGCGATGTTCATGATATGTTGATGAACATCAAGCATCGTAAATACCTTTTTAATATTTATTTTTGGGTGTGGTTTGGAAGAAAGTTTACAAAGCAGGGTTTTGTTTTGTTTTTTCTATTTCAACAAGATATACATACTTTGTTTTCTGACAAAACAAGTGGTTGCAATTCCTTCAATGCTATGTTTCCTCTCAGGTTTTCCTTACTTCTGTTTACTCTTCTTTCCTGCCCCTCTCTGTTGCTTAACCATGCTTTCAGGCAAATGCTGTCCTTATGGTCTCATATGGCCAACTATCTGGAGAACCATGTTTCTTATGGGTATTACTGATCATGTCATTGTTCTGTCTATGAACCTGAAAGGTGGTGGAGGGTTACTTGACAGCAATGAGTTGTTTGATTGGGTTTATTTGTTTGTTTCTTTAAAAAAATATTGGTTTGCTAAAAAAGTTCATATACATTGTATTTCACACTATTCTTCACTCATTCTGTGTTTCATACAATCATTTTCCTTATTGTTGTGATGTGCTGTCGACTCGTCTGCGCCTCATAGAGACCCTATGTACTACAGACCTAAACCCTGCTCTATCCTGTGCTAATCTCACTGTCTCCAACACATCTATCCCCATTACCCCAGTCACTGAATCAATCCATCTCATTGAGGGTCTTCCTCTCCTGTGCTATCCCTCCACCTTCCCAAGCATGACGTCTTTCTCCAAAGACACCTTGCAACGTGTCCAAAGTATGTCAGAAGAAGCTTCAGAATCCTTACCTCCAAGGAGAAGTCTGGTTTCACCCTCTCTAGGTCAAACGTGTTCACTCTCTTAGCAGTCCATGGTATATTCAATGCTCTTCTCCAACACCACATCTGACAGGCATCAATTCTCCTTCTATCATCTGTTGTCATTGTCCAGCTCTCTGACTCATAGCAAGTGATTGCAAAGATCATGGCCTATATCAGGCATACCTTAGTCTCCAGACTGACATCATTGCTCTGTACTGACTCAAAGTACTGACTTTGGAGAGGTCTCTGACAGCAGACTTTCCCTTGGCTGGTGGCATGACTGATTATGTATATTTTATAAGCTAGTTGAGGAAATAGATTTAAAAAGGGCCAAATAGTTAAGGAAAAAACATGGCTCTTGCTGATTAAAATCCATACTTTGATGCACGAGCACTTTTAGGAAAATCATTTCATAGGTCAAGACTGCCAACAAGGAGGCTGAATTGTTACCATTGTACATGTAAAATATGATTATTGAGATGGTCATAATATGCAATATGTCTTTTAATTTCCTGGCTGCTTGTGCCAAGAGTGTTGACTTTGGAGCCAAGCAAACTAAAGCTGTTTACAATCTCAATCTCTTCACCATTTATTATGATGCTGCCAATCAGCCCAATGGTGAGAATCCTTGTTTTCTTGGTATTGAGCTTCAATCCATAATGAAAGCTGTAGTCCTTGACCTTCTGCAGCAAGCACTTCAGGCTCTCCTCAATTTCAGCAAGCAGGATTGTGTCATCTGCATAAGGCAGTTTGTTGATAAGTCTACTTCCAATCCTGATTCCACATTTCTCCTCATAGAGCCCAGACTCTGTTCTGCATATTGATTGAAAAGGTATGGAGAAAGGACACATCCCTGGTGTACACTCTTCCCAGTTTTGAACCTTGCAGTCAGTGTCCCTTTGCTCTGTTCTGATGACTGCTTCTTGGTCCAAGTATAGGTTTCACATAGCACCGTGAAGTGTTCTGAGATTCCCATTCTTCTCAGAGTTAGTTACTCTCTCGTCTCTTCCACTCATTATATTTTGTAAAATTACTCACCATTGAACTTTGCCCATAATTACTCTATCTTTTCAGGTCCCTGCTGGATCCTTCCCATTTACTTCACCCGCTCCCTCCATCCACCACACTGTGATTTTGCCCCTACCCAACCTCACCCATATGCTTGAACTCCTTCCCTCCTTGGGTCCCTATACTAGTTTTACTAGTTATAATTCTATTATTGCAATAATGGTCTTATGCAGTATTTGTCCTTATGAGACTCAGTTAGTTCTCTCACATAATGCTCTCCAGTCTCTCTCAAGTTATATAATATTTTCCTTCCTTCCTTCCTTCTTTCTTCCTCTTCCTCCTCCTCCTCCTTCTTTTTCTCCTCGTCCTCCTCCTCCTTCTTCTCCCTCTCCCTCTCTCTCTTCTCTCTTTCCCTCTCTCTCCTTCTCTCTCTCCCTTTCCCTTTCCCTCTCCCTCTCCCTCTTCTCTCTTTCCCTCTCTCTCCTTCTCCCTCTCCCTCTTTCTCCCTCTCCCTCTCTCTGTCTCTCTCCTTTGCTCCTGGGTGATAGATAGTATTCCATTGTGTGAATGTACCAGAATTCATCAATCTATTCAGCTGTGCTTGGACATTTGGGCTGTTTCCATGTTCTTGCGATGGTGAAGAAAGACAGCAATGAGTTTTAATGAGATCTTTTTTTTTCAACTATCATTCAGGCCCTGTATAGTGAAACTGCTTAGATATAAAAACTACATACCAGTGCAAAAAATGAACAAAATAACCTGTAGAGGTTGAATCATATCAAGACTCTAGTAGCCCAGTAGACGTTTATCCTACATTAACATGGAATTGGCAGGAGGCAACCTTCAGACAAAGAATTCATTGTTTGGCCCATTCGTAGCTAGAGTTGCGCTCCTTCTACTGACTTTGACTGTTGGAGCCTCTGTGTTCAGGGCCTCGGGTGGAGGGAATGGGAAGGAGAGAAGAGAAACTGAAGGGAATAAGCAAGTGCTGTCTCCATAGTCAGATGTATGAATGCATCTTTGGTCCTAGCACCTCCTTTTGGTATTCTTTTATTCCCCACTTGCTCATTTTAGCTGCTCTCTCAGAAGGATGAGAAATCTCCTTCCTTGTGATTTACTGCTTCTGAAAACACACTAGAGGGTTACCTATGAGTTGGTTCCAACTAGACAGTACACAGCAACCCAACCTGCACAAAAGGGACGGTACAGGCAACCAGAGGGGCTCTAGCCAGAGCCCCTCCTTATGGAAGTTAAAAAAAAATAGCAATTAAGTTGGACCTTTTGGTCCTGTTTAAATTCCTGGCTCTACCACTTTTTAGGTGAGTAGGCTCATGGTCATTCAATTGTTTGTATTTTGGTTTTTCCACTGAAAGATGAGGATAACAATAGTATTGATAATAAAAATATGAAAGGATTGAATGAGCTATTACAAAAAGACTTCATTGATAAATGTTTATTAATCAATTACACAGAGTAAAAAAAGAAGAATACTTTGGTGAACAGAACATCTTTGCTTTCTTTTATTTGTAGGAAGGTCAATGCCCAGAGCAATGTCTATCCTTTTCTAAATTTTATTTTGCTTGCTTGTTGCTATGAAGTTGAGTAGATTTTGACTGATGGTGACCACATGGGTGCAGAGTAGAACTGTTCTATAGTGACTTTAGGAAGATAAATAGTCTTGTCTTCTGGGGTGACTTTGAGCAGGTCTGAACCACTAACCTTTTAGTACTGTAGTTAGTACTGTAGTTCAGCATGTAAACATTTGTGCTACTCAAGAACTCCTGTGCAGTAGAGTTGAAAAGAGTCATTGTATTTCTGAGGTATGAAGGGAGCTCTGGTGGCTTAGGCCTCAGGGAGCTGTGCGGCTAATTCAAAGTCTGTGCCTCTAAGGTGGTTCAAACCCACCACTGGCTCTGAGGAGAAAGATGGACAAATTTCTACCTTGCAATTTACAGACTCTTAAGCTCGTGGAGGGCCAGCTATTAGTTGGATCCAACTTGACAGCAATGAGCGAGTTTCTGAGATGCATTGCTTAGTTGTATTGCTAGAGTGCCCTAGACAGTACACTAAATGGTGGTTTAGCCAAGTAGCATGGTAGAGAGTTATTTTATTCAGCTGGGTTATTTTTCTTTTCTGTTGCAGGTGAAGATCTTAATATATGAAAATGAAGTCCCAGGCAATGATGATTTGTTGGTTAACATTATTTCTGGTCACAGAATGTTCCTACAACAGACCTAAGATGCACTCAAAAGTAAGTGTGCTCCATTCCTATACAGTCCCCAGAGGAACATTATAGCTTCCCTAGAAGGCTACATTTATGATAAATATAACATGACACGATAAAGAATTTTTTAAATGACTATAATTTATTTTTGCTATTATATTATTAGCTTCCTAAATGGTGGCTAATCTTGAGAAGAACTGGAATTCCAGAACATTTGATTGTGTTCATGCAAAATTTATACTTGGATCAGGAAGCAGTAGTCAGACAGAGTAGGAAAATACTGCATGGTTCAGGATCAGGAAAGATGTGCATCAGGAATGCATCATATCTCCAAACCTTTTCAATTCATATGCAGAACAGATCATTTGGGATACTGGACTTTATGAGGAGGAATGTATTATCGGGCTTGGAAGAAGGATTATAAAAAACCTGCATTACATAGATGCCATGGCCTCACTTTCTAGAACAGAAGAGGACATGAGGCTTTGCTGAAGGAGGCCAAGGACTCTAGTCTTTAATATGGATTGAAGCTCGACATCAAGAAAACAAAGATTCTCATAACTGGGTCCATTGGCAGCTTCATGAGAGATGGAGAAGAGATTGAGATCTTTAACAACTTCAGCTTACTTGTTTCCGCAATCAACACTCTTGGTACCAGCAGTCAGGTAATCAAAAGATGAGTTGCACTGCGAAAGTCTGCTGTCAGGGACCTCTCCAGAGTACTGAGGAGCAACGAGGTCAGTTTGGAGATCAAGATGTGCCTTTTCCAGGCCATGGTCTTGGCAATTGTTTGCTATGCATCAGAGAGCAGGACAATGGCTAAAGAAAATAGAAGAAGAATTGATGCCTTCGAGTTGTGGTGCTGGAGAAGAGTCTTGAACATACCATAGACCACCACAAAAACCAATAGGTCTGTCTTGGAGAGTGTGAAACCAAGCTGCTTCCTGGAAACAAGGATTTTGAAGCTTTATTTCACAAATTTTGGGCATGTGGCCAGGCGGAACCAGTCCTTGGACAGGGACATCATGTTTGGAAAGGTGGAAGGACAGCACAGGAGAGGAAGACCCCGGATGAGCTGGATTGAAACAGTGGCTAGAATAATGGGGGTGGGGGGTGGATTGGGTGTGCCAGAGACAATGAAACTGGCTCAGGATAGGGCAGGGTTCAAAGATATTGTACATAGGGTTACTATGAGTCATAGAAGACTAGATGGCACATAAAAACAAGAACAGAAAGAAGGAAACAAAGAATGTAGAGAAGTGGCAGGAATTTGCTCAAACGCAAAGGGTAGAATGATTCCTTTACAAGCTACAGAGAATGTAGACCATCAGTTGGTGAGAGGAGGAAGTGCTAGTGTAAGGGTTGGGCAATTTAGAATCAAATCTTAACTTTGCTTTTCACTCACTACACAAATGGCTTTACTTCTGTGGATTTTAATGTCTTTATTTATAACATGAGTTTCTTTTGGTAATATTTATAATAATTTTCAGTGATAAGAAATTTGAAAACTATTATTGAAATATAATGGTTTGTCTTACATACTTTGGGCAAGTTGTTAGGAGAGGTAATTCCTTGGAGTGGGACATCATGCTTGGGAAAGTGGAGGGACAGCAAAGGAGATGAAGACCCTCAATTAGGTGGGTTGACACAGTCACTGCAGCAATGGGCTTGAATGTGTCAGAGATTCAGAAGATGGCACATGGTAGGACAGGGTTCAGATCTGTTCATAGGGCCACTGTGGGTTGTACTTGACTTGATGGCACACAACAACAACAATAACATCAGTAACAATGATTACTTCTAGTATCTGCTCATATGCACCTCTCTTGGGACATGTGAAGAAGTTCTGATGGCACAGTGGGTTAAATGTTGAGCTACTACCCAAAAGATTGGTGGTTCAAAAACTTACTAGCCACCCTGAAGGAGAAAGATGGATAGTCTGATCCTGTTAAGATTTATAGACTCAGAAACCCAATGGGATGGTTCTACTCTGTCCTATCAAATGAAATTGATTTGATGGCACTGAGTTTGCTTTTTTCATTTTTAAAGGGCATATGGTATTTGGTAGATCAAATTAATTTAATTTCATTGCTGAACAAAGGCAGAAAACAGCTTAGTGATAGAATTGTCATCTTCTTTGTCCTCCTTGGATGTTTATACATCCAAATTATGTAACCAATCCACTAACCTGAAACTCAATGCCCAGTGACAAGTTCTGTGGCTCTAGCCCTCAGTAGAGGCAGATTATTTTCTGTTTGCATTCATACTTATACTTCCCTCAGAAAGTTCATCCAACATTAGCACCTAGATCTTCTACTGTTTTCTTTCCAGTCCTGAGCATATTTTTTCCCTATCCATCCACTTAGAAGCTCTAAATTGTAAGAAGAAAGGATAATGCCACAGTAAAGCAAACGCTTTGAAATTTGTGTTTTTCAGAATAGATATAAACATCAAGGCCCTGAAGGAAAACTCAATGTTGGAAAGACACGAGGTATGTGACCACAGGATCATCTCCATTCATTCTGACTACAGGGCAGACTAATTGAAGGTCATTAGTGTTGCAAGGCTGTCCTATGAGTGTGACCACAGGCTTTAAACTAAACAGCAGTCTTTAATACATTCTCAAAATTTAGCATAATTGGTGGATTTTCTAACAAGTATTATCATCATCTGTGAAATGAATCAGCAAATATTCACATGTGTTCTATCTAGAATAGTAGATAAGTATCCCTTTTTAAGTCCAAACAAGAAATCTGTTTGTACAGATAAGCAAAAGAGAGAAGAGGACCCAGTTCAATCTTTCTTTAAATCAGGTTATTTGAGAGAAGTGGCGTGCAGCTAGTACTCTGGTACAGAGGCTATTGAATTGATGTAAGATGGGTGGGTATCTTGCTGATGAGACTAGTTACTCTTGATGAGAGCTAAACTGTGGAGATAATCCTTGGTCCTAAGGAAGCAAAATTATGTGGCTAATACCCAAAAGTCAGGCTAATTAGATGCTGTACTGTCATGGCCAATTATGTATCTCTTTGTTTATATACATAGAATTGAGAATGGACAGTATCAAGAAAGGTAACTGTTGTTGTTGTTGTTATGTGCCGTTGAGTCATTTCCGACTCATAGCAACCCTATGAACAACAGCCCTAAACCCTGCTCTATCCTGCACCAACCGCACTGCCTCTGACACACCCATCCCGATTACCCCAGTCACTGAATCGGTCCATCTCATAGAGGGTCTTCCCCTCCTGCGCCGTCCCTCCACCCTCCCAAGCATGATGTCCCTCTCCAAGGACCCGTCCCTCCTGGCAACATGTCCAAAGTATGTCAGACGAAGCCCCAGAATCCTTGCCTCCAAGGAGTAGCTTGGTTTAATCCTCTCCAAGATGAATCTGTTTTCCTGGCAGTCCATGGTACATTCAGTACTAGGATTTGTTAATCATTTGTAATGACACTAAGTACGATACTGTCCACTTTTTATTTGTAACAATGCTATAGAATCCCTCAAATTATATAAATGAAGAAATTAAAAATCATTCAAATGAAATCGCTTGTGAAATTAAATATACTTGGTGGATGTCAAAGAATAAGACAAACCCAGTTCTTTTTCTCAATCAATGGTATCATATACAGACTTGTCCAAGTCTGAAATATGGGCATTCTGACAATTGACAACCAGATAATTGATTACCTTATCATATTGAGTTTTGTACTTTAATAACTTTCAATATTATCTACTGCTTTCCATTCCATTGCAATTTCCTAAGGAATTTCTGGGAATAATCTCAATAGTCTCATTTTTGGACTTTCTGACTCAAGTCTATTTGTTATATCTCATGGGCCAAATTTTACCAATAAAATTTTATTGGAACACAACTCCTCCCATTCATTCACATATTGTCTTTGGTTTTTTTATAATAAAAATTTGGTTTTATAAGGAAACTTTAAAAAATCTTGACAGTTTTAATAACATTTTCTTAGAGCATATTCACTTCTCCGCATTTACGTGTCTGTGGCTGTTTCCATGCCCTATTGGAAGAGCTGCGTAATTTTGATAAAGACTCACCAAACAACAATTCAGTGCCATTGACCCACAGCTGACCCTCCAGAGGTTTTCAGATGTTGGAAATTGTGTGGGAGGAGATTGCTTATTTTGCTCATGCAGAGCAGCTTGTGGATTTGAACTGCCTCCCTTTGGGTTGGCAGCACAACTCCTTACCCACTAGGTCACCAGAATTCTCTGTGACAGAGACTATGTAGTATAAAAAGCAGAAAACAATGTCTGCTGGAACTGCCAAATTCAACAAATAAAAACTATAGGATTTCTAATTAAATTTAGATTTTAGAGAAAAATATTACAAGGATACCCTTTGTGTATATATACCAAAAATTATTTGTTTAAATGTTTATTTGAAATGAAATTTAAATTAACGGGGATTCCTATGCTTTAGCAGATAATTTTATTGATCCTCCACAAAAAACTTTACCACCTTCTCTCTAAATTATTGATTGTCAATTTGATCTTTAAAAACATGAAGCAAATTATGCTTCATGGTGTCCTTCTATTAACACAGCATTCAAGGCTCTTCATGGCTTCACTCCTGCTTTCCACCCCACTTTTATCACTTGATATTCTCTTTATAGGTTCTACACCAGCTTTTCCCAGGAACTTGGATTGTTCCTATCCCTTTCCAAGTATACTGTTCATTCTGTCTGGGTATCAGCTTCCTGATCTGCTGCTGTTGTTATTGTGTGCCACTGAATCAGAACCAACTAACAGCTGACCTTCCAGTGGGTTTTCAGAGGCAGTAAATCATGTGAGAAAAGACTACCCATCCTTCTCCTGTAGAGCAGTTGGTGAATTTGAACCGCATACCTTTGGGATTGCAGCCCAGCTTTTTACCACTAGGTCCCCTGGGCAGTTCTTATTTGTTACTGAGAATCCTATTCACTGTCACCTTTTCTGGGAAGTAGTACAAGGGCCCTCTCAATGCCCTTGACAGGGGATGAAATGCTAATTAAGCCTCTCTCTCTCTCTCTCTTCTCAGAGAAATGTCAAGGAGCTTGTACCACTTCTTATTGCAACCAGTCTTGTGCCACAAACTTTCACGGAGAAATAGGATTTACATGTAATCAAAAAAAGTGGCAAAAAATAACAGAAACATGTACAAGTCTTTCATTGGAAGCACTCTTTCAGGTGATTATTTGCACATTAATGGTTATAGGAGCCAATGCTCTGAGATGTAGTAGAATTATTTTTGATGTACTCAGTTCAGCATGATCTTCTCAGGCCTAGACTTAGTAAGATATTTAGAGCTAAATTTGTCATGTTTTCCTACTTTCCTTACTTAAATGTTAGGTACTCTACCCTCTTCTAACAATTCACATTATCTTACTTTTCTCAGTCAATTCCTTACTTCTCTCTCAGAAACGTTTTTCACAAAAATGGGGGAGGGGAAATTAATTTATACTATGCCTCTGGAAATTATGACTTTTTATAAATGCTTATGGTTGTAGAGGAGCTTCAGGCCTTTTGTTCATGGAGTCACTATGAGTCGTGCTTGACTTGAAGGCGATCAGCAACAAGTGTAAATGTCTTATAAAGTTTAATTTCATGCTTATTAATCAACTAATACATTTGACCATATAATCAGTTGATTGTCCATTTTATCCCTGTCTAGATTTAAATTAATTTTTAAAAATATTTTCAATCATTGATAAAATGAAAAGTGAGAAGTGTGATTCAGAGGAATTATAAATCCAATAAGTAAAACAAAATTTTATTAAAATTAAAATATCTTTAGCTTACATTCTTCTATTTTGCAAGGTTTACCCACCCTGAAATTCTGTCGAAACACATGACTCTCTTCATTTCTTAAAAATTAAGCAATTTTGTAAAGGAATTGCTGTTAGAGTTTCTGTCATATAGGGGTCCTTGGGTGGTACAAACAGATTTCACATGGCTATTAACCTGAAGGCTGATGGTTTGAAACCAATTAATGGTGTTTAGGCAGAAAGGCCTGGTTATCTGCTTTCATAAAGATTACAAAAAAAGTAAAAAAAAAACAAAAACCCAAAACCCAACTCAGGCAAACGCTATCCTGTTGCTGTCAAGTTGCTTTTTTATTGATAGAACAGAGTAGAACTGCTCCATAGGGTCTCTGAGGCTGTATACCTCTTTTTGGAAGCAGACTGCTCCACTGTGTTGCTATGAGTGGTTGGTGGGTTTGTGCTGATGACCTTTGAGTTGGCAGTCGAGCACTTAACCATTGCACCTATGAAGTCCTAGTCGATAAAGATTACAGGCAAGGAAACTATAGAGTGTACTTTTATTTTACAACACAGAGAGTCACCATGGGTTAAATGGACTCAACATCACCATGTGGGTTTGGCTTGATTAATCACAGAGTTCTCTTCGCAACCAGAGTAGCACTTGAAATGTGACCTGAAGGAAGTAAGTGATTGTTTTGCCTTACCCAAAGTCATAATCCATGGAGATCTAGCTAGACAGATCAGAAAATGAACAAATAATCTCTTCTAATTGTTTTTGTTTTTCTTTTTTTCATTAGTATACTCTAAACTTTTTGAAGCTCAAATTACTTAGCATTCTGTTATTTACCAGCCTCTTAAACCACTCCCCAGTGGAAATTTCCTATTAAAAAATTTTTTTTTTAAATGATGCAAATTGTATTCTTGTAATTTCCCACCTCTCTGAAGAAAATGGTCTCTTCAAATAATTGAGTTAAAAATCATTTCTATTAAACCAAATTCCAAGAGGAAAATTTAGTGTTCAGATTTCTGCAGGAATTTAAGTGGAACTTCTTGCTTATTTATGTTCCTGTCTTATGCTCCATGACCTTCTTTCAGCATCTAGACCACTTTGAGGCATCTCTTGCTTCTGAGTCTGTTGTCTACATACTGGTTGTATTTCTAGCTCTTTGGTTTCTCTCTCTCTCTCTCTCTCTCTCTCTCTCTCTCTCTCTCTCACACACACACACACACACACACACACACACAGCTATTATCATCAAGTCTATTCCATCACATGATAATCTCATATGTGTCAGAGTACAGCAGCACTCCACAGAATTTGCAGTTACTGTCATTAGAGCCCCTTGGTGGCATAAGTGGTTTGTGGTAGTTTACTAGCCCAAGGGTTGACAGTTCAAATCCATTCAGTAGCACCATGAAAGAAAAGCCTGACATTCTGCTTTCAAAAAGATTATGGTTAAGAAAACACTCTGGATCTCAACTATAATCTTGAATTTGAATTGAGGTGGTTGTTTTGTTGTTGTTAAGTGCCATCAAGTCGCCTGTGAGTCATAGATGTACAACAGCCCTAAACCCTGCTCTATCCTGAGCCAACCTTATTGTCTCTGACACATCTACCCTCCTTATCCCAGTCACTGAATCAACTCATCTCATTGAGGAGGCTGACAAAAAACAGAAAGCAGAGGTGGTGAAGATGGCACAGGATGGGACAGGACTCAGATCTGTTGATCAGAGGTTGCTATGAGTTGTATTCGACTTGATAACACCTAACAACAACTAGAAGGTAATTTGAGCTTCAGAAAGTTTAGTGTTTGCTAATCAAAATTTAAAGTCAATTCAACCTTGTGTTTGAAGTGACTCAATAATACTGGGTTAGTTTATTTTTAATTTTGCGAAGTAAATGATCATACTAGTCTTCTGCAGCTTAGCTTGGGTGGGTTTATCCTGCCATCTTTTGCTTAGTAACTCTGGTGGCAGGATGCTTACATGGTTGGCTGCTTATCAAAAGATTGGCTGTTCAAATCCATCCAACGCCTCTAATGGAGAAAGAACTGATGATCTGCATGCATAAAGTTTGAAACTCAAAAAGTAAAATCTAGACAGTTTTATTACGTCACATAGAGTCACTGCGCATGTCACCAAATCACAACTGAAGGTAAATAATTTATGCCACGTATTACTTTATTATTATTTTTATTATTGAATGACACCTTTTTTTTCAATACAGGACTTAAATGTCTTACCACCTTCTTCAATAGTAGCAGCTCCTATACCTCTTCCCAGTTACAGCCTTCGCGCTCCAGAGCCCATCCGTGATGTGGCTCAAGGAATCCGAAAGAACTGTCCACTCGATTATGCCTGCATCATTGATGTTGTGAAATCGTCAGAAGCTACATCGGGAAATATTGCATTTATAGTGGAGTTACTAAAAAATATTTCTCTATACTTAGCTGATAATGTTACCCAAGAGAAAATGAAGGTATTCTTTACTAATTTCATTAAAAAACTATGTTTTTTCTCTCAAAACTTTTTATTTTAACAGTTTCAAATGCACTTTTCGGGCTATGAGGTAAAAGTGCAACATCTACAATTTATAATTTACTTCTATGTCAGTTTCTGGACATTTACAAAGACTCAGGGGCTTCTGGTTTGTTTGTTTGTTTTTTTCACATCCAAAAACATTACATATTCATAGCCCAATTTAAGGACATGGACAAGACTGATTCTAGGCTAATATTCTAAAATGGTGTTCTGTAGAACACAACTGTACTGAAAAATATCAACATAAGTTCTGATTTTTAAAAGGTGATTAAAAAGTGGGAGAGGTTGGAAGCAGACGGATGTGGACATGCAGGGGGAGAGGGGAGATTAATCATGGGGTTGTACAATTTGATGGGTGGATAGTGAGGGGAATTGAAAGAATTTGTTCTTGAAAACAATGTATTCTAATTTTGTAAATAAACTAGTAGAAAAGAGAATTATATATAGCAAGGAGATTTTGGAAATTCTGATGTAAGCAAAGTTAAGCAGATCCCCTATGTCAGGATATGTCAGAGCTTTTAATGTACTAGTCAATTTTAAGGGCACTCTGGTGATGTGAAGCCCATAGTATATTGCTGCTATGCAAAAGGCCACATTTCTCTGGCGGTTGACATCCACCTGTGTCTCCACAGGAGACAGATAGGCAGTCTCCTCATGGTAAGGTGTACAGCCTTGGAAATGAATGGAAGGTCACTATGAAGTGGATGGAGCTGACTTGGTAGAATGGATTTTGGGACTTTTATTAACTGGAGTAGGGTGCGGTATAGGCATATGGTACACACCCTGGTCGGTGCAAATGAGTAAGCTGTTAGCTTCTAACTGAAAGGTTAAAGTTAACATCCACCCAGACATGACTCCTAAGAAAAGCCTGGCAATATATTTCCAAAAGGTCACAGCTGTTTGAAAAACCTATGCTGTGCAATTCCCCACTCCCACCCCCATCCACTTTATCATGAAGCTCTTATTCTGGACTGTTATCATACAAATATTACGTAATCATATATTCCTTTTAAGCAGTTCTTTCCCTCATCTGTTTCTATGTAGTATGCCTTATTTATTCTCTCTTTTATTAGTTTGCCCCCAACCCCAATGTCAGTCCTGTTTTACAATAGTGACATTATGCATTATTTGTCCTTTTGTGACTGAGATATTTCATTCAGCATAATGTCCTCCAGGGTCACCCATTTTGTATAATATTTCATGAGTTCTTTGTTTTTCAGTGCTGCGTAATATTCCAACAATGAAAGAATTCTTTTTTTTTTTCCCAAAGAGAAAAACAAACAGAGGGCGGCAGGGAGGAAAATCTGCAACAGTGAATGAATGGAAATCTAAGTTCTCGATAAACTTTCATTAAAATATTTAAAAAAAAGAGGAAAAGCCTTTGCTGTACAATTTTGCTCTTAAATATGCAAAGCTGTCACATTCCACACTGACTTTATGGCAACTAGCTATAGGGGTGACATTAAGTAGGAATTCTCAAGTTTAGTTCATTGTGGAATTTATTCTGCCCCTCTCCTTTAAATATCACCTAACATTTCATAGCCAAGTCGCATTCTACAGACCACTGTTTTGAAGGTCTCTGGTGGCCCAGTGGTGAGGAGTCATACTGCCCATCCAAAAGCAATTTGGTCTTTGGACTCAACATTCCTGTCCCTCTGTGCAGGCTTACTGATTCTAATGCACAGGAGCTTTGGAGGAAAATATGTCAAATAAGATTAGATTGTCTGATCTTTGCAAATCTCAGGGGAATGGAGAGGGTACGATATATGTAAATGGCAACTATAAAAGCACCCTTTCTCCACTGCAGAGTTACAGCGAAGTGGCCAACCACATTCTGGATACAGCAGCCATTTCCAACTGGACTTTCATCCCCAACAAAAATGCCAGCTCGGATTTGCTGCAGTCAGTGAATTTGTTCGCCAGGCAACTCCACTTCCACAGTGAATCTGAGAACATCGTGGATGAACTCTTCATTCAGACCAAAGGCTTTCATGTCAACCATAATACCTCAGAGAAACGTTTTAATTTCTCCATGAACCTGAAAAACGTAACGAAAGGTATCTCAGGAGTAATAGAAATCCCCAGGCAAGAGCTATGGAAGCTGCAGAACACATCCCGAGCCATCAGCATCGCTTTTCCCACCCTGGGAGCCATTCTAACAGAAAACCCTGTGTATGGGAGTCATCCCAGGCCAGTGAACAGTCTGGTCCTCTCAGTGGTTTTACCAGAAAACTTGAAGCAAATTTTGCTTACCTTTGAGAAAATCAACCAATCTGGTACCAAGAGGGCTCGGTGTGTTGGCTGGCATTCTGGGGAAAGGAGGTGGGATGAAAACGCATGCATAAAGATGAAGGATGTCAGGAACAAAGCACAGTGCCGCTGTAACACTAGCAAGACCATAATGTCATTTTCCATTCTGATGTCCCCCAAATCCGTTACAGAGAAGATCCTGGAATACATCACTTGCATTGGGCTCAGCATCTCCATCCTCAGCTTGCTCCTTTGCCTGATCATTGAGGCCATGGTGTGGCCTCGGGTGGTGGTGACGGAGATTTCCTACATGCGCCATGTGTGTATTGTCAACATAGCTGTGTCACTGCTGACGGCCAACGTCTGCTTCATCATCGCCTCTAATTTTAGCAGCCAGGCCCAGGACTACAACTTGTGCGTCGCCATGACATTTTTCAGCCACTTTTTCTACCTCTCTTTGTTCTTCTGGATGCTTTTCAAAGCACTGCTCATCATCTATGGAATATTGGTCGTTTTCCGGAGGATGTTGAAATCGCGCATGATGGCCATTGGCTTTGTGGTTGGCTATGGGTGCCCGTTGGTCATCGCTGTCACCACAGTTGCAGTTACAGAGCCAGGGAAAGGCTATGTGAGAGCTGAGGCCTGCTGGCTGAACTGGGACAACACCAAAGCCCTCTTAGCATTTGTCATCCCGGCCTTGACCATCGTGGCCGTGAATCTCCTTGTGGTTTTGATTGTGGCAGCCAACACTCAGAGGCCTTCTATTGGCAGTTCCAAGTCTCAAGATGTGGCTATAATTATGAGGATTAGCAAGAATGTAGCCATCCTGACTCCTTTGCTGGGACTGACCTGGGGTTTTGGAATAATCACTCTCATCAGAGACATTCCCTCAGTGTTCCATATCATCTTTGCCCTGCTCAATGCTTTCCAGGTAAGCTCTCAAGGGAAGAATGCTACGCTATTTTGTAAATACAACAAAATAGTTATCATTTGAAGTTTTGAATTTATAAGGTTTCTCCACTTCCATTATGTTAGAGGTAGTTGGCTATGTATCTCTTACTGATTTTGATTTAGCTTATCTGATTGACTGGATGGGAATTCCTTACCATCCCTCCTCATGGTTGAGTGCATCCCTCTTCAAGCCTTCAGAAGAAGATGGTCATTCTCTGGCCAAGGATGTGTTGGGCTACGTTTATATGTTATGTTGTTGTTATGATAATGATAGCCCTAAACCCTTTGTCCTGTGCCAATCTTATTGTCTTGACACACCTATCCCTGTTACCCCAGTCACTGAATCAATCCACCTCATAGAGGGTCTTCCTATTCTGCGCTGTCCCTCCACCCTCCCAAGCATGACATCCAAACAAGTTTAGTTTCTGTCTGTTCCCAAGCAGTTTTGGAAGCAGTAGCTATTTTTAAGAGTGTAAAGAGGCACCCTGGTTATTGTCTTTGAGTTCTAACTATTCAGAAGCTTTTATATCTATCTCCATAGGGAATAATTCTAAGTTGTTCATAAAAAATTTTTTCTTTCCACAGGTTATATCATCTTGAGAAAGTTCTTTTTCTTTAGACCTCAAATCTTCTCATCTATAAAATAAATCTATGACTCTGAAATTCTCTCTGTCATCTATGCTAGCTTTTAAATTCTTGGTTTGGCAAGGTTATCCCCTTCAGACTTGTTTACTCCCTGTTGGATTCTAACTTTGCACTTTGGAGAAACTGTCGCCAGTCAGACTGCTTTCCATTCCTATGAGTAATAGAAAATTTAGCAGGTCTGTGTTCTTAATTACGCTTTAATCAGGGGTTGGCACACTGTAGCTCAGTGCTATTGTGTAGAGTGTTTTATTGGAACTCAGCCATTCTCACTCTTTTATCAATTGTTTATAGTCATTTTGACCAACAGCAGCAGGGTTGAGCAACCCAACAGAGAGTATATGGTCTCCGAAGTCTAAAATATTTACAAAATGCTTCTTTGGAAGAAAAAAAAACACCCCAAAATATTTATGACTCCTGCTTTAAATAGTATAAATTCAACTATTTAATAAAGCTGTTGCTATAGGAAGCTTTGGTGGTCTAGTGGCAATGTGCTATGTTGTAATCCCAAAAGCATGTGGTTCAAATCCACCACCTGCTGCACAGGAGAAGGATGGGCAATCTCCTGCCTTGTGATTAATAGCCTCTGAAAACCCACCAGAGGGTGAGCTATGGATTAGTTTCAACTCATTGGTACACAGTAACAACAACAACAGTTTAATAAAACAGTGAGATTTTCTCATTAATATGCCACTGTTATTGTTGTTAGGAGCTCTAATGATACTGTGGTAGAGACATTTGTCTGCTAATCAAAAGGTCAGTGGTTTGATCTACTGCTTTGCAGGTGAAAGAGGTGACAGTTCGCGTTTGTAAAGCTTTCCAGACACCCAATGGGCAGTTCTCCTCTATCCTGCAGGGTTGCTATGAGTAAGAATCAAGTCAGTACACTGGTTGGGTTACTGTTGGTAGTTGCTGGCAAGGCAGTTCTTTGTTACACAACAACCTTGTGTTACTATTACTCTGTTCAAAACTGATATGCAAATGTGAAGGAAACTTCAGAGAAAGGCCAGTTTAAAATCAACTATACATCTTATTTACAATTTGTTAAACTCTGTGTTGTTGTTAGGTACATGCTGTTGTTTGGTACCATCGAGTCATAGACGATTCATAGCAACCCTGTGAACGAACAGCCTGAGCACTGTTTGTACATAGAGTTTCCAGAGGCAAGCCATTTTGGAAGTGGATGCCGCTCCTGTTTCCAGGCTTGATTTAGTCAGGAAGCTCCAGCCAACACTGTCAACCATGGGTACCCATTACCACAATTGGCACATCACTGTCACAGGCTTCAGCATCACAGCAACCACGAGTTACCTCTATATAGCAACACACAGACCAGTGCCATACCACCTAGAAGAATGTTTGACAGGAAAACAATTTGAACCTGTTAAGTACATAGGCTCTGATATATAGTGACACAAACACACAACAGAAAGAAACTGTCTGGTCTTATACCATCTTCACAATTGCTGCCAAGCTTAGCCCATCATTGGAGCCTATATATTAGTCCAAGAGTGTCTTTCTCTTTTCCTCTGATGCTCCATTTTGCTAAGCACAATGTCTTTTCTCCAGCAATTATCTCCTCCTGATAACACACTTGAAGTATGTGAGATGAGATAATTTGTCTAAAAGATAATATATGTCAAGACCATATTCTGGCCATATTTAATCAAGACAAGTTTGTTCTTTTGGCAATTCACAGTTTGTTCAATATTCTTGGTTGAATACTACAAATCACATGTATAAAATCTTCTTCTATATTTCTCATCTGATGTCCAACTTTCAGAAGCAAATGAAGGAATTGAAATATCATGGCTTGGGCCAGGTGCACCTTAGCTCTAAAAGTGACATTCTTGCTCTTCAGAACTTTATAGAACTCCTTTGCAGCAGGTTTATCTAGTGAAATTTGCTATTTAATTTCTTGATTGCTGTTTTTATCAGTGTTGATCCAAGTAAAACTAAACCCTTGATAAATTCAATTGTTCTCCTTTTATTATGATATTGCTTATTGGCCTGGTTGGAAGGGGTTTTGTTTTCTTGATACTGAACTATATATAAACTATACTAAGGGCTATAGTCTTACACTTCATCTATAAGTACCAAGTCTTCGTTTTTCTATAAGCAAAGCTGTGTTAACTGTATATCTTGTGCGGTTAATGAGTTTTCCTCTAACCTTAGTGCCATATTCTTCTTTAAATAATCCAATTTTTTTTAGCATACAGATTGACTAGGTATAGATAAAGGATACATCCCCAGTGCATACCTTTCCTGATTTTTAACTACATAATATCTCCTTTTTCTATTTGGACAATGTCTTTTATATTTGGTTTCTTAATTTATTGTCTAAGTTTTATTAGCATATAAAATAATTTCAAATATCAAGACTTGGGTCAAGTGCACTTTAGTCTTTAAGCTGATGTCCTTGCTTTTTAGAACTTTGAAGAAAGTTTAATCTATATCCAGGTTTCACATGAGCACAAATAAGTGTTCTGGAATCCCTGCTTTTCGCAACTCATAATTGGTTATGATTCATATGGTTGAATACCTTTGCATAGTCAATAAAACAATTTACTTATGTGTTTTAAAAAAATCATTCTAGAGAATATTTTTTCACACACATTGTTTTAACAACAAACCTCTTATAGAAAAAGTTTTATTTTTGGTGTGAATTTTTTTGTTTTTAATGACATATTCTTGGCCTCATAGAAATCTAATCATTGGTCCCAATATAAGGAACTACCAGCAGTTGATGTGTTTGGAATCACAGAAGCCAAGGAAGCTTCATATATAAGCTATTAGATCAAGGACTGGACAAATGGGAGATAGATGTGAAGGGAGTGGGTAGAAGTGGGTGGGTATCCTGGTGGATGGTGGAGCAGGGAAATAAGTGGGTAAAGACACGTGTGCCAAAGGCAGGGACAACACTGACACTAATGCTTAACTCCACAATAAGGGATATACCTTTCACTTTTTCTATAAAATGTTGGTCTGTCTGACACTTCTCTAAATCTGAACATTCAGATTAAGACAGACTAGGAAGAAGGATTGGCCATCCACTTCTGAAATAGCAGGCCTCTGAAAACCCTATGTACAATAATCTGCGTTATGCAGATGACACAACCCTGCTTGCTGAAACTGAGGAGGACCTGAAGCACCTGCTGCAGAGTGTCAAGGACTGCAGCCTCCAATATGGATTGAGGCTCAATGTCAGGAAGACAAAGATTCTCACCACTGGACCAACTGGCAGCATCAGGATGGATGGTGAAGAGATTGAGATTGTTCACAGCTTTAGTTTGCTTGGCTCCACAATCAACACTCTTGGCACCAGTAGCCAGGAAATTAAAAGGCACATTGCCATGGGAAAGTCTGCTGTTAGGGACCTCTCCAAAGTACTGAAGAGCAATGCTGTCTCTCTGGAGACTAAGGTGTGTTTGAGACAGGCCATGGTCTTCACAATCACTTGCTATGCATCAGAGAGTTTGACAATGACCAAGGAGGATAGAAGGAGAATTGATGACTTTGAGCTGTGGTGCTGGAGAAGAGTATTGAGAGTACCATGGACTGCTAGGAAAACAAACAGATGCATCCTGGAAAGGGTTAAACTGGGTGGCTCCTTGGAGGCAAGGATTCTGAGGCTCTAACATAATTTGGACATGTTGTGAGGAGAGACATCATGCTTGGGAGGGTGGAGGGACAGCCTAGGAGGGGAAGGCCCTCTATGATGTGGATTGATTCAGTGACTGGGCTAATCGGGATGGGAGTGTCAGAGACAGTACGATTGGCACAGGACAGAGCAGAGTTTAGGACTGTTGTACATAGGGTCGCTATGAGTCGCAAGCGACTTGACGGCACATAACAACAACAACAACAACGAAATCTTCTCTCCTGATTGACCCACTGTCTCATCCTCTTTCTTATTGGACAACACATACAAGTTTTCTCAGCTAACTTTCCCCAAGGTCCTAATTAAATTTTTCAGTCATCTTCCCCCCTCTCCTTTCCTTACCATGAAATTATCCTTTATGAACTGAAGCTTTAATATTGTTGTTGTGTACCATAGATTTGGAATCTACCCATAGCTGACTCTTTGGAGGGTTTTCAGCTGCAGTTAATGGCATGCAAGGAGATTGCCCATCCTCTCACAAAGCAGCTGGTGGCCTTGAACCTAGTGCCTTTGAGATTGCAGCACAGCTTCGTGGACTTCAACTCCTAAGAATTTAAGAGACTGATCATCATTGAACGTGACTTTCCCTTGTTGCTGTCTCAGGCTCATGGCCACTCTATGTGTCTTAAAGTAGGATTGTGTTCTAAAGGGTTTGAAATGGCTGATTTTTACAGAAGTGGATCACCAGACCATCTTTCCAAGGCACTCCCAAGTTATCTCAAACATCTAATTTTTGTGTTAGCAGCCAAGATTATTAACTGATTGTATTAGGGGCTCCAATGTGATGCTGTAGGGACTATCCTCACAGGTCTCTGTAGCCTTCGTAGCCTTGTTTTCAGCTTATTTGGAAACGTTCTTCATCAGTCCCGAGGCCCTGGGTGTCTCTTTTATAATCTTTAACTTCAATCTCAGCAATCTTCTGTGAATGTGATTTGTATTTGTGTTTTTAAATCACAATATTCTCAAATTGCTTGTCTCTGTTCTCTTGAATATCTAATTGTTGTTTGTTGTTATGTGCCATCAAGTTGCTAGCAAATCACAGCAACATTATGTACAATGGCCCTGAAACCTGCTCTGTGCTGTGCCAACCTATTGTGTCTGATACACCTACCCTCATTACCCCAGTTACTGAATCAATCCATCTCATCAAAGGTCTTCCTCTCCTGTGCTGTCCCTCTGCCCTTCTAAGCATGATGTCCCTCTCCAAGGACTGACTGGTCTCTCCTTACAACATGACCAAAGTATATCAGAGGAAGCCTCAGAATCCTTGCCTATGAGGAGCAGCCTGGTCTCACCCTCTCCAGGATGAACCTTTTTGTTCTCCTAGCAGTCTATGATATATTTAATACTCTTGTCCAGCACCACAGCTCAAAGGTATCAATTTTCCTAGTCATTGCCCAGCTACCTAATGTTGTTGTTGTTAAGTGCCATCGAGTCGTAGACATCTTATAGCGACCCTATGAACAAAAGACCTGAACAATTTTATAACTTTCACCATATAAATAATTTAGAAAAAGTAGAAAGATTTAGTATGATTGAAAATTCTATTTTATATTTGTAGACATTCAATAAATACAAATATTCCAGTTCATGCACAATCCCACGAGATTGGTTCTTTTCCAAGGGTGGAGATAGACTGAAAAAAAGAAATACCATTAATGCATGTTTCCCCTCAGTCAATGCATTTGTATATGTCCAGGGAAAAATAGAGTTTTGTTAGTAAGACTACTCTAAGTCAAGGTGCTCCCATGTGGCTCTGAGTAGAACTGTGCCCCACACAGTATTCAAAGATTGTTATGTTTTGGAAGTAGATTATCGGGTTTTTCTTCTGAGGTTCTATTGAAAGGATTAAGCTTGTTCTAGGGAATGGCAAGGGAAACACTAAAAAAATAAATAAATCAGAAACTGTTCTGGATAATGACGTGACATGGCAGCAAAATAGCACAAGGAAAACAGACTCATCTAAAAAAAATAAAAAGGAGTAGTAGAAGGACAGACCCCAAGGGTCACCATAAATCCATCAGAAGCTGTGCACTATCATAAAGCTGTGTAAACCTGACTCCCACTGGGGAAGATGTATATAGGATAAGATAGGGTCAGACTTTCCCTGAGCAGCTCATATGAGTCTACTATGAACGTCTGATACACCTGTTTCTTTTGCTTGCTCTCGCTTGGTATCTTCCTTGTGACAGTGTTCTATCAACGTCTCACACCCAAGTCAGAACTTTCTAGTTCTTACTCAATAAGACACCTGAACTTCTTTGGAAATCATCCCTTTGACACCTGCAGCCTTTGTGTTAACAGTCTAAGTGTGTTAACAATTTCCACCTCCCAGGAACTTGGCGGCAATCTCTAGTGTTGTAGTTTGTGGTGAGTTGCTGTACTAATCCCAACTTGGTGCTTCTTTGATGATTCTAACCCACCAACAGCTCCAAAGGAGGAAGAGAAATGGTCTCCTCTTATGTGATTTACAGCCCAAGAAATTCACTGGAGAGTCAGCTATGAGTTGGTTTGGACTCCAGGGCAATGGGACTTTGATACGAAAATAACTCTGGGAACGTTAACTCCAATACTGCCCCTCATGCTTCTGTTGAATTTTGCCACAGGGTTTCTTCATCTTGCTGTTTGGAACCATTATGGATCACAAGGTAATTTGAATTTATTTCATGTGGGCAAGTGAAGAAGAGAGGTGAAGGTGGTGAGGGGGTGAAGAAGGAGGTATTTGGAAGTTTGGGTTAGGACTGTGGCGAAGAAGAAAACAGAAAGTGATAGTCTCTCATTTCTTACTCTTTAACAAGTCAGCAGGAGGCAATGTGAGTGTAGCTGGTGGAAAGAATAGAAACCATAATCACAATTTTAACCTTAACTTCACATTCAGTGATGATTACATGTCACAATTTCAGTGACTGGAGTAATGGGGTAGTTGTGTCAGAGACAATAAGATTGGCACAGGATAGAGCAGGGTGTAGGGCTGTTGTACATAGGGTCTCTATGAGTCGCAGGTGACTCAATGGCACATAACAACAACAACAACATATCACAAGTGTATTATTTGCCAGGGTGCTAAGTGATTTGTAAGTCATCTGATGCTGCCTGGGCTGTGGCTGTTGCTCTGAGTATTGCAGGACACTGGGATTGTGCCTTGGGAATTTTACTGTTCACTCAGACAGCTATGAGGCATTTCCTAATGGTTTTTGTTTCTTTAGATAAGAGATGCTTTGAGAATGCGCATGACTTCGCTGAAGGGGAAATCAAGGGCAGCAGAGGTAAGCCTTTCCTTTTAGTCTCACCAGTAGAAGGTCCATGTTCTTATTGCTCAAGCAGTGTTAGCAAAGGCAAACGATCATTCATCCATTTCTTCATTCAACATATGTGAACGTCCTGCTAAAACGGAAGGTCACCAGAATGCTCCCTGTAAGTGAATAAGTGAACGGACCACACTGGACATATTTCAGCTTGACATTTGCTGCTTTGAAATGGGACAGCATGAAACCAGGATCATAGAGTCCTACAGTGTGAGATCTGAGGAATGTGAGAAGAGCTAGAAACAACCTTCAAGTACAAATGCTCTCAGACGAGGAAACCAGTGCCCAGATTTATCTATTGTCACCCAGCTCAGCAAGATAAAACCTACATTAAGACAAAGTGGAAACAAAAACCTCCCTCCATTTTCTTTGTTTAGAATTCTTTTCACATTTCCTTGCATTGGAATATAATACAGATATACATCTTTGGCTTAATTATCTGCTTTTTTCAGGCATTAATCTGCTTTTTAATTGCCAACATTTTTACATTAATTAGAAACAAATTTTCATTCAACCAGAAGATTCCAGTAAGTGCTACTTCCATAAAGACAAGAAGAAAAATCTCTGGGACACTTTGAGTACTAGCTTTTACAGTTAGCTACTGGTGAGGGTGACTTTTACGATAGGTCATCCATTCTAAGACAAATGTTTTCTCCACCTCTTAACATCTCTGAAACAGGAACATTATTTTACAATCAGTGGTGAGTCATGGTTTAATTGGCAGTGTTTTATTTCTGAGTAGAAGAGAAAAAAATAATGCAGTGACTTGGATGTTACATGTGATATGTGAAAATTCTGGGTGGCTTTGTTGGTTTGGGAACTTCTTACATGTGTTCATTTTTCCGTTTTTATCTCTGTTGTTGATATTGTTGCTATATGTCATCGAGTTGGAACTGGCTCCTAGCTGACCCTCAGCAGGGTTTTCAGAAGCTATAGATCACATGGGAGAAGATTGCCATCTATCTCCTGTGGAGCAGCTGGTGGGCTTGAATCGCCTTCCTTTGAGTCGGCAGAACAACTTCTTACCCAATAGGCCCTTAGGATTCTTAGTTTATCTCTGGTAAGAATACAAATAAACATATGTGGTGGCCTAGTGGCAAGAAGCTGCACTGCAATCCCAGAAGTATACAGTTTGAATTCACCAGATGCTCTGCCGGAGAAGGAGGGGCAATCTCCTCCTGTACCAGTCAGATCCAATTTGATGGTACACACACACACACACACACACACACACACACACACAAAATTTGGGGGGGAAAAAACCCCATATGTGCATTTTTGTCTATTTCAGTGCTTGCTGACACCACCTTATTTCTTTTTCCCATTTAGAATCCATCACTAAGTCCAACCAATGGATCTAAACTAATGAAACGTTGAGGAGAAGTGAGTATTAAAAACTCAACTCAGTACTTAATTTGTAATTTCCAACAAGCTATTCCGTGTTCACTATGAGCAAACTATTGCCAGATAGGTGATATTAGGGTAATTTGGAAAGGGGCAAGAGTACCCATCTTTCAGGGAATGGAATCTTTTTTATTCCTCAGCATATAAATGAAAATGTCTTACCAATTCACTTGTACAACACTTTAGACATGCTTTTCTGCCTTCCGTCAGAGACCAGTATTCTTACTGTCTGTGACACTTGCACACCTTCTTTCATCTTTTCCAGTGAGTTAGGACACTTACAATAACCTCATTGTTAAGAAGGACACGTTAATTGATTGAAGTCACAGAACAATAGGTCTGTCTCTCTCTAATTAATTAAGATCCAGGATCATTTCTGAGAGTGAACTGGCAATTGATCTCCTAGCTCATCTCTTTGATATATTTTCTCTACAGGTGAAAGGAAACAAAAACAAGTATTAGACACCCACAAAGGGGAGAGCAAACCACAAAATTGCAGTCAGAAGAAAGAGAGCTTACTGATAAATATGAAGAGGATGTCGGGAGGGATGACCAACTTTGTTTTTATTTTGAGGAGGTTTCATGATTCTTCTGCGTGGTAAACTGTGTTAGTATCCGGCAAAGGCTAGTGTTCACGGGTAGCAAATCAACAATGAGTGAGTCCTCAAAGACCATAAGAGCAAACAAACGGCATCAGGGAGTGTCTCAGCAAAGAACATTTAGAATCATGGGGTTTTGAACACAATTACAGCTCAGGGACACTATGTGTCTGGTTCAAAACAAGACAGGGTGGCAAACTAATGCAAGACTAGCCAAAGTGGGGGGAAAGGTGGGATTTCAGACTTTAAATTAGAATGCAGAATGGAAGACTGACTAGATCTCAGATGGTAGGTAGACTCCTAGGGTGAGAGAGGGATGGAAGATCAGATCCCCATTCAGAAATGTCCTTACAAAAAGGCTCAAGTCAGATACACAGTGGCACAAGACTGTAGGGGGTTAACACCAGGCAGGCTACCGAGGTATGGATTTTAATTGGAGAATACCATTTTGGAATGCCAGGGAGGAAGAGAGAACATCATCCTTAGGATGAGGCCATAGCTGCATAGCACCCTCTGCTGTTCATATGTGAACTACCCAGTGTGCTCAGGATACATGGAAAGTTCTGTGTTCCCCAGTCTCTTCAACATGTTTGCTTATTGAAGTTCTTCACTCTTTAGTGAGTAATGAGACTTATTAAGCCAATATTCTTAAGCAAAGTAACACAGTTCTTCATATAAAGTTGTAAATTAAGACCAGCCAAGTAATGCCAAAGACCAAGTTGCTTCCCTCCTTTCTTTTTCTTTTAAAGTACTTTATTTTGTAGAATAGGGTTTGGGGAAAAAAAAGTACAGAGAATAGTTTTCTTATTATCCTTCACCCATGTTTTCTCCTTTTACATTGGTGGGGGTGTTGAGTGCTATCAAGTCAATTATAACTTAAAGCAGCTTCATTTGACGGAATAAAACTTCCCAATAGACTGTCAACAAGATGAATTGATACCATGACTGAGCTCCAGCAAAGGAGAGACAATGAGGACAGCGCAGCAAAGGACAAGGTTCATATATGTTGTTCACAGGGTCACTATGAGTGGTATTCAATTCTATGGTAACCTAACAACAACAACAATGGGTTTTCAATAATTTAATTTTACTCGGATCCACAATCAACACCTATGGTAGCAGTAGTCAAGAAATGAAAAGACATGTTGCACTGAGATTCTGCTGTCAAGGACCACTCCAAAATGCTAGAGAGCAAGGATGTCAGTTTAAAAACTAAGGTGCTACTACAATGAGATAAATAATCCAATAGAAAAAATGGGCACAGGATATGAACAGACACTTCACCGAAGAAGACGTTTAGATGGCCAACAAGCACATGAAGAAATGTTCAAGACCCCTAGCTCTAAGAGAGATGAAAATCAAGATAACTTTGAGATATCATCTCACCCCAGTAAGACTAGCAAAATTTAACAGAACAGCAAGCAACAAATACTGGAGAGGTTGTGGAGAAACTGGAACCCTTATTCACTGTTGGTGGGAATGTAAAATGGTGCAACCACTATGGAAGGTGGTATGGCGCTTTCTCAAAAAGTTGCAAATAGAGATACCATTTGACCCAGCAATTCCACTACTGGGAATATATCCCAAAGAGACCATAACTGACATCCAAGCAGATATATGCACACCCATGTTTATCACGGCTTTGTTCACAATAGCAAGGAGTTGGAAACAACCTAAGTGCCCATCAACAAACGAATGGATAGAGAAGCTGTGGTATATTCACACAATGGAATACTACGCTGCATTGAAAAACAAGGAACTCATGCAATATTATTCAAAATGGGTGACCCTGGAGGACATTATACTGAGTGAAATATCTCAGTCACAAAAGGACAAATACTGCTTGGTGCCACTATTGTAGAATGAGTCTGACATCAGGGTTGGGGTAAGTCTGAGAAAAAAATGGATAAATTATGTATACTGCATTGAAGCCGATGAGGGAGAGTACAGTTTAAAAATAACATATTTTAGGACATTATGATTATCATAAGAGTTTGGAATGAGGGTTGCAGAGTGGAGTATACTTGGGGTGAGGGTGGGAGGGTGCGGGGGGATTGTATACCAGTGAAGGAGTTTTTCTTTTGCTTTTAAAGAGGAGAGAAGTGAAGGTGGGGGTGGGGTGAGCGGGGAGAAAAGTGCAGCAATGAATAAATGGAAATCCACAATCTCTGTAAATGTTCATTGAAATTAATAATAATAATAAGACTCATTAACAATCTGTTATTATTATTATTAACAAACAAACAAAAAAACTAAGGTGCTCCTGATTTAAGTCATGGTATTTTAAATCGCTTCTATGCGTCTGATAACAAAACTCCTGGACTAGCATATCAACAGAGAACTGCCAGATGTGCAAGCCGGGTTAAGAAGAGGCCATGGTACTGGAGATATTATAGTCAATGTAGGATGAATCTTGGCTGAAAGCAGAGAGTACCGGAGGAATGTCTATTTATATTTTATTAACTATGCAAAGTCAATTGACTGTGTGAATCCCAACAAACTGTGGCTCTGAGAAGAATGGGAATCCCAGAATACTTGATTGTGTTCATGCGGAACCTATACTTGGACAAGGAGTCAGTTGTCAGAACAGAGCAAGGAAACACTGCATAGTTCAAAATTGGGAAAGGTGTATGCCAAGGATATGTCCTATCTCCATAACTTTTCAATCTATATGCAGAACAGATCATCCTGTTCTGCTCTATGAGGAGACTGTGTGAGGAGGAATGTGACATCAGGATTGGAGGAAGACCCATTAACAATCTGTGTTATGCAGATGACACAATCTTGTTTGCTGACACTGAGGAGGACCTGAAGTGCTTGCTGCAGAAGGTCAAGAACTGCAGCCTTCAATATGGACTGAAGCTCAACATCAAGAAAACAGATTCTCACCACTGGACTGATTGGTAGCATCATGATAGATGGTGAAGAGACCTGGGATTGTTAACAACTTTAGTTTGCTTGGCTCCACAGTCAACACCCTTGGTACCAGCAACCAAGAAATCAAAAGACAAATTGCATTGGGAAAGTCTGCTGTTAGGGACATCTCCAGAGTACTGAGGAGCAACAATGTCAGTCTGGAGACTAAGGTGTGCCTGATCCAGGCCAAGGTCTTCACAATTACTTGCTATGCATCAGAAAGCTGGACAATGACTAGGAATGATAGAAAGAGAATTGATGCCTTTGAGCTGAGGTGTTGGAGAAGAGTATTGAATTTACTATGGACTGCTAGGAGAACAAACAGATTCATTCATCCTGTAGAGGGTGAGACCAGGTTGCTCCTTGGAGATAAGGATTCTGAAGCTCCATCTGACATTCTTTGGGAATGTTGCAAGGAGGAACCAGTCCTTGGAGAGGAACGTCATGCTTGGAAGGGATGAGGGACAGTGCAAGAGAGGAAGACTCCTAATGAGATGGATAGACTCAGTGACTGGGGTAGTGGGGTGGGTGTGTCGGAGACGATAAGGTTGGCTCTGGATAGAGCAGGGTTCAGAGCTGTTGTATGCAGGGTCACTATGAGTTGCAAGTGACTCGTTGGTACATAACAACAACATCAGCAACAACAATGCATCTGAAAGTTGGACTATGTATAAGGATGATGGAAGAATTGATGCCTTTGAATTTTGGTTTTGGAGGACAGAACTAACAACTTTGGAAGGAAGTGCAACTACAGATTAGAATGTTAGTGTTAAGAGGCAAGGATGGTGGAACTTCATTTCACATACTTTGAGCATGTAAGGAAGGGCTGTTCCTTGGAAAAAGACAGCATGTTGGAAAAAGTGGAATGTCAGAGAAAGAGATGGATTGGGTTCAAGCATGTCACAGATCATGAAGGTGGTGCTGGATAGGCCAAGGTTCTGATCTGTTGTTCATAGAGTTTTTATGAGTGGTAGTCAACTCAGTAGTACATAACAACAATAGGATTTATTGGCTATGATCTTTACAGAAGAAGATTACCTTGTCCCACCCACTCTAGCCGTTAGATGGGTATTTGAACCACTAATCTTTGGGTTAATAACCACATGCTTTACCATTTGCTCCTTCAGGACTCCTTATCGTCCTACATTAATATAGTATATATGGTAACAATGGATGGATTGATACTGACACATTATTATTGACTAAAGTTCATAGTTTGGATTAGGGTTCACAAAGACATAATATGTCTGTCTGTTATGGATTGAATTATGTTGTAATTGTAACCCCTATATACGTGTCATATGTATGGGAATACAAAACATGATTAATGAGACAGGATTAATGTAGGATGTGTTTTAAATAAATGCCTTTTTTTTAAAAAAGTACTTATTTTAATGAACATTTACAGAGATTTTGGATTTCCATTCATTCATTGTCATATTGTTCTCCCTGCCCACCCTTCCTCCCCATTTCGGTCCTCTCTTTGAAAAGTAAAATTCTTTCATTGATATATAATCCCCTCGCTCCCCCCCCCAACCCGCACCCCCATCCCACCCTGAGTACACTCCACTATGCAACCTTTGTTCTGGACTCTTGTCATAACCATAATACCCAATCATATATTGGTTTTAAAGTGTTCTCTTTCTAATCTGTTTCAATACAGTACATACAATTTATCCAGTTTTAAATAAATGACTTTTGAGATATAAAAGATTAAAAGAGCAAAGAAGAGAAGCAATAGAGGGTGATGCCAAGCCTTGCGAAGATCACCCAGGAGCAAAAGCTCTGAAGGACCTTCCTCCAGAACAAAGCGAACCTTCCCTTGGAACCATTGCCTTGGGTTCAGCTGCCTATTTTTTAAAGCCATTCACTTGTACTACTTTTGTTATAGCAGCACTGAATAACTAAGACATAACCTTTTTTTTTAAAAAGACATTATCTTTATAGTATCGGTGAGAATAATTTCACTGACCTTAAAATGCTCTGTTTACCTAGTTATCCCTCTTTCCCTCCATTCACCCTGAACCTCTCAGTCACCAGCGCAGTGGATTCGCATCTGCACAGCCTTTGGGTTGGCAGTGCAGCTCACTACAGACAGGCATGTGAATCCCTGGAAATCATTGTTCTTTTCACCTTTTCTGTAATCTCTAAAACACATTGCTTTTGAATACGTCTCCAAGGCATAAATCATATAGAAGGAGCGGAGTAGTTAATGGATTCATAATGCAACTTTTCCATAAACTAGATCACCAGAGCTCCCTATCATTTTGTCTTTTCTTGAATGTAATAAAGCTTTAATAATATATAATATGTAGGTTTTTTTTCATATTGGCTTCTTTCTCTTGGCACTATGCATTTTATGCCTCCATTAGAAAGCAGGAGTGACATCCACTTCCTAAATAACATGCCTCGGAAACTCTATGAACTTTGATAAACATTGATAGTTGTAGAGGGGCTTCAGGTCTTTTGTTCATAGGGTCGCTATGAGTTGTGCTCTACTTGAAGGCAAACAGCAACCACAATGTATCATTTTGTAGTTTGATAGTTCATAGTTTTGCCATGATGTTCTAGAGACGAGGTTAGGGAGCTATCTCTGCATGGTCTGCAGGCAGTTGCACTGCTAACCCAAAAGTTGACCTTCTCAATTGATTACAATCCACATTTAACTCCACAAGAAAATAAGTGCAATCTCCTTCAGTGCAAGTAATAGCCTCTGAAAATCCACTGCAGAGTCAGCTATGAATCAGCCATGCGTTTGAGAAGTTTTGAGAATAGAATAGGGAGAGAGAGCATTAAGTGTTGAAGAAATGAAGGAATAGAATAGAGAGGGGAACAGGAACAGAAAAAGAAAATGGAAAATTAGTTTTCCTACCATGTGACCTTGAGGAAATTACTCAGTGCATCTGTACTTGCATTTTCTTATCTCTAAAAATGGTACTCAAGATAGTTCATATCTCTCAAGATGGTTACAGGATTAAACACATTAAAACCCCTCTGAAACTGGAACCCTTATTCGCTGTTGGTGGGAGTGTAAAATGGTGCATCCACTATGGAAGGCTATATGGCACTTTCTCAGAAAGTTGCAAAGAGAAATACCATTTGACCCAGCAATTCCACTACTGGGAATATACCCTAAAGAAACCCGAACTGCCACCCAAGCAGATATATGCACACCCATGTTTATTGTGGCTTTGTTCACAATAGCAAAGAGCTGGAAACTACCCAAGTGCCCATCAACAAACGAATGGATAGAGAAGCTCTGGTATATTCACATAATGGAATATTATGCTGCCTTGAAAAGCAAGAAACTCATGAAATATTATACAAAATGGCTGACACTGAAGGACATTTATGCTGAGTAAAATATATCAGTCACAAAAAAAGACAAATATTGCATAGTGCCACTGTTATAAAAGAGGATTGACGTAGGGGTTGGGGCGAGACTGAGAAAGAGGGGGTAAATAATGTATATTGCATTGAAACAGATGAGGGAGAGAACTGTTTATAAGGAATATATGATTAGGTACTATTGTCATGACAGGAGTCCAGAATGAAGTCAGCATAGTGGAGTGGACTTGAGGGGAGGGATTATATAACAATGAAATAATTTTTCTTTTACTTTTCAAAGGGAAGAGCGAATTGGAGGGAGGGGTGGGCAGGGAGAAAAGTGCAACAATGAATGAATGGAAATTTGAAGTCTCTGTAAACTTTCATTAAAATTAACTAAAAAAACCACAAACCCTCTGACTAGGAGCTTATCCTGATTAAGTTAGCAATAAACTAAGTTTGCCATCTATGATCCTTACTATTAACCAGTATTTCCAACTTTCTGCCTAGGTTGCCCCAGTCTAGATGGACATCCTGCATCCTGTGACTGAAGAGTGTGTGCTAAGAGAAGAACAAGGAAAGAAGGTTGTAGTGAGGCGATTGAAGGAGGAGAGTCATGTTTACTTGTAGGACTGTTCTTGTCAGGAGTGACATTTAAGCTCTCCATGTGACAACGATTTGTGGAAGAAAGTCATGGAATAAAAAAATGGTGATCAAGCTTTAAGATGATTCTTTGACTGATCTGTGACGAGAGAGAGAGAGAGAGAGAGAGAGAGAGAGAGAGAGAGAGAGAGAGAGCGCGTGCGAGCTTGGATTCCTGGTCAACCTGCAAAGCATCATGACTTCTCTAGGTAACCATCGGCAAGCTTCTAAGACCTGTTTTGTGGCTCCAAGGCCTCAATCATTCATTATTCTTGGTTTACCCTTGACTCATTGCAGGGAGAGATTAGATACAGTTTCAGAGCTAGAGTTAAGGGTAGGAATGCAAGACTGGGATGTCAAGAGAAATGTTGACTTTATGTAACAGTTAAGTCATAGATTTCCTGAAGAAAGGAAACAGAAGAAAAGCAAGAGAAATTTTATATGCATTTACAGTTTTAGTCTGTTTATACCCTAACTAATGTAGCACTTAGTACTTTAATTTCTTAACTTGTGACTTTAATCTCTTAACTTGTAAAACACATTCCTACAAGAAAAATATTCTTAGAGATATTGTGTCTTAAAGCCACTGTTGTTGTTGTTGTTGTAAAGCCACTATACAAACAAAATAAACAAAATACATATAGTGTATGTATTCTGGTTGTTATTTTAGAAATAAAAAAGGAATACAATTATCTTTCACAATTTGCTCTTCTGTGAGTTTGGTTTATAATTATAACACAGGAGATTGAGACAGATTAAATTTTACTTTCAAATTTAAAACACAGAGTGTATATGATTTGCAGAAACTGCTATACCAGTAAAGAATGTAGTAGGAAACTAACCTTTTAAATAATTCTGTAATAGGTTAAAATGAATTTTTCTTAAATAATATTTTCAAAGGAAGAAGTGTCACCTTGATCTAGAGGACAGTTGGAAGAGACCTCCTTATCAGATTGAAGCTCTTTGTCTTCTTGTGGTTGTTGTGTACCATTGAGTCAGGACAAACCCCATCCGTAGCTGACTCTCCCGCAGGTTTTCAGAGGCAGTTACTTGCATGGGAGGAGATTGCCCGAAGAGCAGCTAGTGGACTCAAATCACATGCCTTTGGATTTGCAGCGCAACTTCTAACCACTAGATCTCTGAAGATCTTCTCATTGATGTTTGCCTCTCCACTTTGCAATTTATAACTGAGATTTATTACATTTTTAAATGATTTTTTATTTTATTTTTTTCAATTTTAATGAAAGTTTACAGACACTTAGGGTTTCCAGTCATTCATTGTTGCACTTTTCTCCCTGCCCACCCCCTCTTCCCCAAATCATTCTTTTCCTTGAAAAGAAAAAGAAAAACTCTTTCATTGTTACTCAATTTTGATAACAATAGAGAAGATCTTCAGACCTTGTATTAAATAAAGACAGTGTTTTCAATGGCTGTGAATAGGAAGGAAGAATCTTAACTGAATACTGCTCAGTTGGTTCTGATCACAACTTTCCACCTTTTCCCCCCTCTTCACATGATGTGCTGAGTGAAACGACCTTCCTTTTCAAGCAAAACATTCTTCCCCTAGGGCTGTTCAGATTAGAAGCTCAGGCACATGTTATCCCAAGGCCCAGCACACCCTACTTATGTGAACACCCTTAGGGGAACTGCAATTCAGCTAAAATAGGCAGCCCCCAGGCGTTCCTTCCTAATGACCTTTACTTTTGCTAACAATTCCTGTTCTGAGTTACCTGAAGGAGTTTTCAGGTGCCATGTGTACACACACACACACACACACACACAGAGGCATGTGGTTTGAGGCCACCAGCTATTCCACTGAAAAAGGATGGGCAGCCTCCTCCAGTGTCATTTACTGACTTTGAAAACCCAATGGAGGGTCAGCTAAGAGTCGACTCTACGGTACTCAACAACATGCATATATAAGAGGTAGGAAGAGTGACCTCTCTATGACCTTCTAGAGAGTAACCCCGTGAGGCACAGGCCTGCACATGTCCCATGATGACTAAGCATTTACCCAGGTACATGCCAGCTGCGTATGCTTTTTGATTTGCACAATATCACCTTTTAAAAATCCCAGCTTTCCCTCTTCAAAGCGGTAAATAAATATGAGCCTTTCCACTTGTCCTTATTATTAAAAATAAATAACTCCTCAAAACTTCTCTTGTCTGAGATATATTCAGGAAGTCTATAGCCTCTTTCTCCTATATTTATATAGAAAATCTGCTTTCTTTATTCTAATTTCTTTCTCCAAGATTGGTTTTGCTCGGGGCAAGTAGTAACACCGCCACTACCACTTGCCACCTACATATCTACATATTGAGCCTTGGCATAAGACCAGAGGCCATCTTTACTTGCTCGTGTTTTTCTCTCTGAAGACTAAAGTGCATTGACTCAAGTCATGCTATTTTCAATTGTCTCGTGTGTATGTGAAAGCTGGGCGATATATATGAAAGACCAAAACTAATTGATACCTTTGAGTTATGGTGTTGGTGAAAAATATTAAATATGCCACCGATTGTCATAAGAATGTCCCTCCATGTGATTTAGAGCCTCTGAAAATGCATTTGAGGGTCAGCTATGTATCAGTTCTGATTCAACAGTAATGAGTTTGAGTCTGAGCGCCACAAGAAAGATCAAATCTGTCTTAGAAAAAGTATAGTCAGACTGTTTCTTGGAAGCAAGAATCACATGACTTCCTCATACACATTTTAGATGTGTTAGCAGAAGATACATTATAGTTGGCAAAGTGGAGGCTTGGCAAAAGAGAGGAAATCTCTCTTTACATGGTGACTGCAAGAATGGCCTCAAAGATGGCAGCAGCTGCAAGACTAAGGCAAGATTGGCAGTGTTCTTTCTATTGTACACAGGGTCTCCACAAGTCAGAGCTAACTAGACAACACTTAACAACAACAAAACTAGTCTCCCTTCTTAGTCTACTGAGATCCCTCTGGGTGGATTCAAGCTTCCATCTTTTCAGTGAGCAGCCTAATACAACAGAAATTCGCACCACCCAGCATCTCTTGACAATTACCTGGAAGAAGGAATTCCTAATAGAAAAGTTTAACTCTAAGATACTCAGAAGCATCTCAGTAGGATAAGGTGTCAACAGGCCTCTAAGAAACCCATCTGTTGAAAACTTTAATAGCACAGTTCTTTTCTGACGCACATCGAGTTGCCATAAATCAACTGATGGTACTGGTGGTAGATATAATTTTAGAACACAGCTTAGTGATTGTCCTGTCAATGTAGTTCTTCTAAAATAAGTCCTTTTTTTTCCCAGTATGTTATGATCAGATGATACCCTTGTCATCTTTTCTCCTCATCATCACTCATTCCATTAAAAGGTGTGACTGAAAGTTTCCATTACAAACAAGAGTGGCTTTAATGTGATGTTTGCACTCCTAATCCGGTTCTTCAAGATGCAGCAGAAGGGAGCGGGGAACTGGATTCCAAAGAGTTACATGATCTTTGGGAAAACAGTCAATGGGTGGCCGCACTCCATGAGGCAAGTAGGGAATGGAGTCTGGATCTTGCTTCCCACATCATCTTCTGGAAGAGGGCCTATTAAGTATCGGGTTCCTCCATCGAGGGTATGATGAGCCAACAGAGGAAATATTTTTAGCTGATAAAATAAGTGAAGGATATTGAAATTATTTAAAGCAGGAAATGGTCAAGGGTATGCAGAAGAGGAGCCCCTCTGCCTAGTTGAAAAGGCATTTTAAAGATAGTAGATACAACCTTAATTTAAGCATGAAGTCAGAGAGTAAATACTTTGATCAAAGTCTCTGGGCTAGGGGATTTTTGGATGGAGTGAAAGTGGACTGTACATGTCCCTTTGCTTTGTAATGTCCCTTGTACATAAGCAGTATAGGTTAACAGGAAGAAGACAGGTTTTGGAGACGGACAGTTGTGCACTTGAATTATGTCTTTCCAAATACCAGCTGCTGACTTGGGAAAGTTATTTAGCTTCTTGGTGTCTTCGACTTTATTCATCCATAAAATGAAATATGAAGTACATCTTATGATATCATGCAGAGTCAGGAAGGTGATGTCTGTGACAACAACTGTCCCTGTGTTATTGTTATTGTTCTGTACCATTGAGTTGGAACCAACTCGTAACCAATCCTCCAGAGGGTTTTCAGAGGCAGTAAATCATATGAGAGGAAATTGACTATCTTTCTTCTGTGGCACTATTGGTGGATTAGAACTGTGTACCTTTGTGTTGACAGTACAAAGCATATTACTAGGAGAGGTAATCCCTTGGAGAGAAACAACTTGCTTGGAAAGGTGATCAGTGAAAGAAAGGAAGACCTTTAACCAGTGTGTTGACACAGTGACTCAGCAATGGCACTGAGTGTGCAGAGATTGTAAGGATAGTTTAGGACAGGAAAGGGTTCAGAACTGCTGTTCAAAGGGCTGTTACAAATTGTAGTAAACTTGACTGCACCTATCAACAAAGCCACTAGCCACTAACATAGTTGTTATATGTACTGTTGAGTCACCTGTGACTCATAGACCGTATTCACAATAGCTTAGAACTCTCCTCTATCCTAAGCCTCATTGCCTCCAACACACCTACCCCTATTACTCCACTTACTGTGTGCTCCACACTTCCAAGCATGATGTCCTTCTTCAAAGACTGGTCCCTCCTGTCAACATGTTCCAAATATGTGAGATAGGGCTTTCAAATCCTTGCCTCCAAGGAGCAATTTGTTTTCACCTTTTCCAGGACAGATCTGTTTGTTCTCTTGAAAGTCCATAGTATGTTCAATTCTCTTATCCTGCACCACAACTCAAAGGTATTGATTCTTCTTCTGTCACCTTTAGTTCTTGTCTAGCTCTCTGATGCATAGCAAGTAATTGTGAAGAAACCCTATGTTGTAGGTCACAGGACGGGGAAGAAGCAAGGTTTCAGAGAAAGTAATGTGCTTCAGAAATAAAAAATAAAACCTGAAACTTCATGCAAGGGAGTAAAGAATTTACTGCTCTTCAATCAAAATAGACTCAGAGCTGACAATCCATAGGGTTTCTGAGGTTGTACACCACCACTGCCGGTGGATTATGCCACCAGAATTCTCTCATAAAGGATAATGTGTTCATTTTCAGAGTAGCTAGAAATGTAGAGACAGTAAGTTTCGTGCTTGAGTGACTTTAGCTATTTAGTTTCACAGTCAAGAGCAAATGTCAGAGATTAGTGGTAAGAACTCTTTGTGTTCTCAAACTAATGAGGGCATATGAAGGATTCCAGGAAGGCAAAGAGACATTTCTACACTGACATTAAAGTTAAAATGAAATACTAGTGGAAGAGAGAACATGAGCCCTGCATAGACCTATCCAGCAACAAAATCTTAAAGGTACCAAAACCACAAACATTTCCCCAGAGAGGTTTTATGCCCAGAGATGTTTTAAGACAAATGGAATGCTTCATGAGAAAGCACTTTGGTTTCTTAGAACAAAAACCTTCATTTTATGAATTCAGTGGAATATTTTCATTACAATCTTGATACCATCTTCAACAAGTCTACTTTGTATTCTTAGCTTCATTTTTAGTTCTTTTTAACTGCCAGAAATTCAGGTAGACTTTCAGAAAGTCTTGGAAGAAGGGATATCATGGTTAATATCAGAATGAATCTTGACTGAAAGAATATCAGAAAAATGAATACAAAGGTCTTCAACTGCATGTGGATCATAATAAATGATAGATAACATTGCAAAGATTGGGAGTTCTGAATTGTGCACACATGGAAACCTGTACATAGACCAAGAAAAGAGCAAGAGGACACTGCATAGCTTAAAATCAGGATAAATATGCACCAGGGTTGTATCCTTTCACCACACTTAACCATTCTCCATCCTAAGCAAATAATACAAGAAGTTGTACTATATGAAAAAGGCAGTGTCATCAGGGTGAGGAAGACTCATTAACATCTCGCAATATGTAGATGGCGTGAGGTTGCTTGCTGAGAGACTAGAGGACTTGAAGAACTTCCTATTGAAGATCAAAACTACAGCCTTGAGTATGGATTATACTTCAACATAAGTAAAATAAAAATCTTCACAAATGAACTCAGAGATATCCTTCTTACAGATATACCACAGAAAGCTCCATGGTCTAAAGTAACTAGCAACAACACCAAAAAGAACTCAACACAATGATAG
>NW_006399767.1:7251242-7262710 GCF_000299155.1 Elephantulus edwardii | reverse complement strand
GGGAGGAGGGTAGAGAGAATAGTGCAACAATGAATGAGTGGAAGCCCAAAATCTCTGTAAATGTTTATGAAAATTAATAAAATATAATTATAGAAAAAAAATTGCATTGGGAAAGTCAGCTGTGAGGGATCTCTCAAGAGTACTGAAATGCAATGACATCAGGCTGGAGACTAAGGTGAGCCTGATCCATGCTCTAGTCTTTGCTATTACATGCTATGCATCAGAGAATTGGACAGTAAATAGGGGTGATAGAAAGAGAATTGATGCCTTTGAGTTGTGGTGCTGGAGAAAGGTGTTGAATATACTATGGACTGCTAGGGGAACAAACAGGTCCATCCTGGAGAAGGTGAAGCCAGAATGTTTCCTGGAGTAAAGGATTCTGAAGTTTTGTCTGACATACTCTGGGCATGTGGCAAGGAGAATCTGGTCCTTGGAGAGGTACATCATGTTTGGGAGAGTGTAGGGATGGCGCAGGATAGATGGATTGATTCTGTGAGTGGAGTGGTGGGGATTAATGTGTTTGAGACAGCGAGGTTGGCACAGGATCGAACGGTGTTTAGGGCTCTTGTACATAGGGTGACTGACTATGAGTTGCAAACGACTCAATGGCACATAACAACAACAACAACCACTACCTCTTCAAATCCCAGCGTGCACTTCTGGAAGTTCTCTGTTGACATATTGTTCCAAATGTTTTGGGATAATTTTCAGCAGAATCTTGCTTACATGTGATATCAATGATATTGTCTGATAATTTCCAAACTCTGTTGCGTCACCTTTCTTGGAATGGGAACAAATACCAATCTCTTCAGAAAATATTTTTTTAAAAAATTCTAAATTATAAAAAGGGCATCTAAGTAAATGAAAAAATAAAATCCTGCTTACTACTTTCAAAAAAAAAATCTTCACAAATGGAACAATAAGTAATATCAGTCATGTTGCTGTTGTTATGTGCTGTCAAATTGCCTGCGACTCATAGCAACCCTATGTACAGCAGCTCTGAACCCTGTCTCACTAATTCCAACACACCAGCCCCCATTGCCCTTGTTACTGTATCAATCCATCTCATCTGGGGTCTTCCTCCCGTGTGCTGTCCCATCATCCTTCCAAGCAATATCCTAGCCTTCAAGGAGAAACTTGGTTCCACCCTCTCCAAGACAGACCTATTTGTTTTTTTGGCAGTTCATATAAATTATTGACTGAGAAAATATGAAATAGGCAAAAATTTAATTTTATTTAGCCCCACAATAAACACTGGCATAGACGCACTAGTCATCACTGAAAAATAATGAGCTTGTAAAACATTACACAAAATGGGTGAACCTAGAGGACATTATGGTGAGTGAAATGTCTCAGTATCATAAGGACAAATACTGCACAACATCACTGTTATGAAGTAGGACTGACAGAGGGGTTTGGGAGGAGAATAGGAAACGAGGGGATAAATAATGAACACTGCTTTGGGACAGATGAGGGAGAGAACTGTTAAAAGGAATATATGGTTAGGCATTATATGTAGCACAACTGTCCAGAATAAAAGGTGGATTGCAAATAGGACTAGGGGAGGTAGAAAGAATAGGGGAGGGAAACGGGGAAATTGTGCAACTATGAATGAATATTTTTTTAAAAAGAAAGTGAACAGGAGAAGGGGGAAGGGAGAAGGAGGGAGGAAAATGTGCAACAGTGAATGAGTGTATATTCAACTTTTCTGTAAGTTTTCATTAAAATCACAATTAAAATAAAAAAAAATTTTAAAAAAGCACTAATCAAGAAATAGAGTGAGTCACTGGGAAAATCCTTTGCAGGACCTCATTAACATATTGAAAACAAGTATATCACTTTAAAGACTAAGGTACCCTTGATCCAACAAGGTATTTTTTCAATTGCTTCATATGCATGTGAAGACCAAAGAGGGAAATTGCCATCTTTGAACCAGGGTGTTGGTGAAGAATAATGAATATATCATGGATTACCATAACAATTAACAAATCTGTCTTGGAGTATTAGAATGCTCCTTAGAAGCAAGAATGACAAGACTCTGTTCTATGTACTTTGTACCTTTAATCAAGAGGCACCAACTGCTGGAGAAGAGCACCATGCTCAAAAAAAGAGTCAATTAATACAAGTTAGACCCTTAACAAGATGAACTGACATAATGCCTACTATGATACTACATAGATTCAAATACCAACTTTTGTGAAGGTGACAAAATAGGTAGTGTTTCTATTGTATGAGGGTCCTTATGAGTCAGAACTGATTAGACAGCACCTAAAAATAGCAATCTAAGGCCAAATAAGAAGTTTGTTTACTTTGTTATCATATCTCCATGAATTTAGGCTAATTTAAGATGTGGATTCCACCTTGTTGTAATATTTTCTTTTTCCCTTGAATCTACTTTTCTCTTTTATCATGAATTCTGGTGGCCTCCTATTAACGAGTTGTGCTGTCAACCCAAAGGTACATCATTCAAGTACTCAATGGGAGAAAGATGCACTATCTCCTCCCATGGAATTTACAGCCTCTGAAAATCTGCTGGAGGGTCAGCTATAAGTCGGTTCTAATTCAACATCAAAGACAAACTTCTACCATAGTCAATATGATGTCTGCCTAGGGTTGGTCAATCTCCTCCTGTGCAATTGACTCCCTTTGGAAACCTGCTGGAGGGTTTCTTTGGGTCGATGGAATAAAACAACAGGAATAAATTCGTTTTATCTCCTATATAAACTCTTTGATGCCAAATATGTTCTTGAACCATTCTTTGCTATTCCATTATTTCAAAATTCATTCATTGAAGATTTCTAATGAGAGTGGCTGTTGGTGGTTTTTTTGTTGTTGATTTGTTATTGGTTATTTATTATTGTTGTTTGATCAATCTATAGCTGATCCTCCAGCAGAATTTTAGAGTTGGTAAATTGCACAGGAGGAAATTGCCCGAGAGCAGCTGGTAGATTTGAACTGTGTACTTTTGCACCGGCAATGCAATTCCTTACCGCTTAGTCATCAGAGTTCCCTGCACATGTTTGTGCACAATACATTGTCTAAAGTGGGCCATATTATTCTCATAAGAACCCATCAGGAGATACTGTTATCTCTGTTTTACTGAGGCAGGAGTCTAGGATAGGCTAAGTACCTTGGCCAGCATTATTCAGACTGGAAAAGGAAACACTAGGTTTAGAACACAAGTGAGCTTGATTTTGCCACTAATCTTCACCATGTGCTCTGATTGGTCTAAGTAAGCTTATTAAGTTATGCAAAACAATTGCCCAATTTTTATTTTAATTACTTAATGGAAAAATTTAGGAAGAATCAATGACAATACAATATTAAATCTTCTAATTCATTAATATGCTTTATGTCAGTCTTTTGGATGTGCATGTCTTCATTATTTGCTCTACATAATTTACTTCTCTACTCTGTGAGTGTATTGCCTACTTTTCTCATTGTCTTTTTTCCTTAGATATTTCATGCTAAAGCATATTTTCTAAAATGTTGATTTCTAATTGGTTTTTTGTGATCATATAAACCAAAAATGGAGTTTTCTATATTAATCTTACATATAGTACTCTTGCTAAATTTACTTATATATTCAGATATTGTTCTGCAGATTATTTCTATATTTACAATCTAGTTAAACACAAAAACAGTCTCCTTCTTTTCTAATATTTGTATTCTTTTATTTCTTATCCCTACCCCAGATTCTAACTCCATTTAACTATCTAAATAATAGACAAAGGGTCTCAAATTTTGTTGATTACATCTCACAGTGACCCTCCAAGATAGAATAGAACTGTCACACAGGCTTTCCAAGATTGTAACTTTTTTAAAAAATAAAATGGCAATTTTAATATATACATGTCATTTGAGCACATGGTAACAGGTGGAAAGTAGCCAAATCACACAGAGAAAATAGGCTATCCTTAACTTAAGATATTAAGTGTTTTTTTAAAAAAATATATATTAGAGCACGTTGACCGGAAATATTTTTTTCAGTAAGACATAATTAAAATTTATAACCTAAAAATTAAAGATCTCTAAAATAGGATCAACAAACCAAGTTTATGTATTCTTAGAGGTTGCGGGGTGGGGGATGGGGAAGAAACCACAATTTAGAAACCAAGTATGTGAAAATGATTATGTAAGAATTATATTAAGAAATACATAACAACTATGAGATGTCCTCTCACCCCAGTAAGAATAGTAAAATTTAATAGAACAGCAAACATCAAATGCTGGCGAGGCTGCAGAGAAACTTGAACCCTTATTCACTGTTGGTGGGAGCGTAAAATGGTGCAACCACTAAGGAAGGCTGTATGCTGTTTTCTCAAAAGTTAGAAATACCATTTGACCCAGCAATTCCACTACTGGGAATATACCCTAAAGAAATCATTACTGCCACCTAGGCAGATATATGCACACCAATGTTTATTGTTGCTTTGTTCACAATAACAAAGAGTTGGAAATAATCCAAGTGCCCATCAGTAAACAAATGCATAGAGAAGCTTTTTTATTATATTCATACATTGGAATACTACACAGCATTGAAAAATAAGGAACTCATGAAATAGTATGCAAAACTGATGACCCTGGATAACATTATGCTGAGTGAAATATCTTAGTCAATAAAGGACAAATATTTCATAGGGCCATTATTGTAAAATGGGACTGACATCGGGGTTGAGGGAGGACTGAGAAAGAGGGGATAAATAATGTATACTGCATTGAAACAGATGAGGGAGAGAGCTGTTTAAAAGGGATATATGATTAGGTATTATTGTCATGAAGGAGTCCAGAATGAAGGCTCCACAGTGGAGTGGACTTGAGGGGAGGGATTGTACAACAATGAAAGAGGTTTTTTTTTTTTTTGGTTTTTTTTTTTTACTTTTCAAAAAGAAGAGCAATTTGGGGTGTGGGGGTGGGCAGGGAGAAAAGTGCAACAATAAATGAATGGAAACCCTAAGTCTCTGTAAGCTTTCATTAAAATTAATTAAAGAAGAAGAATGATATTAAGAAATGAAGATATAGACATTCTTCATATGCCACTAGGGCAACAGCTTTTTCACTCTTTTATACACAAAAGACATACAGATACACACTCTCTCTCCCTCCCCCACCCAGACATACAACTCTTTTATAGGAGCAGACTACCACATCTTTCTCCCCAAAGTAATGGGAGCCCTGGTGGAGTAGTGTGTTGTATTATTGGACTGCTTCTCAAAAGGCCTGTGGTTCAAGTTCTCTGCTCTGAGAGAGGGAGGAAGAAAAGGAGGAGGGGAGAAAAGAGGACGGAAGAGGGAGAATAAAGAGAAAACGAGCAAGAAGATTGGCTTTGTTAAGGTTTACAGCCATAGAATCTTGTGGAATAAATTGGGATCAAATTCATGACAGTGAGCTTATTGGATTTTAATGGATGATTAGTGTGTCATATACTATACATTTCTCTGGCTTGTTTGGTAAGTTTCTGTTGTTTTTACCTTATTAAAATAAACCAGGTTTAGTAAATGTGTTTATTTAGTCTGCACTGATGTCACCTAGCGTTAGCAGTAGGCGGCTCCCAGAGTTGCCGTGTTGGATGAGGGTGGTTGTATGAGAGCTTCATACACTCTGACTCATTCATGATTACAGGTTTTATTCTTGCCTCCACGGCTCCCACAGATACTTTATTAGTACTGCCTTGTTTTTATTTCTTTATGCACAGACACCACTAGGGTGTGCACGTGTGTTTGTGAAAGAGAGAGGTTGTATTAAAAAAAAATCAAGCCTTGGTGGCCTAGCAGTAAGAAGCTGCACTGAAACCCCAAAGATGCTCTTTTCAAATTTACCTGCTGCTCCATTGGAGAAGGATGCACAAACTTGCATCATTTTTCCCAGGCAATTAGCTGCCTCTGAAAAACTGCCGGAGGGTCATCTATGGGTTGGTCCCAATGCTGTGGTACATAATTACAACAAGCTCTGCTGTCTGCTTTTGCAGGTGACCCTGCTTGGACCATGGTTAACTTTTGTAAATCCAGTACTTAACTTATTTCTATGCTAGAGAGGCCAGTGTTAACAGGGGACTCCCAAAGTAGCACTCAGTAGGAATTTTGAGAGTTACAATATTGTTACTTTTAGAAAGTGTTCCCCTTAAACTTGTAAATGATTTGGCATCAGATGCTGAGGCCCTGTCCCAAATTATAATATTGATGGTCACATTTTAATTTTTTTCACTTTTCTAGGGAAATAATTATAGAAATGTGTAGAATTAAGACCGTGCCCTTTCCTGCTGCCAGATGCCCTCCTGCCACTGGAGCCTTCCTGTGGAAAGCACATACAGACTGCCTTGGCCATGTAAACACTGCTCCCCCCACTCCCTTGCCCCTGCACCAGGAGTACAAATATCACAGGAGAGTGAAGAGGAAATGGGAGGAGTGAGGAGGTGGGAGGCCTGAGCTACCAAGCCAGAGGGGATGGGAGGTGTCAGAGGAGCAAAGAGAGTGAATTGAGCAGGAGTTGAGAGTGGGAACACAACACATTTACGAAAGGGGTGGGCCTCCTCAGGACCAACACCTGATGTGTTAACTTGCACACTCTCATAAGTTCTTTTGGGTAAAATGCTTGTCACTCAACTATTGCTCTAAAGCTGAGCACTCAAATTAAGACATACCAGGGAGAAGGATTAGCCATCCACTTCTGAAATAACAGGCCTTTGAAAACCCTGTGTACAACAGAACACACTTAGGTTAGACTAGTAGATATGGCACCGGAGGCTTTGTGTTGGCAATCACAAAAGGGGAGGAACAGTTGTAAACAGACCCTAATGATTGGAACGTGGAATTTGAGAAGTAGGAAAATTGGAAATTGTTAAGAAGAAAATAGAATATATAAATATTGACACACTAGGCATCGGTGAAATGAAATGGATTGGCATGAGGCATTTTGAATCAGACAATCATATGCTGGAAACGAAAAGGTTAGAAAAAAACAGAGTCACATTCATAGTTAAAAAGACCATTTCTAGACCCATCTTGAAATACAATGTTGTGACAGGATTCAAATGTATACACCAACAATCAGAACCAAAGAGAAGGAAATAAATTACTTCTACCAACTGCTGCAATCAGAAATCTATCAAACAAACAACCAAGATACATTAATAATAATGGGTGATTGGAATGTAAAAGTTGGGAACAAGGAAGAAGGATTGGTAGTCAGGAAACACTGACTTGGTGACAGAAATGATGGTTTACACAGAAATCAGATTGATTGCTTTTGTGGGAGCAAATCATTGGAGAAGCTCAATATCAGCTGTTAAAACTAGGCCAGGTTCTGATTGTGGATCAGCTCTCAACTATTTGTATGCAAGTTCAAACTGAAGCTAAAGAAATTAAAATCAAATCCACGAGAATCAAAGTCTGACCTTTGAGTCTATTCTTTCTGAATTTAAAGATCATCTCAGGAGCAGGTTTGAAGACTTGAATATTCTTATCTCCATATCTTTTCAATCAATATGTGGAACAGATCACCCAGGAGACTGGGATCTATGAGGAGGAATGTGTTAACAGGACTGGAGGAAGACTCATCAACAACCTGCGTTATGCAAATGACAAACCTTGCTTGCCAAAAATGTGGAGGACCTGAGACATTTGTTGGAGAAGGTCAAAGATTGCAGCCTTCAAGACTGAAGCACAACATCAAGGAAACAAAGATTCTCACCACTGGGCCAATTTGTAGCATCATGATAGATGATGAGATTGTTAACAGCTTTAGTTTCCTTGGCTCCACAATCAACTCTCTTGATACCAGGAGACAGGAAATCAAAAGACAAATTGCATTGGGAAAATCGGCTGTCGGTACCCCTCCAGAGTACTGAAGAACAATGACGTCAGTCTAGAAACGAAGCTGCACCTGATCCAGGCCGTGGCTCTCACAATTACTTGCTATACATCAGAGAGCTAGACACTGACTAAGGATTATAGAATAAGAATTGATGCCTTTGAGTTGTGGTGCTGGAGTAAAGTATTGAAGGCTCTTCATGGACTGTTAGGAGAACAAATAGTTTCATCCTGGAGAGAGTGAAACCAAGTTGCTCTTTGGAGGCAAAGATTCTGAAGCTTTAGTCCTTGGTGGAGGACGACATTATGCTTGTATGGGTAGAGGGACAGCTCAAGAGAGGAAGACCTTCAGTGTGATGGATTGGCTCAGTGACTGGGCTAATGGGGGTAGGTGTGTCAGAGATAATGAGGTTGGCTCAAGATAGAGCAGAGTTCAGAGCTATTGTACATAGGGTTGCTATGAGCCACAATCGATTCAAAAACACATAACAACAATAACAACAACAGTATAATGCACTATGTTTCAAATTGAGGGTTTACGGTAATTAGACATGCACTTCAGAAAGTAATTTTTGATCTTATGATGGATGTTTCTGGATTAGTAATAATATGAAAATATTATATCTGCTCTTATAGAGAATATAGCCTATGGAAAGTAAATTGAGACTACTTAAGGATGAAATATGATATAAATTTAGGTTTCTCTAATGGGTTAAAAAAAGAGTTCAAAGGGTAGCCCACCAAGACAATGGAAAGTATTTCAATAAATTATACAAAGGGTTGGAATTAATAAGTTAAAAAGGAAGAAAACACACAGCATTTCTCAAGTTGAATGATCTGAAGAAAAATTAAAGCCTCAAGTTACTATATTGAAGAATTCTATGGGCATAATCTTAAATGAATGCAATAAGCATCAAAAGAAGATAGAAGGAATATACAGAGACATTGCACCAAAAATAATTTATCAACACTGAACCATTTCAGGAATTAGCATGTGATCAAGATTCAATGAAAATGAAGGAAGAAATCCAAGGTACACTGAAGGAATTGGCAAAGAAGATCCCAGGAATTGATGGGATAATAATTGACATTTTTTTAAATTATGTAACAGATACAGCCCTGAACATGCTTACTGTTTTGTGCCAGGAAATTTGGAAGACAGCTACTTGGCCAACTAATTGGCCATGCTTTTTCCCATTGAAAAAAAAAAAGCAATCTAACAGAATGTGAAATTATTGAAAAATATCACTAAAAATCTCTTCTCTCATGTAGGTAAAGTCTTGTTAAAGATTATCCAACATTTACTTTTGTAAATCTACCAACAACTATCAGAAATTTAAGTTCAATTAAGAAGAGGCCATGGAATAAGTGATATCATTGCTGATGTCAGATAAATCTTAGCAGAAAGCAATAATAGCAGAAAGATATTTACTTGTGTTTTATTGACTATACAGTAATTGGGCTGTGTGGATCATAACATTAAGAAGAACTGGAATTCCAGAATACTTAACTGTATTCATAAGAAACTGATACAGATACCAATAAGCAGTTATATGAACAGAACTAGGGTTCTGCCTGGTTTAAAAAAAATCACAAAATGATTTTATCAGGTCATATCCTTGCTCCATACCTATTAAATACATTGTTGTTGCTGCTGGACTATTTGTATGGAGAATAATGTATCACCTGGATTCATAAAAAGTAATAAAAAAACTTGTATTATGCAGATGCCATAACCTTGCTTGAATAAAGTGAAGGTGATTGGAAGCATTCACTGACGAAGATAAAAATCTCCAGCATTCAGTATAATGATATTATATAACAACATCAAGAAAACAAAAATTCTCACCATTAGTCCAATAGACAATGCCATGATAGATGGGGGAAAGTTGTCAACAATTTCATTTTACTTGGATCCACAATCAATACCCATAATAGAAGCAGTTAAGAAATCAAAACTATAGTAAATTCTTACAAAGGAATACTATGCAGCACTGATAAATAATGAACTTATAAAACATTACGCAACACTGGGACCCTGAGCACATCATGCTGAATAAAATATCTCAATTAGAGAAGGACAAATACTGTCTAGCATCAGTGCTAAAAAGCTGGTCTGACATAGGGGATTAGGAAGAGATTAGGATAAATGTGGCTAGATAATGACCATTGGATTGTAATAAAGAAAAGAAAAAAACTGCCTAAAATGAATATATGATTAGGCATTGTATGTGTAACAACAGCTCTGAATAAGATATATATCATTGCAGAGAGGACTGGGTAGGGGTAGCTAGATAATCATGTAACAATGATTAAATATTAAAAAAAAGTGAACTGGGGGAGGAAGAAGGGAGGGCAAGGGGGTAAAATGTACAATGAATGAATGAAAATCGAACTTTTCTGTATGTGTTCATTAAAATAAATGAAAATAAATTAAAAAATTTTTTATTGTATTATTTTTACGTGTACTGTCAAATCAGATCTGACTGGTACAGGAGAAGATTGCCCCCTCCTTCTCCAGCAGAGCATCTGGTGGATTTGAACCGTATACCTCTGGGATTACAGTGCAGCGTCTTGCCACTAGGCCACCAGAGCTCCCTTAAAATAAATTTTTATTTAAAACAAAAATAAAATAATTTAGAATTTTAGACAAATATTTTATTAATTAAATATATAAAAACTTTTACAGTAAAAAAATAAAAGATTTATTACATTGGGGAAATCTGCTTCCAAGGACCTCTCCAGAGTGATGAGTAACAATGACGTCAGTTTAAGGACAAAGATGCGTGCCACCGTCTTTTCAATTGCTGCCTATGCATCTGAAAGCTGGACTGTGTATAAGGTTGGCAGAAAAAGAATCGCTGCCTTTTAATTGTGATGCTGGCTAAGAGTACTGAATATCTCATATACTGCTCGAAGAACAAACAAGCCAATCTTGGGGAAAGTGCAAAAAAGGTTTTTAGAGGCAAAGCTATTGACACTTTATCTCACATCTTTGGGCACATTGTCAGAATGGACCCGTCCTTGAAAAAAGACATCATGCTTCAGAAATGTGGAGGGTCAAGAAAAGAGAGGAAGACCCTCAAAGACGGATTGGCACAGTGATTCTACCAATGGGATCAAGCACATTGGAGATTTGGAGGATGGTACTGCATAGAATAAGTTCAGATCTGTTATTTATAGGGCTGCGATGAGTTATATTTGACTCAGCAGCACCTAACAATAACCATGGGTTAACTTCACTCATAGGCACCTTTGAAGAAAGGCATAGCAATCTAGTTCTAAAAATTAGCCATCAAAAACCCTACCCTATGATATATGTCTGGCACACTTTGGGCATGTTGCATGACCATTGATGTTTTCTTATCCTTACATAGAAAACTTTACATGCATAGCTTCATTGTTTCAAACAGAAAACTGCTTCTAAGTCTCTCCCAAAAGAGGAGAACTTGTCTATGCCCACATAGCACAGTAGAGGTATACAGGAGGAGAACAGGATAAAGGCTGGTGAGTACACCTTCTTCACGATTATACAGGTTTATCCAAAGTACTGAAGAGCAATGGTGTCTCTTTGGAGACTAAGGTGCGTCTGATACAGGCCATGGTCTTTGCTATCACTTGTTATGCATCAGAGAGCTGGACAATGACCAAGGAGGATAG
>NW_006399767.1:7246719-7249562 GCF_000299155.1 Elephantulus edwardii | reverse complement strand
TGTTCAAAATCCCTAGCCCTGAGAGAGATGCAAATCAAGACAACCATGAGATATCATCTCACTCCAGTAAGACTAGCAAAATTTAACAGAACAGTGAGCCCTCTTTTAAATGGTCTTAAGAGCTTCACAATGCTAGCCTCCAAGGAGCACCCTGGATTGTGGAACTATGTCTCATATACTTTAGACATGTCACCAGGAGGGACCAGTCCTTGGAGAAGGACATCACACTTGGAAGGGTGGAGAGATAGCACAGAAGAGGAAGATCCCGGAAGAGATGCATTGACACAGTAACGGGAGTAATGAGGATAGGGGTGTAGGAGAAAGTGAGACTGGCTCAGGATAAAGCAAGGTTCAGAGCTATTGTGCATAGGGTCACTGCGAGTTGCAGGTGACTCAGCGGCACATAAGAACGACACCAAGCATAATATCTAGAACCTGAACATGATCATATAACCTTTAGTAAGAGAACCTGATGAGTCTTCAGCTAACTCAGTTTTCTTGAGCCAGTGCTCAACATTCCTGTTAAGCCCCTAGAAATGTATCAATTTGATGTAAACCAAGTCAACAGTGAAGTAGGACAACAGTGAACAACTGATTTTCAAAGTGTCTTACCTGGTACCCCTGATTCAGTCTTTGTTTTCTTTCAACATGTCAAAAGATTAGCTCCAGTGAACTAGATTGGGAAGCCTCATGTTTTTTTTTTAAATTTTGTTTAAAGAAATAGTTTTGTATTCTGTCAAAAATATAATGCTCTACCTTCAGGCATGTAATCTGTAGTGATGGTTCTCACGTGGGGATGATTTTGCCCATCAGGTCACTTGGAAGTGTTTGAGGATACATTTTATGGCCTCTCTGTAGGTAGAGGGCTACTGGGATTTAGTGAGAGGAGCCGAGAATGTTGCTGAACATCTTATAATTCGTTGAACAGCCTCCATCACATAGATTATCTAGTCTCAAACGTCAGCAATGCCAATCTTGAGGAACCCTGACATATAGTCTGTTTTTATGTGTTCTGATCCTATGTAGGAGTTTTAGTTTATTTTTTACACAGTTAATCACTTGCCCACCCTCCCCCAGGATATATTCCTTATACTTCCCTGATACTTTAGGAAAAAATAAGAATAACTGCTAATATATATTTAGAGTTTAATATATGCTACCATTTTCCAAGTGCTGGTGTAAATGTGAATTTCTTAATAAATTCTCCTCTAAATAATACAGAACAGTAAAGAAAAAAACCAACTTACATAGATCATATTTACAATACAGCACATCTACAGTGTTATCAGAAGCAGACAATACTGCAAATTTGAGTTAGAATATCAATAGGAAAATATTAGTCTATGAGTTTGTTTCAAAGATACAGATTGTGTCGTATGCTTTTGTTTAAATATTTTCTGTGCTACTTCTAAAGTTTTTTCTACATTCTTCCCCCTCCCTTTCTGCATTCTTACAAAGAATCTACTATGAACCAAACATTTACTTTTTATATTTCTGTCATTTTAGGTAATTTCAAACAACTAAGAAATGGAGATAAGGATTATAAATCCACTGATTGCAGGATCATAAATCCTGTCTTTTCTGTACTCTTTTCCCTCCAACCTTCTAAGTCTTGCCTGCCCACCATCACTTTTGATACCAATTATACTCCACAATTACTGTCAAAGATAGGAACTCTTATGACTGGGTCATCTGGAAACGTTTGTCCTATTTTAAGAACAAATTAAATGTTGCCTCAGTTGGTGGCATCTAACTCTTCAACTTAGAAGACAGAAAAATATTAATAGGAATTAACTCTCCTTATTTAACAGGTCAAGTTGATCTCTGGTGTCTACAAGACACTTGAGGAGAGGCTGATTAACATTGAAATGTGTGGAAACGGGATCAATACTTTTCAGCAACTAAGGAAGATTACCAGAAGCCAAGGGAGCCTTTAGCAGGGGCTGTACAGCTCTGAGCTCAGGACTGTCCGGCACTTGGCGGGCGATTGAGAAAGCCTAATTGTGACTGATGATGAATCACTTTACACTGTTGTCACACCTCCTTTCCCTGTGTTCCATTTTGGGAACACTTTAACTTGCCCAGATGAAATGGTCTAATTTAAACCTTGGCTTTTACCTCTGTGAATCCAAATCACTCAGAAAATACAAATAAAATAACTTCAAGAGTAAGTATTTGGTGGTTTTTTCCATTTTCTTCATAACTTTTTATCAGAACCGATTATATATCTATCTCTCTATCTCTATCTATCTATCTATCATCTATCTATCTATCTATCTAACTAATCTTCAAGTAGTAACTAATTCATAGCAGACCCTCTAGCGGGTTTTTATAGGAAATAAATCACATGGGAGTCTCTTCTCCCCACAGAGAAGCTGGTGCATTCAAATAGCATGCTTTTAGGTTGGTAGTGCAAATCCTTATCGTTAAACCACCAGAGCTCCATTTGTGTGTGTGTTTGTATGTATCTCTCTCTCTCATCTCTATGCTATATATCTCTAGCTCATCTCTAGTTCTAGCTCATCTCTATCTTGCTTTCTATCTCTTCTTCTGTTGTTGTATGCCATCAAGTTAGATACAACTCATAGCTGACCCTCCAGTGGGTTTTGAGATGCAGTAAATCACATGGGAAGAGAGACTGCTCATATTTCTCCTACAGAGCCTGCTGGTAGATTTGAACAGTGTGACTTTGGGATTCTAGCACAGCTTCTTTCCACTAGGCCATCAGAGCTCCCTTATATGTGGCTAGGCTCCAGGAATAGATGGTATACCAATTGATATATTTCAGTTAACAGATGCTGCCCTGGACGTGCTCACCAAGTTGTGCCAAGAAATCTGGAGAA
>NW_006399767.1:7243225-7245504 GCF_000299155.1 Elephantulus edwardii | reverse complement strand
GACAATGCAATTGGCACAGGACAGAGCAGAGTTTAGGGCTGTTGTACATAGGGTCGCTATGAGTCGCAGGCGACTCGACGGCACATAACAACAACAACAAGTTGTAAGGTATTGGGATGCCTACACAAAGATGATGGTTGTTGTTGGGTGAAGTAGAGTCTGAGTCTTAGTGACCCTTTGAACAATAAATCTGAATCCTGTCCTACTCTGTGCCAAGTTTACAGTCTCTGATACACAAACTCACTGCTGTTGTCACACCTAGGTTAGGATCTTCCTCTCTTTCTCCATTCCTCCACTTTTTGAAGCATGATAACCCTCTCTAATGAATAATCTCTCCTAGCAACATACCCAAAGTATATGAGATGAAGCTTTACCATCCTTGTCTCCAAGGAGCATTCAGACTTCATCTTCTCCAAGACATATTTGCTTGTTAGTTTAGCAATTCAGTATTCTCCTCCAAAACCACAACTCAAAGGCATCAACTTTTCATTTATCATCCTTGTTCATTGTCCAGATCTTACATGCACAGCAAATGATTAAAAAAAAGACTGTGACATGAATCAGGCACACCTTAGACCTCAAACTAACACCATTGCTCCTCAGTAATTTGGAGAGGTCCCTGATTGCAGACTTTCCCAGGGTAATATACCTTCTGATCTTCTGACTACTGGTCCCCAGTGTGTGATTGTGCATCCAAGTAAGTTGAAGTTGTTGACAGTGCCAATATTTTCTCCATCTATCATGATGTTACCTATCAGCTGAGTGGTAAGAATTTTTGTTTTCTTAATGTTGAAATGCAATCCATATTGAAGGTTTGGTTTTCTGAAGCAATTGTTTCAAGTTCCCCTCACTTTCAGCAAGCAAGATTGTATTATCTGCATACTTAAGGTTATTGATGAGTTTTCCTCCGATCCTGATGCCCCATTCTTCTTTATAAAGTCTAGCTTCTCAAATAATTTGCTCAGCATACAGATCGAATAGGTATAGGGTAAGGATACAACCCTAACACACACGTTTCTTAATTTAAACTATGTAGTATTCTCTTTCTCTTTTTGCATAACAGCTTCTTGATCTAGGTTTAGGTTTCAAATGAGCACAATCTAGTGCTCCAGGATTCCCATTATTCTCAATGGTAGCTAAAATTTGTTAAGATTCACACAAACACCTTTACATATTCAATAAAGCACCAATAGACGTTCTTCTGGTATGCTTTGTTCTTAGCCAGAATTCACCTGACATCAGCAGTGATATCACTCATGCCATGACCTCTTCTGCATCCAGCTTGAACTTCTGGCAGTTTCCTGTCTATGTCCTAGATGTTCTAGATATCTTTGTTGTTCAGCAGTAATTTCCTTGCATATAATATTAATGGTATTGTTAGATAATTTCCACATTCTGTTGAATCACTTTTCTTGGGAATGAGAACAAATACAGATCTTTTCAAGTTGGCTGGTCAGGCAGCTGTGCTCCAAATTCCTAACGTAGACTGGTGAGCACATTCAGCACCTGAATCTGAAGGATATTGTCCATGAAGAGAGCTACTAAAAGGTTGCTACAAAGACAGAGAGCACAAAGTTACGTGGTTTGATTCTATCAGTTTTGGCTCTGTGAGAGAAAGATGGACAATTTCCTCCCAAGTAATTCACTAACTCTGCAAATCCACTGGAGGGTCAGCTATGAGTTGTCTCAAAGCTACATAACAACAATAATCATATGTATAGGTGTATTAAAATTCATTGGCTACTTGTTGCTGATTGCCTTCGAGTAGAGCACGACTCATAGCGACCCTATGAACGCAAGGCCTGAAGCACCTCTAGAACCATCAACATTTATCAAAGTTCATAGAGTTTCCAGAAGCATGTTATTTAGAAAGTGGATGCCTCAATCAGCTACAACAAGGGCAAAATGTGAACAATTTACTCCTGGGTAATTTACAGCATCTGAAAATCTGCTGAAAGGTCAGCTCTGAGCTAATTATAAATTAAAGGCAATGTGAGAGAGAGAGAGAGAGAGAGAGAGAGAGTGTGTGTGTGTGTGTGTGTGTGTGTGTGTGTGTGTGTGTATGTGGGCGGAAGGGAGAGAAAGAGTGAGTGTGTAATATGATATGACCCAAATCATATGATTTTCTTAATTTACTCATGGGGAGAAATGTTGTTGTTGTTGTTGTTATGTGCCGTCGAGTTGTTTGCGACTCATAGCGACCCTATGTACAACAGCCCTAAACCCTGCTCTATCCTGTGCCATTCGCACTGTCTCTGACACACCCATCCCGATTACCC
>NW_006399767.1:7229784-7241397 GCF_000299155.1 Elephantulus edwardii | reverse complement strand
CAGGAGGGGAAGACCCTCTATGAGGTGGATTGATTCAGTGACTGGGGTAATTGGGATGGGAGTGTCAGAAACAGTGCGATTGGCACAGGACAGAGCCGAGGTTAGGGCTGTTGTACATAGGGTTGCTATGAGTCGCAACCGACTGAACGGCACACAACAACAATATGGTATGCTGCATCATTCCACATGTATTTCTTTACTTAGTAGAATGGTGTTGAAAAATGTATCTGCTTCCTCCTGCTGCATATACAGAACTCTGTTGGCCTAGGGAAAGGAATTGTGCTGCCACCCCAAAGGCAGGGGGTTCGAATCTACCAGCTGCTCCATGAGAGAAACATGGGTGATTTACAGCCTCTGAAAACCCACTGGAGGGTCAAGCAAGCTATGGGATGATTCTGTATCTAACAACAACATTATTGCAAGAAATTACAACTAGCATAATTAGTTAAAACGGCAAAAAGAAGCACAGCTCTGGAGATGAGAAATCCTAAAACAAAGGTTTCAGGAGAACTGTAACCCTTCTGGTGGTTTTAGGGGAGAATTCTTTCCTTGCATGTTCCACCATTGATTCAATGCTTCATTTCTTGACTTCTGCCTTTATTTCTTTTGTGTTGTTGCTTCCTTTGTCTGGAGAGTCAGTGGTATCATATTTTTTAATTCTCTCTCTTTCTCTGACCTGTATCCAGTGATCCTTGATCCTATCTCCTTATCTCTTTCAATGATATACATCCCTCTTAAACAAACCCCATCCCAAAGTGTACCTTGTAGAACTGTGAATAAATACACTGATTGGTGATTAGGCTAGTTCAGAAGACATTTCCTTTAGGATTTCTGTAGGTCGAGGAAAGAAGCCTAAAGGAATCATTAACTGAGTACTTAGAGAAAGAAATGGAGGCTCGCTGAAAGGAGGAAACTTCTCAGCAAAATTTGGCTGTTCTTCTCCAAAGTATGACGGCAAGTCTGAGATCAAATTGATCTTTTTTCTCATTTCTTAAAAACCAATTATTGTCTATTGATTCAATCAATACCTACTAATCAGTACCTACAAGGCACAACACATTTCTGGCTTTCAAAAGAGGATTGCAAATTTTCAAGGTCATCTGGCTTATTTTATCTTTTCTGTGCTCCTCTTATTCCACCTGGTTCATACCCTGTCCTCCATCAGTTTTAATATCAGTTATAATGCTGAATTACTGTCAAAGATAGGAGGTCATATAAATGGACCATCTGTAAATTTTTGTCTTATATATTAAAAGCAAATAACATAGCTATAGAGTTATTGGGAGCCTGAGGGCACAATAGTTATTGTGCTTCACTGTTAAACTTAAGGGCAGCAGTTTACACTTAGCAGCCTTTCTTCAGGAGAAAGACGAGATCGTTTGTTTCTGTAAAGATTACAGCCTTAGAAATGCTCGGAACATGCTTACTCCTTTCTGTAGAGTCTCTATTAGTTGGAATTGTTCCTATGACAGTGGGTTTGATTTATTTTACTGTTACAAATATATGAACGTTGTCATTACAACTGACATTGACTACATTTCAGGAAACCAATGAGCAACTTCTGTTATCTTCCCAAGTAAAATTACTTTTATCCAAGTTACTGGCTATAAAGACAACTGACAATTTAGGAAAAGTTGGCGCCTTGTGATACACACAACCAGATTGGAGCATTTGGCCAAGATACTTGCTGTTCTGATCAATGCTCATATCTGCTTTGCTTTTTTCAAATTGCAAGCCCATTTTGACTTGCTTAAGATTATATAGACTTTTATGGAAAATTTGGGAAGGGGATAAAGGTATTGATCCTATAATAAAATGAGTATGTATCCATTTATTTGTGATTGTAGGGCAATTGTTCTAACTGGGTAATTGTTCTAACTGTAGTTTTACTTCTATTTCTGAGGAAGGGGAAATCAGATTGGTTCTGTATCTTAGCTAATTCTGTGACATGACAAATAGCATGATGTCCTTCCTGAATGGATATATGTTGCTTTTATCCTTCCCATTCCAAAAAATGGGGACCCAACAGAGTGTGGAAATTATTTAACAATACCACTAATATCACACACAAGCAAGATCCTGCTGAAGATTATCCAGAAACTAAGAGAACGGTTTATCAGGCAAAGAACTGTTGGATATCCAGGCTGGGTTTAGAAGAAACTGTGGTACTAGGGACATCATAACCAACATTAGATAGATCTTGGCTGAAAGCAGAGAATACCAGAGGAATTTCTGTGTTTCATGGACTATGCAAAAACGTTTGTGTGGATCACAACAAATTGTGGCTAACCTTAGGAAAAATGGGGATCTCAGCATATTTAATTGTGCTCATGTGAAACCTATACTTTGACCAGTAAGCAGTAGTCAGAACAGAGCAGGGAAACACCACATAGTTTATGATCAGGAAGTGTGTATTAGGGATGCATCCTATCTCCATATTTTTTCACTGTATACACAGAACAGATCATTCAGAAGCCTGGAATTTTTGAGGCGGAATGTGCCATCAGGATTGGAGGAAGATTCATCAGCAATCTTTGTTATGCAGATGACACAACCCTGCTTGCTGAAACTGAAGAGGACATGAGGCATTTGCTGTAGTCTTCACTATGGACTGAAGCTCAACATCAAGAAAACAAAGATTCTCACCACTGGGTCCATTGGTAGCTTCATGATGGATAGAGAGGAGATTGAAATTGTTGACAACTTCAGCTTGCTTGTTTCCAGAATCAACATTCTTGGCACCAGCGGCTGGGAAATCAAAAGACAAATTGCATTGCAAAGTCTTCTGTCAGGGACCTCTCTAGAATACTGAAGAGTAATGATATCAGTCTGGAGGCTAAGGTACACCTGATCCAGGCCATGGTCTTCCCAATTATTTGCCATACATCCAAGAAATAGACAACAACGAAGGATGATAGAAGAATGATCAATGCCTTTGAGTTGTGGTGTTGGCAAAGAGTGTTTAATACAGTGTGGTCTTCTAGGAGAACAAACAAGTCTGTCCTGGAGATGATGAAACCAGGCTGTTACCTGGAGACAAGAATTTTGAGGGTCTGTCTCACATAATTTGGTCACATGCTGGGAGGACCCACTAGTCCTTGGAGAGAGAGGGACATCATGCTTGGAAAGGTGGAGAGAGAGAGTGCATGAGAGGAAGACCCAGGAGGAGATGGATTGACTCCGTGATGGAAGAAATGGGTTTAGATCTGTTAGAGATGATGGGATTGGCTCAGGATAGGACAGGGTTAGAGCTAATGTACGTAGGGTTGCTATGAGTCACAGATGGTACATAACAACAATAACAACAGCTACATCCTCTATAGGGAAATATTGAGACGTCTATGGAAACCTTGTTTATAGGTGGTCAGTTGAGGAAATGAAGGCATTTGATTAACACAAGAAATATTCAAGGTGGTCCCATTAAAAGTATCAGGCAAGGCAGGACTGATCATGCCATTTTACAAACAGAAACGCTGTTATTATTTAACTTTACTGTACTCTATATGTGGCAGGAATATCTGAAATGTAATCAGACCACTGGTGTGACATTCTCACATCATTTACTGGAAAACAAATTTCCAATAATTATTCCAGCTAAAGTCAACAGCAATAAGCTTTGTTTCCAATTTAAACTTTTCAGGTCATATTCCACTAGGTAACTGGTTTCTTTTATTCTACAATGTGATGATAAGGATGCCTTATTCCATCTGTGCTGGCCTGAATACATTTTTGTTGTTGTTGCTGCTGCTGCTTTTTGTTTTTTTTTAAATTCATTCTTTGTTCCCTTCCCTCTCCTTCGGTCTACTGTACAATGCATCTCTTGTTCCAGATTATTGTCATATGTATATGATTAGGCATGATGTGTATGGCAACAATCTGGGTACATTTAATGTCCCAACCTATCATTATTACATGTGATAATCATCTTTTTGTTGAGCTTCAACTGAGCTTCAAGTCCAACTAAACCCCCAGAGATCAAGAGTAAGACATATACAGGACTTTTTCTGTTTGCACCCTCCCAGTACAGAAAGCAATTGGCTAGGATTAAATTACCTGACTTTCAACTAAGCACCCTATTTATGTGAATTATAAAAAGGGGAGATGAATGAATTAAAGAGAAAGCACCAACCATGATGGTGAATAATGTCTCCACTCATTCCCTTGCCCTCACATGATTATCAAGAAACTCATTAATTTGAATTAATACTACTTCACACAGCTTTATTATTAGCCTTTTTATTTGGTCCTTGCACATGAAGATGCAAGTCATTGTGGAAGCCTGATGAGGAAGCCAGAAAATAAAGAAACATATCTTGATGATAAAAGAATTGGGCGAGGTTACCATTTATTTAATCTGTTTACTATGAGTTGTTCTCTCACTAATATCTCTGTTAATCCACAAAGTCTTTGAAGCAGCTCATATAAAGAAAACAATAAACAATTCACATGGTTAGAATAAATAGTGATAAACTAGCAAGAAATGACAGAGGGAGATTTTGAAAATAAACTGCCACATACTTTATCATCCACAAGTTATTAGGAGCCAAGCTACTCTTAAGAGAAGAAAATGATTCTTTTCTTTCTTTTTTTGGGGGAAAAGATTCTCTTCTGATGCCCAAAATGGGAGTGAGGTGCTTTGTGGAAACATTTACTGGTAATTCACTTCCCTGGTGAGCTGATTTAGTCTTTTATTTTAAAATAAATACAGCTTTCTGAAGTTTCCTTGCTTATTATCCTTTTTAAACTTATTATATTGAACTTTGTGATTACTGCAAGTAATTTTTCTTTCTTTTTTTAGTGTCCAATTAAAAGTTAAGGCTACCAGAGACTTTGCAGGGCACAGTTCTTCTAAATCAGCAGACTGGTGGACAGTTTTCACACATTCCTGTTCTTTGCTAGACAAGTACTGAACGTGCAAATATAATGCAAAGTGTTACTTTCTATAATGACTTGTTCCTATCCTGTTTCTGCATTTCTTGAACCTAAATGAACCTGAATGAACCATTTTTGAAAAAAAAAATATGGCTTCTGTTTCATTTACTTAAAAAAATTCAGCCGTTATGAATTGACCCACAAATGATAACAAATACATTTTTAAAAAATTATGAATTATGATTTTTACTTCTCTATTGGATTTCTTGCAAAGTAAATTCTTGCATCACTCTTTAGTTGCAAAAATATGATTGTAAACAAATATTGAATGGAACCTCTAAGTGGTGCAAATGGTTAACATACTTGGTTGCTAATTGAAAAGATTGGAGATTGAAGTTAACACAGAAGCTCCTTGGAAACCGAAATATGCGGTGATCTCCTTCCAAAATCTCAGACATTGAAATCCCTACAGAGCACAGTTCTCCTTGATACATATGGGGTCACTATGAGTCAGAATTAACCCTTCAGCTTCTGGTTAACTTGTTTAAATACTGAAAAGAATCTCAGAAGAAGTCCCACCATTGTGATTTAGAAATGAGTTGAACTTTTACAAAATCTAACTGCAAAGTTCAGATTCAGGGGCACTGAATCTTTCAGATCATTACAGAGAAATGCTCAGATTTTTTCAAGCTAATAAAATGATTTGTAAACAGGTTGTCTCTGTTATAGAGGAATTCTTAAAGGTAAGACAAAACTCACAATGAAATACATCTGAAATGAAGTGTTAAAGATTTGGCTGGCTAACCAGTGTTTTCTGAAAATCCAGGCTATTTTAACAGATTTTATTTCAACAGTTATTATTTTGTAGTATATGTGGTTGTTGTACATACCTTTTCAACCTGTATGCAGAGCAGATTATCCGGGAGGCTCGGCTCTATGAGGAGAATTGTGGCATCAGGATTGGTGGAAGATCTATCAACAATCTGCGTTATGCAGATGACACAACACTGCTTGCTGAAACTGAGGAGGACCTCATGCACTTGCTGAAGAGGTTTAAGGACTGCAGTCTTCAGTATGGATTGAGGCTCAATGTCAAGAAGACAAAGATTCTCACCACTGGACCAATTGGTAGCATCAGGATGGATGGCGGAGAGATTGAGATTGTTCACAGCTTCAGTTGTTTGGCTCCATGGTCAACACTCTTGGCACCAGCAGTCAGGAAATAAAAAAACGTATTGCGATGGGAAAGTCTGCTGTTAGGGACCTCTCTAAAGTACTCAAGAGCAATGGTGTCTTTCTGGAGACTAAGGTGCGCCTGATACAGGCCATGGTCTCTGCAATCACTTGTTATGCATCACAGAGTTGGACAATGACTAGGGAGGACAGAAGAAGAATTGATGCCTTTGAGCTGTGGTGCTGGAGAAGAGTATTGAATGTACCATGGACTGCCATAAAAACAAACAGATTCATCCTGGAGAGGATTAAACCAAGCAACTCCTTGGAGGCAAGGATTCTGGGGCTTCGTCTGACATATTTTGGGCATGTTGCAAGGAGGAACAGGTCCTTGGAATGGGACATCATGCTTGGGAGGGTGGAAGGACTGAGCAAGAGGGGAAGACCCTCTATGAGATGGATTGATTCAGTGACTGAGGTAATCGGGATGGGTGTGTCAGAGGCAGTGCAATTGGCACAGGTTAGAACAGAGTTTAGGGCTGTTGTACATAGGGTCACTGTGAGTCGCGAATGACTCGACGGCACATAACAACAACAATGTGGTTGTTGTTCTTGCTAGGTGCTGATGCGTTAAGTATGACTCATAGCAATCTTTTGATCAATAGATTTGAACCCTGTCCTATGCCGTCCTCATCATTTCTGACTTCTTGAGCCTATTGCTGCAATCTCTGTGTCAATCTATCTGATTGAAGGTGTTCCTCTCTTTTGCCAACTCTTTGTTTTTCCAAGCATGATGTCTTTCTCCAAGGAATAACCTCTCCCCAGGCACTACCAAAAGAACAAACAAATTTGCCTTAGAAAAAGTGCACCTGCAATGCTTTTTGGAGGCAATGATGGTGAAGTTTCATCTCACATACTGTTGGCATCTTACTAGGAGAGGATATTCCTTGGCAAGGGAGAACATGTTTAGAAAGATCATGTTGATAGAAAGAGAGGAAGACCCTCAAGGAGATGGATTGACACTGTGACAGCAGAAATGGGCTTAAGTGTGTCAGAGATGATAAGGAAAGCACAGGATAAGAAAAGGTTCATAGAGTTACTATGAGTCAAACCAGACTTTACAGCACCTAACAACAGCAAGAAACATGCTCAAGGTATGTGAGATGCAAAGGATGTAGATATATAGGCTTGGATTATATTTGGTGTATAGCCTAAAATGGCTATACACCAGAAATGGATTCTGTCCCCATACCTTTTCAATCTATATGCAGAACAGATCATCCAGGAGGTTGGGCTGTATGAGTAGGAATGTGGCATCAGGATTGGAGAAGGATTCATCAACAACCTGCGTTATGCAGATGACACAACGTTGTTTGCTGAAACTGAGGAGAACCTGAAATGTTTGCTGCAGAAGGTCAAGGGCTGCAGTCTTCGATATGGATTGAAGCTCAATATCAAGAATACAAAGATCATTACCACTGGGCCGAATGACAGTGTGATGGTAGATGGTGAGGGGATTGAAATTGCTAACACTTTAGTTTGCTTGGCTCCACAATCAACATTCTTGGTACCAGCAACCAGGAAATCAAGAGACAAATGGCATTGGCAAAGTTAGCTGCCTCTCCAGAATACTGAAAAGCAACGATAGCAGTCTGGAGACCAAGGTGTGCTTGATATAGGCCATGGTCTTCGCAATTGGTTGTTATGCATCAGAGAGCTGGACAATGACTAGGGAGGATAGAAAGAGAATGGATGCATTTGACCTGTGATGCTGGAGAAGAGTGTTGAATATACTACGGACTGCTAGGAGAATAAACAGGTCCATCCTAGAGAGGGTGAAGCCAGGCTGCTCTTTTGGAGGCAAGGATTCTGAAGCTTTGTCTGACATACTTTGGGAATGTTGCAAGTAGGAACTTGTCCTTAGAGAGGGACATCATGCTTGAGAGGGTGGAAGGACAGAGAAAGATAGGAAGACCATCAGTGAGATGGATTGATACAGTAACTGGGGTAATGTGTGTAGATGTATCAGAGATAGTAAAGTTAGCACAGGATAGAGCAGGTTTCAGGGTTGTTGTACATAGGATTACTATGAGTCACAAGTGACTTGACAGCACATAACAACAACAACAACAAAGCCTGAAATAATTTCCAGTATCTTTTATAGGTTCCAAGAACTTGTCAAGAAAAAGAACAAAAATAGAAGGAATAAATACAACTAATAAATTAAATTTTGCTTTCTATAAAACAACATATGCCAGTATGTGTTGCTTAATGTCCACAATACTTCCTGTAAAATAGGACTAAAAATGAATTTGGACATTGTGCTAACACTATATTAAAATCTGTGGGGTCCCACTTCTCCTTTGTCCTCTTTGTCACTGTTCTCAATGCTGATGCTGTTGGAGTGGCCGGCAGATGCTGGAGAAATGGGCACAGGCTCTCATGGCAGCTGAGAGAGCATCACTGGAGAGGAGCAAGGACAAGGCAGGGGCCAGGGAACAGGTTGTGCTCGTCTCTGCCTGCTGTTCTGCTCATCTGTGCAGCAGGAGCAGACTGGATCTCATAGTTGCCGCTACTGTCACCTGTCTTCTCGCTGGAGAGAGTCCAAGAGCTTAGGCCTAGAGCGATGGCTTCTGTCTCACTTGCCTTCCCCGGTACTTCCCCGGTGCTCTTGTATATGAGAGTCTAGTTTGGAAATCTTTAAAAACAATAGAGGGAGAGAAAGAAATAATAAGTTAAAGGAGAGCTCCAAAAACAGTAACATCAACAAAATCATTGTCATCAACAAAAAGTACTTAAGGAATCATAGACGTATATCCATGTGATTACCCCTTGTCACTGGGCAATTAATATATATGTGTATGTGTTTAACATCTGGAACAAGAGGTGCATTTCAGAGAGCTAGGGGAGGGAGACTAGAAGGGGAAGGAGGAACAATAAATGAATGAATAAATGAAAACCCAACCTTTCTGTAAACTTTTGTTAGAGTCATAATTTTAAAAACGGTTTTAAAAAACTAAAGTGAATTACACTGTTAGCCCAAATGTGGTACTGCTTTAGTGGTCTGAGTTTACCAGCAGCCCAGTGGGAGAAAGCTGTGCAATCTCTTCCCATGTGATTCCATGTGATTCACAGTGTCTGAAAAGTCAATGGAGGGTCAGCTAGGTGTTGGTTCTGACATGGTGACAATGTGTTGAGGTGAGGTATATAATATTAAAGAGCCCCTAGCATCATAGTGGGTTATGTGATAAGTTACTAGGCAAAGGCCAGCAGTTTAAAACGAGCTGATTGCTCCATGGGCTAAAGGTGAGGTTGTTTGTTGTTGTTATGTGCCGTCAAGTTGCTTGTGACTCATAGCAACCCTATACACAACAGCCCTAAACTCTGCTCTGTCCCGTGCCAATCACACTGTCTCCGATACACCCATCCCAATTACCCCAGTCACTGAATCAATCCACCTCATAGAGGGCCTTCCCCTCCTTCGTTGTCCCTCTACGCTCCCAAACATGATGTCCTTCTCCAAGGACCGTTCTCTCCTTACAACATGTCCAGAGTATGTTAGACAGAGCCCCAGAATCCTTGCCTCCAAGGAGCCACTCGCTTTAACCAGAGCTCCCCAATTAAAACAAGCTTAGAAGCAGGAGTGGCATCCACTTCTGAAATAGTTTGCCTCCAGAAACTATGAACTTGGAGAAACAATGAAAATTATACAAGTGTTTAGGTCTTTCATTCATAGAGTTGCTGTAAGTCGTTTATGACTCAACAGCACTTAACAACAACAATAACAACAACGAACCCTTTCTCACTAATGCTAATCCTTAACTACCTGAGTAGTTCCAAATTTTGTCCAATAACTTTTCATTCTTAGTGGCTTATTTATTTTTCTCTCTCCTTACTGATAAATAACTCTAATATCCTCATTTGTGCTTTTTACTACTAAAATTTACTTCACTGTCTACATCATTTACCTGCTAGTTGCCCTTACTTACTTTTTCTGAGCTGCTCTTGTCAACTATGAAGATCTCTCTCTCTCTCTCTCTTTTTTGTGAGAAAAGTTTATATTTAGAATTAGTCAGTGGGACTCAGTTTAAATGAGCACAATTTTGTTAGCAACATCCAAAGCATCACAGTCAGGAGAAAGTCGCACACAGGCGACCTTCTCTCCATCAGGCCTAATGAAGGTGTTGACCTTGGCTACATCAGTGTCATGGAGCTTCCTCTTTACATCTCGTTTGATGTGGTGCTTGTTGCCTTTGACATTCACAATGAACACAAGTGTGTTGTTATCTTCTATATGGCTAACTGGTCAGGGGAAACTTGATGATGGCATAGTGGTAAAGCGTGATTATTCTGGGGGTGTCCTGATTTGGGCTGCCTTCAGAGTCTCAGCATCTTGGATTTCTGGAAGGTGGGTGATGGGTGGATCTTCTTTTTTTGTAGCTGTGGATGCCCTTCTGGACTACCTTCTTAACCGTCTTTTTAAGAAATGACATTAAAATGCCTTTGGTTAGTTAGTTCAATCTTTATACCATTGGCTAATTTGACCAATTGTTGGGTTTAGTGTTAAATTCCCAAGAATTTGCATGAAAACTCAGATCCATTCACCACTCCAGTAGGCTTTAATGAGATGAAATATATTGATATTAGCCATTTTGTATTAGACAATGGGATCTGTGCTAGAGTTGAAATTTGAACTGACACATTTGTGTTCAATTCTTTCAGCTGCTGCTCTCTCTCCCCATTCAGTTTTGGTCTGTGATGATCTATTAACATGTTCTACTATGTTAGGAATGTCAAATTGAAGAAGAACAACATCACAACCATTGTCAAAAGGAACATTTTAAGATATATTCTGAAATATAATATTGTCAGTGATAGGTTAATATTTATACACTTACAAGGAAGACCTATTAACAAGACTATTATTCCAATTTACCCACCAATCATTAAAGCTAAAGATGATGGAGTACTGATGGCAGAGTGGTAAGGAGCTATGCTGTTAACCTGAAGGCACATGGTTCGAATCTACCAGCTGCTCCATGGACTAAAGATGAGCAGTTTCTTCTTATGCAATTTACTGCCTCTGAAAGCCCACTAGTGGGTCAGTTATGCATTGGTTCTGACTTAATGATACATAACAACAACAACTACAATGCCAAAGACGAAGAAGTAGAAGATTTTTATCAGCATCTGCAATTTAAAATTTATCAGGCATGAAATAAAAAGGCACTGGCAGTAAATGGTATTTGGAATGCAAAAGTTGGACACAAAAGACTGGTAGTTGAAAAGTATGACTTGGTGATGCAAGCAACGCTAGAAATCACAGAAAGTCTATTGTATAAAAAATTACTTATTCATTGCAAATATTCTTCTCCTCCAACAACATGAAAGATAACATACAAACTATTACATAAAACAAACAAAATGCAATTGTTGTTGTTGTTGTTGTTATGTGCCATCGAGTCGCTTGCAACTCATAGCCACCCTATGTATAAGAGCCCTAAACTCTGCTCTGTTCTGTGCCAATCGCCCTTTCTCTGATACACCCTTCCCGATTACCCCAGTCAC
>NW_006399767.1:7178482-7228378 GCF_000299155.1 Elephantulus edwardii | reverse complement strand
CCAATTCCTTTCGATACAGTGACTCAGTTTATTCTTTCCATCTTCTTTTAATACTTCCTGGATTATTTAATATTCTGCCTAAAGCATCCTTGTTTACAGCAACTCGAGGTTTGAATTAATTAATTTAGGGTCTTTGTAGAAAGAGATGATAGAGAAGCTCAATATCATCAGAGTGTAGTCAGTGGCCTCCTGTGGAACACACTATCAATTAAAATATGCAAGTTCAAGCTGAAGTTGAGAAAATGAAACATCCACGAGAACTAACACATGACCTTGAGCCTATCCCATTTGAATTTGAAGAACCTCAAGAATAGACAAAAGAATAAAGATGAGTTGTGAGATGACATCAAAGTCATCATACATGAAGCAAGCAAAAGAAGGAAGAGACAAAAATAGACATCAAAAGACACTCTGAAATTATTCCAGAATGTGTATTAGTTAAAATGAAGAGAAAAAAAAAACAATGAAGAGAGCTAAGCAGATTTCAAAAGGGCAGCTTGAGAATACAAAGGTAAGTATTATAACAAAAATACACAAAGACGTGGAGTTAGAAAACCAAAAATTAAGAGCATTCTTAGCATTTTTCAAGCAGAAAGAATTGAAGGAAATATTCAAGGCTTGATTTGCAGTAGTGAAGGAGTATATTGGGAAAAACCATAAAGAATGTTGGAAACATCTAAAGAAAATGGAAGGGAAATGCAATGTAACGATATTTAAAAGAATCGATCTATATTCAGCTATTTCAGTAACACATAGCATATGATTAAGAACTCATGGTATTTAAGATAGACATTCCAGTTGTACTTAAGGCATTAGCAATAAACATGTTCCCAGGACTTTAATAGAATATCATTTGAGATTATTCAATAAACAGATCCAGAGATGTTCATTAGTCTACACAAAAACAATTTGGAAAACAGCTAGCTGGGCAACTAGCTGTAAGATATTTGATTAGTGTCCATTCCAAAGAAAGGTGGCCCAACAGAATGGGAAAATTATTGAGTAATATTATTAAAATTACATGCAAATATAATCTTGCTGAAAAGAGTGGCTAGATGATGAATACTGCATGGACACAGATGAGTGAAAAACTATCTGAATGGAATTATGATTAGGCATTATATGTATGACCACAATCTGGAGGAAGAGGTACATTGCAAAGCGGACTAAGAGAGGGAAAAGGGAGAGGAAGGGGGGAAAATGTGCAAGAATGAATGAATGAACACCCAGCCATTCTGTAAACCTTTGTTAAAATCACAGTTAAAATAAAAAAGATTGGAGTAAGACGTGAGCAGAGAACTGTCAGAATTTCAAGCTGAGTTCAGAAGAAGCCATAGAAAGAGGAATATCATTACTGACATCAGCTGGAGCTTGACTGAAAGCAAAGAATACCTAGAATATGTTTATATTTTATTGACTCTAAAAATAATGTACTGTGTAGGTCAGAACAAATTGTGGATGACATTCTAAAGAATAGGAATTCCAGAACAGTTAATTGTGTGCATGAGGAACTTACACAGATATATAGATATCTCTATCTCTATATTGGCTTCAATATCTACATTTTTATGGGACCTCTGTTGGCTTGTTGTTAAGTGCTGTTGAGATGAGTCTCACAGAGACCCAATGAACTGCTGATCTGAACCCTGAACTAACCTGTGCCACCTCATCATCTCTGACAAATCGTAGCCCATTATTGAAGTCACTATGTCAATTCATCTTATTAAGAGCTTTCTTCCCCTTATCTGATCCTCCATCTTTACAAGTGTGATGTCCCTTTCCAATGAATAGTCTTATCTAGCTACATGTTCAAAGCATGAATAGCTTTGTCTAGTTACATGTTCAAAGCATGAAAGATGAACACTCACTATCTTTGCCTCAAAGGGGCATTCTGGCTACATTTTTTTCCTAGACATATATCTGTTGGTTCTTTTGGCAGTCCTAGGGAGAAAGATGGTCAGGCTGCTCCCATGCTGTTTCCTGCCAGTGAAAACCCATCAGAGAATCAGCTATGAGTTGACAAGAATTCTCAGTGATAATCAACAAAAACAAAGCTCTCTCTCTATATACCTATACATGTATATTTATATGTATCTAGTCACTCTTTCAAGCAGAGCAAGGAGAAACTGTATGGTTTGAAAGTAGGGAAGGTCTGTATATTTTCAATGTACTAATTTAATCTGAATGTTGAACAAACAATCCAAGAAGTCAAACTATATGAAAAAAGAAAGTGTCATCAAGTTTGAAAGCAGATTCACCAATAATTTATTACAGGAAGATGGCACATACATGCTTGCTGAAAGCCAGAATTTATTGAGGCATTTACTGATAAAGATCAAAGACTACAACCAATAGTACATGTTAAATTTCAATATAAGACAAAAATTCTCACATCAGGTCCAATAAGCAAAATCATGGTAAGTGGAGAGAAATGTGAGGTTGTCAACAATTTAATTTAACTTGATCCACCATCAGTGCCCGTGGAAGTAACATTTAAAAAAAAAAATCAAAGAACATATGGCAGTGGGAAAATCTGTTCCAAAGGATCTCATTAAAGTGCTAAAGAACAAAGATTTCACTTTGAAGAAAAAGGTGCACCTACTTCAAGCCGTATTTTCAATCACCTCATGAAAACAAGTCCACAAGAGAAGGAGTAAGGACTGAAGAATTGATGAATTTGAATTATGATATTGATGAAGAATATTAAATATATCATTAATTTCCAGTAAAAAGAGAATAAATATATCTTGGAAGAAGTGCAACCAGAATGCTTTTTTATAAGGATACATAAAAGGATATTTTTTAATAAGGATATTTATGGGGAGACTTGTCTCAAGTACATTGGAGGGTTATTGGGAAGATTCAGTTACTAGAAAAGGATGTCATTCTTGGTGTAGAAGAATTGTTGTTGTTGTTAGGTGCTTTTGAGTTGAGTACAATTCATATGAGTACAATTCATAGAGACCCTATGAACAGCAGATCTGAACCTTGTTCTATCCTATGCTATCTTCACACTTCCTGACACACTAAAGCTCACTGTGCCAGTCACAGCGTCAATCCACCTGGTAGAGGGTTTTCATCTCTTCTGCCAACCCTCCACACTTCCTAGCATCATGTCCTTCTTCAAAGAACAACCCTTCCTAGCAACATGCCCAAAGTATGTGAAGCAAAGCTTCATCATTCTTACTTCCAAAGAGCACTCTGGCTGCACCCTCTCTAAGACCTATTTATTTGTTCTTTTGGCAGTCTTTTGGATATTCAGTGCTCTTCTTCAATATCACAGCTCAAAGACATCCATTCGTCTTCTGTCATCCCTACTCATTGTCCAGTAGAGGGCCAGTGAAATAAAAGATCCGCAAAAAGATGACTTGACACATGGATCCAACAGTAGTCTTAAACATAGCAACAACTGAGGAAAGCACGGGACAGGCTTTTTGGTTCTGTTTTACATAGGATTATTCTGAGGACAAACATATTGGAGAGCACCTAAGAACAACAATGGCTACACTGTGGTAAGAACTTTGACTGTATCAATTAATTAACTTTCCAAAAGGGACCCAACTAAGTTAATATTGTAACTGGGATTTTAATTCAAGAAGTAATGCTCCTAACATCTACAGAACACTTCTATTTAAATCTTATCTAGCTTTCAAGTCCCACACATGACATCATCTCACCTACAAAACTGTCTGCAACAGTTTCAGTCTCAGTTCCCAAGCACCATCTATATTCTTCACTCCTGATACTGAAGTTTTTCTACACTACTTTTCAATTATTGTCGTGGTGGTGGTGGTTGTTAAGTGCCATAGATTTGTAGTGACCCTATGAACGAAAGTCTTGAACACAAAACTTTTATCGTTTCTCCAAGTTCATAGAGTTTCTGGAGGCAAGCTTTGTTTTTTTTTTTTTTTGGAAGTGGATGTTACTCCTGCTTCCAAGCCTGTTTTATTTGGGAGATTTACAAAAAAACAGGCCAGAGGGCCCCAAAGCCTTTTTAAATAAGGGGCCAAATCCAATCAGCTCATCCCCTGTTCTGAGCAAAGCCACACCCTAAGCTCAACCCCAAACAAGAAAACACACCTTTGCAGAAACTGGCAGTTCCACTCATCTTCCCAGCCTGCTTCTCTTGCAGATCTCACAGAATTGAACTTTTATGACTACCATCATAATCCAAACTTTTTCTCCCTTTATTGTTATTATAAGTTGGCAAACGTTAAAATGAACTAAGATCATAATTATGGCTATCAATTGCTCATTACTGCTTTGTGATATTAAATATCAATGTTTCCAAATGCTACAACAGTATGGAAAACTGTCTATCGTGATCCCAAGGATTACTATGTTTTCAAATTTATGAGTTCTTAACTTGGATTATTGTGTTTCCTAACTTCTCTTCTGTTGTCTAGTAGCCTGCAATTATTTCTTTCTTCTGCTTTTGCCCTCTTTAGTTCACCTCTCTCCTCTCTTTTCTTGTCTGTCCTCTGCATGTGGGAAATCGGATAATTAATGTATTAAGATAGTAATAGGAATAGTAATTACTATTAGTAATTAATAGTAATTACATATTACTTAAGTAAAAGTACACAAACTCAAACCCAACTCATTGCAGTTGAGTCAGAACCAACTAAATTGACTCTCTAGTGGGTTTCAAGAGGCTGCAAATTGTGTGAAAGGAGATTGTCCATTTTTCTTCCATGGAACAGCTGGTAGGCTTAAATCACTTGCCTTTTGGTTGGTAGCATAACACCCTATCCACTATGACATCAGCACTTCCATAAGATTATATATAGATGCATGAATCTGGTCAAATACATTCTATGACATCCACGTCTATATGTATATTATTAAAAATATTTATTGATCATTCTTGATTAGGGTTTTTACTCTTTGCTCTAAGTGATATTACATTAATAAAGCAAAAAATGTTGTTGTTGTTGTTGTGATGTGCTGTTGAGTCTCTTGTGAGTCATAGTGACCATGTGTACAACAGCCCTAAAACCTGCTCTATCCTGTGCCAAATTGACTGTCTCTGACACACCTACCCTCATTACCCCAGTCACTGCATCAATCCATCTCAATGATGGTCTCTTTCTATTTTTTCCCACCCTTCCCAGCATGTTGTCTCTCTCCAAAGACTGGTACTTCCTTGCAATATGGCCAAATTATGTCAGATGAAGCCTAAGAATCTTTGCCTCCAAGGAGCAGCCTGGTTTCACACTCTGCAGGATGAACCAGTTTGCTCTCTTGGCAGTGTATGGTATATTCAATACTCTTCTGCAGCACCACAGCTCAAAGGCATCAATTCTCTTTCTATCATCCCTAGTCTGTCCAGCTGTGATGCATAGCAAGCAATTGCAAAGACTATGGCCTGGATCAGGCACACCTTAGTCTCCAGACTGACGTCATTTATCTTCAGTACTCTGGAGAGGTCCCTGACAACCAACTTTCCCCATGCAATTTGTCTCTTGATTTCCTGGTTGCTGGTACCAAGAGTGTTGATTTTAGAGCCAAGCACTATAGCTGTCAATAATCTCAATCTCTTCACCATCTATCATGATGCTGCCAATAGACACAGTAGTTAGAATCTTTGTTTTCTTGATGTTGAGCTTTGATCCATACTGAAGGCTGCAGTTCTTGACCTTCTGCAGCAAGCACTTCCGGTCCTCCCCAGTTTCAGTACTTCAGGTCCTTCTCAATTTCAGCAAGCAGGGTTGTGTTATCTGACTTACACAGGTTGTTGATGAGTCTTCTTCCAATCCTGATGCCACATTCCTCCTCATACAGCCCAGCCTCCTGGATGATTTGTTCTGCATATAGATTGAAAAGGTATGGAGATAGGGTACATCCCTGGCATACACTCTTCCTGACTTTGAACCAGGCAGTGTCTCCTTGCTCTGTTCTGACCACTGCCTCCTAATCCATGTACAGGTTTCACATAAGCACAATCAATTGTTCTGGGATTCCCATTCTTCTCAGAATCAGCCACAGTTTGTTTTGATCCACATAGTCAAATGACTTTGCATAGTCAATGAAACACAGAGATTCCTCTGGTATTCCCTGCTTTTAGCCAAGATCCATCTAATATTAGCTATAATATTCCTAATACTATGCCCTCTTCTAAACCCAGCCTGCACATCTGGAAGTTTTCTGTTGATGTACTGCTCCAGTTGTTTTTGGATAATTTTCATCAGAATCTTGCTTGCATGTGGTAGTAATGATATTGTTGGATAATTTCCGGACTCTGTTGGGCCACCTTTCTTTGGAATAGAACAAATATAGGTCACTTTCAGTCAGTTGGCCAGGTGTTTGACCTCCAGAATTCTTGGTACAACATAGTGAGAGCATCCAGGGCAATGTCTGTTTGTTGAAATATGTCAATTGGTATGCTATCAATTCCTAGAGCCTTGTTTTTTGCCAATTATGTCACCAGCTTAAACTTCTTTCTTCATCACCACAGGCTCTTACTCATAAATCTTCTGTGTCAGCCGATTCCTTTTGGTACAGTGTCTCTGTACACTCTTTCCACCTTTCAGTGCTTCCTGGAGCATTTAATATTCTGCCCAAAGTATCCTTAAGTATTGCAATTCGTGGCTTGAATTTGTTCTTCAATTTCTTCAGCTTAAGAAATGCTGAGCGAGTTTGACCTTTTTGATTTTCTGACTCCAGCTCTTTTCATTACTTTGCTGTCTTCCTGAGCTGCCCTTTGAAATCTTCCGTGCAATTTCTTCCCTTTGCTTTGGCTTCTCAGCACTCTAGTATAATATTCAGAGTCTCATCTGACATCCGTCTTGGTCTTTTCTTACTCATCTGCCTTTGTAATGACCTTTTCAATTCCTCATGGATGATATTCTTGATATCCACCCACAGCTCATTTGGTCTTTTCTCTCTGGTGTTCAAGGCCTCAAACTTATTCCTGAGAATTTGAGTGGGATAGACAAAATCAAACTTTGGTTCCTGTGGATTTGATTTAATTTTTTTTCAACTGCAGCTTGACCTTTCATATGAGTAGTTGGTGGTCTGTTCCATAATCAGCACCTGGCCTACTTTACACAGCTGATATTGAGCTTCTCCAGTGATTCTTTCCACAGATGTAATAGATTTGATTCCTATGCATACCATCAGGTGAAATACATGTGTATAGCTTGCATTTGTGTTTCTTATAGAAGGTATTTGCAATGAATAAATCATTGAATATATAGAATTCTATCATTATATCTCCAACTTCATTTCTGTCACCAGGCCCCTGTTTTCCAAATACTGATCCTTCTTCCCTGCTCCTAACTTTTGCATTCCAGTCACCAATTATTATTAATGCATCCTGGTTGTATGCTGGATCAATTTCTGACTGCAAAAATTGGTAGAAATCTTCTATTTCCTCCTCTTTGGCTCTGGTTGTTGGTGCATATATTTGAATAGTGGTATTCACTGCACTTCTTGTATGCGTATTGTTATTATCCTGTCACTCACCAGATTGTGTAAGATGGATCTACAAATGACTTTTTTAATTATGAAAGCAACTCCATAAATTGCATGAAGTAGAAAATACATAATAAGAAGGACTAACAGTTTATATGTAAAATTTTAGAAGTGAAATCAATTTCTTAGTTATAATTTTGTATAGGTCCCTCATGCCTGCTATTGTTAGCAAATGCTCATTTTTTATAACTCCAATTAACAAGAGTGAAAGCAGAGCACTTTCATTGCTGTTAAATAAAGTTTGAGTGTAGGTAAATGAAAAAATACTTCCATCATTTTATTGTAATATATTTTCCTCACATTTGAGTGTCATCTGGGAGTTTTCAAAGTATGGTTGAATAAAAAAAATCAGTTAATTTAGTTCTAAAAGAATTATTTCTTCAAGTATAATTCACCTTGTTCACATTCAATTTCTAACTCATACTTCAGTTTCTAGAGATCCAACACTTGGAGAACTTTCATTACCTTAAAAACACAGACCCATAGTTTGGGTTATAAACTGTGGATGGTCTCATACCTACTCCTGTGTGAGGGTGGTTTTGCTCTGTGTCAGGAACTCTGACCCAATAGCAGGTGATCCACAGGCCATTGACCCAGGCTGAGAGCAAAGTTCCTTTCTCCTGCACATAGTTAGTATCTCCTAATCTCTCCTTCAGATCCTGGAGAATCCAGCAGCCTGGAAGTTGCTGTCTCTCTCTGAGGGACTTTGGCCTATGTGACACAGTTGCTTCTGGAGGCTGACTAGCTGAAACGAACTGGTCTCTAGGTCTCAAGTATGGTTCAGGGAGAATTACTGTAGTTCAGGCAGCTTGAAACCTAGAAAGACTATTTCACTCATGACTCAGAATAAAGGTTTTCAATAGTTCTGATTTACCTGGGACCAAACATTCCCCTGACTTCAAAATCTACTGCTTCCACTTATCTCCCTCTTCCTGACATAACTTCTTGGGCTTAGAGAAGACATTCTTTTAGGCCTGAGAAGAGTGGAACCAGGAAATGGACTCAGTGGTCATTAAGGATGTGGTGGTGGTCTTTAGCTAGGAGAGTGGGTTTTGCTGAATCTTGCCCCAGGAAAAATATATTGAGATGTGATGCTGCGAACCTTGAGAACTTTGGATTCAGTGGTCTACCAAACTGTAATGAGTCATATAAGTTATTTGCTGTTGTTGTTGTTATTGATTGCCATTCAGTTGAGTCGACTCATAGCGACCCTATGAACAAAAGACCTGAAGCCTTTCTATAACTATCGTCATTTCTCAAAGTTCATAGAGTTTTCAGAGCCATGTTGTTTAGGAAGTGGATGCCATCCCTGTTACGTAGTGAAAACATATAATGGTATAATTATTGAAGATTAATATAATTTCCTCCAATTCTGGCATAAACCTGAATTGCAAGGCGATGAAGATCAGAGTAAAAACTATGAGGGGGAAAAACGATTATGGGGGGCATTACATTTGTGGCTATATTTTTATCTTCCTATTCTCACCTGATTTCACATGCAAGCAAGATTCTGCTGAAGATCATCCAAAAACGATTAGAACAGCACATCAGCAGAGAACTGCCGGAAGTCCAGGCTGGGTTTAGAAGGGGTCGTGGTACTAGGGATATCGTTGCTGATGTTAGATGGATCTTGGCTGAAAGCAGGGAATACCAGAAGAATGTCTATCTGTGTTTCATTGATTATGCAAAGGCATTTGACTGTGTGGATCATAACAAACTGTGGCTGACTCTGAGAAGAATGGGAATCCCAGAACATTTAATTGTGCTAATACGAAACCTATACTTGGACCAAGAGGCAGTAGTCAGAACAGAGCAGGGTAACACTGCATGGTTCAAAATAGGGAAGGGTGTACGCCAGGGATGCATCCTGTCTCCATACCTTTTCAACATGTATGCAGAGCAGATTATCCGAGAGGCTGGGCTCTATGAGGAGAATTGTGGCATCAGGATTGGTGGAAGATCTATCAACAATCTCCGTTATGCAGATGACACAACCTTGCTTGCTGAAACTGAGGAGGACCTCATGCACTTGCTGCGAAGGGTCAAGGACTGCAGCCTTCAGTATGGACTAAGGCTCAACGTCAAGAAGACAAAGATTCTCGCCACTGGACCAATTGGCAGCGTCAGGATGGATGATGAAGAGATTGAGAGTGTTCACAGCTTCACTTTGCTCGGCTCCACAGTCAACACTCTTGGTACCAGCAGTCAGGAAATCAAAAAGCGTATCGCGATGCGAAAGTCTGCCGTTAGGGACCTCTCAAACGTACTCAGGAGCAACAGTGTCTCTCTGGAGACTAAGGTGCGCCTGATACAGGTCATGGTATTTGCAATCGCTTGTTATGCATCAGAGAGTTGGACAATGACTAGGGAGGACAGAAGGAGAGTGGATGCTTTTGAGCTGTGGTGCTGGAGAAGGGTACTGAATGTTCCCTGGACTGCCAGGAAAACAAACAGATCCATCTTGGAGAGGATTAAACCAAGCTACTCCTTGGAGGCAAGGATTCTGGGGCTTCGTCTGACATACTTTGGACATGTTGCCAGGAGGGACGGGTCCTTGGAGAGGGACATCATGCTTGGGAGGGTGGAGGGACAGCGCAGGAGGGGAAGACCCTCTATGAGATGGATTGATTCGGTGACTGGGGTAATCGGGATGGGTGTGTCAGAGGCGGTGCGGTTGGCGCAGGATAGAGCAGGGTTTAGAGCTGTTGTGCATAGGGTCGCTATGAGTCGGAAACGACTCGATGGCACATAACAACAACAACAACAATTCTCACCTGCTGAAGGAGATGGAAGTCAGCAAGCGTATAGAAGGCTCAAGGAACAGCCCCAACTCTTTCAATCTTGTTGACATTGAATGCTTCACCCAACGACAGTATAGGACACATTATGTTTAAGTACTGATTATGTTCCATCAAGATTATATGCTGGATGCAAGAAAAAAATTTAACAGTAGAATAAAATGAAATAATGAATAAGACAAAAAGGTCTAAAACAATTAACCAATCAATGACCACTCTAAGACCTCATTTTCAATTTTTTTTAACTAACATTCTTTATGTTTTATTTAATTATGAAATTCAACATTTATAAACTTTGTGTGGAATTACCCTTGAGCTTCTGAGTATATTTTGCAACACATCAATGTTTTTTTACTCTCATCTTTGTAGCCATATTTGGATGGGAGGTTTTGCTGGGTGCAGTTTGGTGACCGCCATGAGAAGAATAACTCTTATTTGAGTGGTTTACAGAAGCTCCTGTTTAGGATGGTTGCATTGAACTTGTGAACAGTAGTTACATCTTCTATTGATTAAAGTAGGGTATTCCATGGAATTTTACAGAGTTGAAGTAAAATGTAATACATATTTCACTCACTGCTATTGAGTTCTGATTGAAAATGACCATCCACTGGATTGACAAGGCTATAAATCTTAATCCCACATGGAGCATCTAGTGGATTTGAGCAACTGAAGAAACACCTTTATTGTTAGCAATACAACACCTTATAGGTTATGTCACTAATGCTCTTACAACACTATAATTCTTTTTTTTTTACATTTTTTAAAATTTTATTTTATTATTTTTGTGTGAGTGTACGGTCAAATCAGATCTGACTGGTACAGGAGGAGATTGCCCCTCCTTCCCCGGCAGAGCATCTGGTGGATTCGAACCACGCACCTCTGGGATTGTAGTTGCAGCTTCTTGCCATTAGGCCACCAGAGCTCCCCAACACTATAATTCTTTTTATAAAAAAAGTTTCTTTTCTAATTTTACATTGGTTTGCATACAAAATTGTATACGTTTCACACTATCCTTCTTTCACATTGTGTTTCAATCTATTCTTTTTCATTATGTGTTATAAATTCCTTCACCATTAAACTATGCTCATCATTACTTCATCTTTTCAGGGAAATGGAAAAGGCACTATAACTCTTAGTGTTATCCTATAATATGTTATTTACATACGAAGATTGTTATTGTTGTTAGCCATCAGATTGCCTCGAATTCGTAAAGAACCTATCCCTCACTCACTCATTGATAAGGAGTCAGAACTGACTCAATTAACCCTCTGGTGGGTTTCTGAGGCTGTAAGTTGCACAGGAAATTGTTTATGTTTTTGCTTTTAGCCATGGAGGAGTCTAACCACTGGAGAGGTGCAGTCTTTGGGTTAACAGCACAACTCCCTATGGGTCAGGTAATCTGAGTTTCCTATGTCCCTATGTGTTCCCAAAGATGTAAATCTGGTATGGAAGTAGACTGCTGGGTTTTCCTCCTGAACCGTCATCATTATGATTGGTAGCCAAGGCCTTGGCTATGTCACCAAGGGTCTTTATTTGACTTGTTAATGGAGAATCTAAAATTCTTGAAAACTTAGTTTTTAAATGAAAGCTATTTCCTTACTGATAATTACAGTTGGCCTGACATAAACTCTCAAGAAATGGTTATTGTTGTTGTTGTTGTTATTATGTTCCATAGAGTGGGAACTGACTGACCTATAACTGACCATCTGGTGAGTTTTCAGAGACAGCGATATGAGAGGAGATTGCCCAACCTTTTCCCACGGAGCAGCTGGTGGCCTTGAACTGTGTGTGTTTGGGAATGTAGCACAGCTTCTTGCCACTAGTACAAATTACTACTACCATTTATGAAAATCTGGTTGCCTGGTAGTAAGAGTTGTGCTACCAACCCAATGGCAGGTAGTTCAGGTCCACCAGCTGCTCTGTGGGAGGAAGATGGGTAACCTCCCTCCATGCAATTTATAACTTCGAGAAACCTGTTATGATAATTCAGCTATAAGTCAGTTCCAACATGACAATACAAAACAACAGCAATCATTATTATAAACATTGTTTTTAATTATCATGTTAGAAACTGTGTGGAAGAAAATTTTGAGTTGACGGAGGAGTGATAAATATTTTAGTGAGAACACTGTTTAAAGGTAAATTTCTCCTGAACAATTTGTTATGACTACATTATGTTAAAATTTATAGACTCTACTGACATTTACATTTTAAAATATATTTTGTTAATTTAATATCACAATCAGGGTTTAGAAGAGACCATGGCACTAGGGAGACATCATTGCCAATGTCACATGGATTTTAGCCATAAGCAGAAAGTGCCAGAGGAATATCTATCTGTGCTTCATTGACTATGCAAAGGCATTTGACTGTGTGGATCACAACAAATTGCGGCTAAACTTTGAGTTGTGGTGCTGGAGAAGGGTAATTAACATACCATGGACTACAAAGAGAATGAGCCGGTTTGTTCTGGAGAGGGTGAAACCAAGCTGTTACTTGGGGGCAAGGGTTTTGAGACCCTGATTCACACACTTTTGGAATGTAACATCCAGGAAGGACCAGTCTTTGGAAGGGTTGACGGACAGCGCAGGAGAGGAAGACACCGGAAGAGATGGATTGACACAATAATGAGGGTATTTAAGGTTGATGTGTTAGAGACAGGGGTAGGCTCAGAGTAGAACGAGGTTTAGAGCTATTGTGCATAGGGTTGTTATGAGTCATAGTCGACTCGACAGCACATAACAATAACAACATGGTTATGTCTGGATAAAAATGTAAATAGAAATATTTTACTGTACATAAACAGTGGGCTGTCATGCGGGGTATCATTCAATGTGGCTCAGAGCACGTTTGATGTTTGTTGTTTAATATTCTCTTCCAACTTTTTTTTCCTGATGTATTGTAACTGCTTCTACACATCCATTTTTGAAGAATTATTGGCTTTAGGAAAACTCTATCTTATTAACCTTTCCACACTAATCTGGAAAAATAAATCAAGGGTAAATATAGTATTATATGCCATAAATCAAGAGTTCTTAATCCTTCATGCATGTTTATCAAGGTAGGTCCCCAGAGGGGTTTGAGATATGCACACTCAGTCCTGAGTCAATATCCTCAGTGGTGCATAAGAACGTGCCTATAATATAGTTGCCTAGGGTTTTAAATCACTTCTCTAAACTCCCAGAACTATAAATCCTATATACATACTTCCATTTTTTAATTATTCACCCTAGCAATATTTACTGGCTACACAGACCCTCGGATTGCCTTTTCGTTAAGAAGACATTTTAATGATCAGTAATGGTTTCATTGATTTTACTCTCTGTTTTTTTCCCTCCACCCACCACCCTCTGCTGGTGTCTATTTCGTTGATGCAGTAAGCCTTGGTGGCCTAGTTCATAGGGAGCTGACACTCCTAACCCAAGGTCTTGCCTTTCTGGTAGTTTGAATCCACCAGAATCACAGAAGTGAAAAGATAAATAATCTCATGTGGTGCAATTTACAGCCTTGGAAACCCAACAGTTGGTTCCAATTTGATGACAATGTATTTTAATTCACTAATTCTCATTCTTGTCATTATTTCTTTCCTTCCGACTTTCAGAGATTTTGTTTGATCTCTCATTTTTGGTAAGATATTCTGATATTTATCCTTTTGCATCTGAGTAGAGCCTCCTTGGCTTGTTCTTGACTTATGTGAACAAAGTACAGACAGTGTTTAGGTTATAAGCAAGATCCCTTCCTAAATGTATCTTTAAGACAGATTTGTAGATAAGTTGGAACCAGTGTATATGGTTCTTATTTGACATTATTTTCATGTAAGAGAAGATTTGACTATTTTTAAGTTCTTTTAAAGCTGCATGTGCACTAAATGGAGGGAGAATAGGTTGAGAGTAGGGGCTGGTTCAATTTTTTCAAAGTATGGACAAGTGAATACAGCATTAAAGGACAAGTCTACCACTCATCTATCAACTGAATATACTGTATTGACTTGCAGATTGCTATGGTGCTGGAAGTTATGCCACTGGTATTGCAAATACCAACAGGGTCACAGAAAGTGGACAGGTTTTAGCAGAGCTTTTAGACCAAGAAGCAGGACTTTCTCTTCATTTCTGAATAAATGGTCTCTTGAAAACTTTATCATAGCAGCAGAACATTGTCTGGCACAGTGTTGGAAGATAAGCTTCTCAGGGTGGAAGGCACTCAAAATGAGACTGAGGAAGAGCTGGCTCTTTAAGAATAAAACTCATCACAGTTGAGGTGAGCCAACAGTTGGGTTTCCAAGACTGTATGAGACATGGGAGCCAATTGCCCATATTTCTCCTGCCACTTGACTGGTGAGTGAAAACTGCCAGAAAGTACAACCTTTGGGCTAGCCATGCAACTTCCTAAATTAAGGTACTAGAGCTGTACCTTAATGACGTGAACGAAGTAAAGATTTTAGTTAATGAAGGATCTTCATGGGATGATATGGAAAGACTCAAAATGAGGAAACATCCATTGTGTTTGCATAATGCAAATATTCATTGATTATTATATAATTAACATTAATTATTATATGCTATTAAGTCAATATTGACTCATAGTTCACCCTCCAGTGGGTTTTCAGAGAGAGAAAAATCTCCTGAGAGAAGATCGTCTATCTTTCTTCCTATCAGCAACTGGTAAATTTGAATCTCATGCTTTTGGGTTGTCAGGACAACTTTTCACCATTAAGCTACTGGATTTTCCTATTGATAATTGAAATGTGTGAAAGGAGGAGTGGCATCCACTTCCATAATAGCTTGCCACTCGGAAACCCTATGAACTTGGAGGGAGGATGAAAGGCACCCAATCGTCAAGGACTCTCCTTCATGCGACTCGATGGCACTTAACAACAACAACAACAACAACAACAACAACAATTGAAATGTAGACCATATGAAGCATGAATCTAGGAAAAGTGGAAGTTGAACAAAATAAATGGTATGCCTAAAGATCAATATTCTAGGAAATTGTGAATTGGCCATTTTGAACCACATGATCATACAATCTACTATGCTGGGAATAACTAATTAAAGAGGAAATATGTTACATTTAGCGTCATGAACATTTGAAGATCTGTCCTCAAATACTGTCACTGGTAGGATAATATCGATCTACATACAAGGAACACATGTTAATAAAATTATCCAGACTTTATAGAACCGTGCTCACAGTTAGGGGTTGATTAAGGAAGATAACAGGCTATAATTCAGGTTAGCAGTGGGATACAATCCCTCAGTCCAAACAGCTTCTCAAGTGTGGTCACATTCCATTTGACCTTCAGCCTCACATCTTAGGCTAAGTGTTACAGAGTTCCATTGGGCTTGCCAGTTGTAGAGTCTTCCCTGAGTCCTCAAGCAAGCTTGGGTGAAGGCTGCTGGCTCTGGCTCCGTGCAGAACAGTCTCAAGTCAGCTCTCTCTTCTGTTGGTCTCTGAATCTCTTCTAGGGTTACTGTTGCTCTTGCATAGATCCCAGCCTGCCTGATGCAAGAATCTCTGGCCCAGAAGTATGCATGCTGCTTTTCCATCCTTGTTGGTGTTGAGATTTCCAATTATTGCTGCTGAAACTGCTCTATTTAAACCTAGTGGAATGGTAAGGCTAGCCAGTCCTCATGTAGATAGACTAACACATCCCATTTGTCCATCCATGTGGCAACGTCAAAGTCAATGGCTAGGAAAGTAATTTTGAACAATAAACCTTCAGATTCCAAGTGCTGAATTATAATACTGAAAATTTCTTAATATTAAATGACTCAAGAAACATAAAAAAACCTATGGAAAAATACACTGAGTCAATATATTTTTTAAATTAACGATTTTTTAATACAACATATATATATTTTTGCAGCATATTCTTTCCATTTAATTTTCCCCATTCATTCATTGTTGCACATTTTCCTCCCTGTCCACCCCTCCCCCAGTTCGCTTTTCTCTTTGAAAAGAAAAAAAAATTATTTTATTGTCATATAATCGGCTCTTCCAATCCCCCCAAGTCCACAGTCCACTTTACTGAACATTTCTTTTTCTGGAATGTTGTCATGAAAACAATACCTAATCATATATTTCTTCTAAACAGTTCTCTCCCTCATCAGTTTCAATGCAGTATACATTATTTATCCCCTCTTTTCTTAGGTTTCCCCAACCCCAATGTCAGTCATGTTTTGCAAGTGGCACTATGCAGTATTTGTCTTTTTGTGACTGAGATATTTCATTCAGCATAATGTCCTCCAGGGTCACTCATTTTGTATAATATTTCATAAGTTCCTTGTTTTTCAATGCAGCATAGTGTTCCATTGTGTGAATATACCAAAGCTTCTCTATGCATTTACTTGTTGATGGGCACTTGGGTTGTTTCCAATTCTTTGCTATTGCAAACAAAAGCACAATAAACAGGAGTGTGCATATATCTGCTTGGGTGGCAGTTATGATTTCTTTAGGATATATTTCCAGTAGTGGAATTGCTGGGTCAAATGATATTTGTGTTTCCAACTTTTTGAGAAAGCACCATATTGCCTTCCATAGTGGTTGCACTATTTTACACTCCCACCAACAGTGAATAAAGTTTCCAGTTTCTCCACAACCTCACCAGCATTTGCTGTTTGTGGCTTTGTTCGATTTTGCTATTGTTACTGGGGTGAGATGATATCTCATAGTTGTTTTGGAGTCAATATTATTTTTATAATTAGTCGATGCTGACTAATTATTTTTATTGTTAATCAGGAAGTAGCATATGGTAAAGATGAAAGAAGTCAAAGTTGCAATAAAGGCATTGAAGGCAGGGGAAGCTCCAAGAATTGAGGGAAACTACATGAATTTAGATGCAAAAATCCTTAACAAAATCTTAGCTAATAGAATCCAAAAACACATCAAAAAATAATTCATCATGACCAAGTGGGATTTTAACAGGTATGTAAGGATGTTTCAACATAAGAAAAACAATAAATGTAGTTCACCATTTAACAAAGCAAGTAACAAGAACTGTATGATCTTAGCAATTGATGCACAAAAGGCATTTGACAAAAATCCAACACCCCTTCCTGATAAAGACATCCAGTAAAATTGGAATAGAAGGAAATTTCCTTAACATAGAGAATAGTATATATGCAAAACCAAGAGCCAATATCATTCTCAATTAAGAAAGACTAAAAGCATTTTCCTTGCGAACAGGATCAAGACAAGGATACCCCACTGACACCACTTCTATTCAATATTGTATTGGAGGTGCTTGCCAGGGCAATATGACAAGAAAAGGAAATAAAAGGCAGGCATCCAGATCAGCAATGAGATGGTTAAACTGTCCCTTTTTGCAGATGATATGATAGTATACACAGAAAACCCCAAGAACTCTGCAAAAAACTGTAAGAGCTAGTAGACCAATTTAGAAGAGTGGCAGAATATAAGATCAATATCTGAAATCAATGGGATTCTTCTACAGTAACAAAGAACTCAGAGAAAGAAATCACGAAAGCAATACTATTTACAATGTTGTTGATTGCCTTCGAGTCGAGCATGACCCATAGCAACCCCATGAACAAAAAGCCCGAAGCCCCTCTACAATTATTGACATTTATCAAAGTTCATAGAGTTTCTGGAGGCATGTTGTGTAGGAAGTGGATGCCACTCCTGCCCTGTCATAGTCTATTATTGTTGTTATGTGCCATTGAGTTCCTACGATGTATAGAAACCCTATGTACAGCAGTTCTGAACTATTCCCTGTCCTGAGCCAGTCTCACTAATTCTGACACACCAGACCCCTTTACCCCAGTTACTGTATCAATCCATCTTATCAGGGGGTCTCCCTCTTCTGTGTTGTCCATCCACCCTTCCGAACCTGATGTCTTTCTCCAAGGAGATATCTCTCCTGGTCATGTACCCAGAGTAAATGAGGCAGAGCTTCAAAATCCTCGCCTCCAAGGAGATACTTGTTTTCACCCTCTCCAAGACAGACTTATTTGGGTTTTTTTTGCAGTTCATGGCACGTTCAAGATTCTTCTCCAGCATCACAACTCGAAGGCAACTTTTCTTTTTCTGTCATCCTTAGTCATTGTCTATCTCTCTGAAGCATAACGAGTAATTTAGAAGATCATTTATAATAACCAACCACAAACTGAGATATTTGGAAATGAACCTAAATATAGACACAAAAGACCTGTACAAAGAAAACTACAGAACATTTCTAAGAGACACAATAAAAGATCTAAAGAAATGGAAAAATAACCCCCGTTCATAAATAGGAAGACTTAATATATTGTGAAAATGGCAATCCTACCAAAAGCAATCTACATGTTCAACGCAATCCTAGTACAGATACCAAATTTATTTTTTTAAGGAGATTGAAAGGGAAATTGTCACGTTATTTGGAGAGAAAAGAGACCCTGAATAAGCAAAACACTTCTGAGAAACAAAAATGGAGTGGGAGACATAGCACTCCCTGACCTCAAGACCTACTACACAGTGGTAGTAACCAAAACAGCATGGTATTGGTACAATGACAGACACATAGAACAATGGAACAGAATAGAGAACCCAGAAATGGACCCAATTATTTATGGTCAACTGATATTCAACAAGAAAATAAAACGTATCAAATAGGAAAATGACAACAAATTTCTTCAACAAATGTTGTTGGCAAAAAATTGGACTGCTAACTGCGGAAAGCTGAAACAGGTTCCACATTTCACACAATACACAACATGAACTCAAGGTGGATCAGAGACCTGGGACTAAAGTTCCAAACCATAAAGTTCATTAGAGACAAACTGGGATCAAGCTTAGACGACCTAGTCTATGATATAAAAAGACTGCCAAACACAGTACAGTATGTTGTTGTTGTTGTTATGTGCCGTCGAGTCGCCTGTGTCTCATAGCGGCCCTATGTACAACAGCCCTAAACTCCGCTCTGTCCTGTGCCAATCGCACTGTCTCTGACACTCCCATCCCAATTATCCCAGTCACTGAATCAATCCGCCTCATAGAAGGCCTTCCTCTCCTGCGCTGTCCCTCCACCCTCCCAAGCATGATGCCCCTCTCTAAACAGCACAATATAGAGAGGATAAAATTGATGAATAGGACATTTTAAAGTTTAAATCCCTGGGTGCATCAGAAACTTTTTCCAATAGAGTGAAAGCAAAATCTACTGAGAGGGAAAACAAACAAACAAAAACCACCACATTTGACAATATCATCTCAGCCAAGAGTCTCATCAAAAGTTTACAGAATCCTACAGGGCCTCTGTAAGAAAAAGACTGATCACACAATTACAAAATAGGCAAAAGACATAGAAAGACTTTTCTCAAAGAAAAATATTCTGATGGCCAACAGACACATGAAGAGATGTTCAAAATCACTGGCAATAGAGAGATGCAAATGAAAACTGCAATGAAATACCATCTCACTCCAGCAGTGGCAAAGTTTAACAGGATAGCAAGTAATAACTGTTGGAGAGGATGTGGTGAGAAAGGAACTCTTATACATTGTTGGTGGAATTATAAAATGGTATAACTCCTCTGGAAGGCAGTTTGGCATTTTCTCGGAATGTTGAGCATAGAAATTCCATATGACTCAGCTATTCTACGTCTTTTTTTTTCTATTCTTTTTTTTTTTAATTTGGGTTTTTTATTTTTCATTTCAATGAACATCTACAGAGATTTTGGGATTCCATTCATTCATTGTTGCACCCTTCTCCCCGCACACCCCCCTCCCCCCTCCCCCCCCATTTGCTCCTCTCCTTGAAAAGCAAAAGAAAAACTCCCTCATTGGTACACAATCCGCCCCCCGCACCTCCCCAAACTCCACCCCCTACCCCCAAATATAATCCACTCTGCAACCCTCATTGCATACTCCTACGATAAAAATAATGCCCTAAAATATTTTTGTAATATACCCTGAGAGAATGCTAACTGAGGCACAAATGGAGACTTGTATATACCAATGTTCATAATGGCGTTATTCACCATCGCAAGAACATGCAAACAGTCCAGATGTTCAACCACAATCAAATGGATTGAGAAACTATGGTACATTCACACAATGGAATACTATGCAGCATGCAGAAGCAACGATTTTGTAAATCACTACCTAACTTGGGAGGGACTGGAGAGCATTATGCTGAGTGAGCTAACCCAGTCCCATAAGAACAAATGCTATTCTATATAAGACTGTTATTGTAGAAACTGATGACTAGTAGAATGTGTACGAGGAGGGTGGGAGTAGAGGGGTGAGGATTGCTGGGGGGTGGTAATCATATGTTTGCACAATTTGATGGGTGGAGTTAAGGGTACGTTAAGGAAATGGGGAAAGGTCTGGTGTGAAAAATAATGTATATGAACTTTGTAAAAATAAAATAAAAATTTCAAGAAAAAAATTTAAAAAGCATTAAAATGTGCACATCGTCATATTTTATGGATATCATTGAGAAGAGTGGGAATTCCAGAACACTTGATCAAGCTCATGTCATATCTGTACATGAACTATGAAGGAGCCACTAAAAGAGACCATGGTAATTCTATGTGGTGTAAAATCAGGAAAGGTATGCATCAGAGTTGTATCATTTCATCATACCTCTTCAAGTTGTATACTAAGCAAACAATTTGAGAAGCTAGACTCTTTGATGAAGAATGGAGCATCTGGACTGGAAGACAATTTTTCAATAACCAGATGAAATAACCTTGCTCACAGAAAGGCAGGAGGACTTGAAGCATTTCCTAAGGAAGATCAAATTATAACCTTCATTATAGATTACAGTAACATTAAGTAAACAAAAATCCTCACAATTGAACCAATGGGCAACATTGTGATAAATGGGCAAAAACTGAAATTTTCAAGTTTTCAATTTACTTAAATTCACAATCAATACACTTGGAAGCAGCAGTCATGAAATCAAAGAACACATTTTACTGGGAAGACCTGCTGTCAACAACCTCTAACTGCTACAGAGTAAGAAATATGAGTGTAAAGAGTAATATGCATCTGATCAAGCCATAGTATTTTAAATTACTTTGCATGGCTGTGAAAGTTGGGTAATAAATAAGGAAGATTGTAGAGAATTGATGGCATTAAATCATGGTGTTGGTGAAGTGTGCTGAATATATTATGAACTGCCAAAAGAATAAACAGATTTTTCTTGGCAGACGTGCAGCCAGGGTGTTTACTAATTGCAAGGATGATATGCTTTCTCCTGACTTTAAATATGTTATCAGCTTGTTATTAGGTGCCATTGAGTCAAGTACAACTTATAGTGACCTTGTGAACAACATATTTGAACTCTGTCCTATCCTCTGCCATTCTCATTATTTCTGACATACTTGTATTTATTGCAGCAAATCACAGTGCCAATCCAGCTAATTAAGGGACTGCCTCTCTTTTGCCAACCTTCCACCTTTCCAAGCGTGATGTGCCTCTCCAAGGAATAATTCTCCTAACAACATGACCAAAGTATGTGAGATGAAGCTTTGTCATCTTTGCCTTCAAAGAGCTCTCTGGCTGCACTTTCTCCAAGATGTATTCATTTGTCCCTTTGGCAGTTCATTGGGATATTCAGTACCCTTCTCCAACACCACAACTCAAAGGCAACAATTCTTCTTCTGTCATCATTATTTATAGAACAGCTCTCAGATGTGTAGTAAGTGATTGAAAAAAAGACCATAGCCTACATCAGGCACACCTTAGTCTTCAAACTGATATTATTGCTCCTCAGTAATTTGGAGAGGGTCCTGAATGCAGACTTTCCCAATGCTGTATATCTCTTGATCTCCTGATTGCTCTGTAAGAAAATGTGTAACGACCTGGAGTCAGCAAATAAAAAAGGAAGAACTTGCTCAGCATTTCTCAAACTAAACGAGCTGACACTCAAGCCTCAAGTTGCAATACTGAGATATGCTATAGGCAAAATCTTGAATGGTCCAGGAAGCATCAAAAGATGGAAGCAATACACAGAATCACTGCTGATTTAGTTGACACTGAAAAATTTTAGACAATATCATATGAACAAGAGTCAATGGAGATGAAGAATGGCATTTAAGCTGCAGTGAAGGCATTGGCAAAGGATAAAGGAATCTATAAAATACTAATTGACATATCAACCAGCAGATGCAGCCCTGGATATGCTCACCAGTTTGTGCCAGGAAATTTGGAGGACAGTTACCTGGCCAACTGAATGGAAGAAGTCCATATTTGTCTCCATTCCCAAGTAAGGTAGTCCAACAGAATTAGGAAAGTTTTGAGCAACATTATTAATATCTTAACAAGCAAAATATTTTTAAGATCATTTTTAAAAGGCTAGAACAGTAAATTGACAAGTAAATACCAAAAGTTCAAACTAGTGTTAGAAGAAACTGTGGCATCAGGAATGTTACATTGCTGATGTCAAAGGAATACCGGCTAAACGCAAAGAATACCAGAAGAATGTCTATTTGTGTTTTATTGGCTATGCAAAGTCATTTGACTATGTGGTTCATAACAAATTATGGCTAATGTTGAGAAGAATGGGAATCCTAGAACTCTTAATTGTGCTCATACAGAATCTACACCTAGACCAAGAAGCTGTTGTGTGAACAGAGCAAGGGAACACTGCATGGTTTAAAATCAGGAAGGGTGTGCTTCAGGGTAGGATCCTTTCTCCATACCTATTTGATCTGTATGCTGAGAAAATTATTTGAGAAGTTGAACTCTATGAAGAAGAATATGACATCAGAATTTGAGGAAGACTCTTAAACAACCTGTATCATGCAGATGATAGAACTTTGCTTGCTGAAGATGAGGAAGGTATGAAAAACCTGCTACAGAAGATCAGAGACTACAACCTTTGGTATGGATTACATCTCAACATCAAGAAAGCAAAGGTTCTTATCACAGAACCAACAGGCAACAAGGATTGAAACTGTCAATGATTTTATCTTGCTTGGATCAACAATAAACACCCTTGATAGCAGTGGTCAGGAAATCAGGAGATGTATTGCATTGGGCAAGTTTACTGTCAGGATCTTTTCCAAAATGCTGAAGAGCAATGATGTCAGTCTGAAGACTAAAATGCACCTGATTCAGGCCTTGGTCTTCTCCGAAACCTGGTACACATCAGAGAGCTGGACAATGAAAAAGGATGACAGAAGAAGATGCCTCTGAGTTGTGGTGCTGGGGAAGAGCATTGAATACCCCATGGACTACCAAAAGAACTAACAGACTATCAAAAGAAGTAAATCTCTAGATCTATCACTTTGAGGAAATATAATGAGGGTGTTCCTTAGGGGCAAACATGTTGAAATTTCATCTCATGTACTTTGAGCAGGTTGTCAGGAGAGGAAGTAGACATGCTTGGAAAAGTTAAAGGATCAGAGGAAAAGAGGAAAGCCCTCCAGGAGAAGGATTGACACAGTGACTGTAGCAATAGGTTTGAACATGACCGAGATCACAAGGAGGGTGCTGAGTAAGGCATGGCTCCCATCTGTTGTTGTTCACAGGGTCACTATGAGTCATGGTTTAGTCGACAGCACCTGACAACAAACAACAGGACATTATGTTTGCAGAAGTAGAGTATCAATGAAGAAGAGGAGGGAAGAACACCAAGCCCAATACCACTTACTAGATTTACATTGTTAAATGCTAAGCATTTTATCTTATGACTGCTTAATACCAGAGAATAAATACCTTATTTCAATTCTGACAAATTTTTAGGTCTGTTACCTATGTAAGGACAAATGTTAACTTTTATGTTTTATTCTAAGTGGTCATCCTAAAGCAGATCTATTACATAACTGAAGACAGTGTGTTTTATTAAACATATACACACACTCAAAAAAAACTTAAGAGTTAATAAAACCTTAGAGTTAATGATGATTATTTAAAGTTCCATCAGAAACTTTGCAATCTGAAACTAAACCAAGTCTATAAGTCAGAAAACAGCATTACAGTCAGTAAAAGGGATTATTATTTTAGTTTCTGATCGATATAAGGCCAAGAAATTGCTGCTGGGCTTTTTTTAAGCACTGACAAATTAAGCTTCCAAAAATTGCATCTTTCCTCATAATTCAATAAAATTATCTCTTTTATTTTTTTTGCAAAGATATGATTGGTCCTTCCAAGAAAGGGGTGGAGAAAGGAGCAAGTCTAGAAGATGAACACCTTTCCTGTGATAAGGTCTAAAATCAGCCCAAGTCCATAGCATCTAGAGTGCTGCTTTGGGAGGAACCAGTAGGAAGACGTGGCAAGACTGGCAAATCCATTGAGAAGCATACGAGGGAAGCTGTTCTTCTAACTGTCCCTTAAACTGGTGAGTATTAACAAGGGGAAAGGCAACTAACAACTAACAGAGTCTAGGATGTACAGTCTGGAAGGAATCCTAGTGGTACAGTGGTTAAGTGCTAGGCATTTACTGTCTGGAAAACAGGATTTTAAATGGGATGGCCAATTAAAGAGAATTGCGAACTCAGCTGTGGTAAATTACAAGTGGCAAAGACACAATGATTCTTAATTAAATTTTCAGGGTTTTGGGTTTTGTTTAGTTTTTTTTCTTTTCTCATTCTGTGTGACAGAGACTAAGCTTGGAACTATTTTGTTTTGAGTCTTTGAAATCTGAATCCCACTATGAAATTGATTAAGTTAATTAGATTTTTTCCCTTTATTGCATTTAGGCCAAAATTTATCAACTTAGGCTTATAAAAAGGTGTTTCAGAAAGACTGCTTTATGTGATTAATAAAACAAAGCACCCTGTTGTAGAGTAACGAAATAAAGGGAAAACTAGAGACTAGAAAATTTTGAGTTCCTAATCTTTCTGAAGTACTTTTCATTTCTTGCCACATGCATATCTTTAAGCTCTTCATATCTCCTAGATTATTATTTTTAACATTATGGGGGATAGGTTTTGTTGTTGTTTTTAGGAAAGAAATGAGCTTATCTAATTGCTGAAAATTCTGCATATGTTCCATATTAACAGTGATTAGTAAAAACCTATGCTGTAACTGAGTCACAGCTGATATGAGAGTCTGAGCTGAAGTATCCCAATTTGGGAAATAAGCAGACTTCTGAGCTGCCACCCACAGAGTTAGCAATGCCTCTTTGCCCATTTCTTTTTACATTATTAGCTCTGAGGACCACAGAAAGAATAAAAATGTGATTGGTGAGAGTGCTTCCAACTTGAGGCTTTTGGGGTCTGGAATTGTGGAACGATTCTAAAAGGACTCCCTAGATTCAAGCCAAATCTGTGGGGTTTACTGTTCAATGCTTTTGAGCCAGACTCTGGGCCAGGTGCTTGCTAGTCGATCTTCAGAAGTTCGGGTCATGTGGTTGCTTCACTGGGGAGAGCAGTTGTGTGAATGGCAGCTTCTCAGAAGCGAGAGTAGAAGGAGCTCTATGCAAGCGCTGGGCATCCTTGTCTAGCCTTGAAGCCAGAGGTGCTCCTCTTCTGTGAATGAGAGCAAGACTTACAATTAAGAGTAATTTCTGTGTGCAATTTATACTTCATCTTTGTGTGTGTATGTTTGTGTGTCTCGGCTTGGAGAAGATGTGGATGTCAATGAATTTGAAATCTGCTACTCAGAAGTTCAGAGGGGGAAATGGATGAACTGGAAAGGAGAAGCATGCCAGTTAATGTTCTTACCAAAGAAATACTATTAACAACCAGAGAAAACACAAAAACAGGCTCCTCTATTGCTTACAGTTCTCCAATTACCTTATACTTGTCAATTTGTTTCAAGCTGAACTTGTTAAGAATAAATTGACCCAGAGTTTGTTTTTCTCAGCCCTATTTTGACATGGCTTAGAAAATATTGAATTGGATTGATTGTTGCTTTGCTGCCTTGATTCTGTAGAGAAAATGATTTTTTTTCTTTCCTTCTGTCCTTCCCTTCCTCTCTCTCTCCCTCTATCACTCTCTTCTTCCCATACTTTCTGCCATGTTTCTGGCGAAGTAAGTAAGTAACTTCTGTTTTATTTCCTTTTCTGGCATTAGAAGGCTGGTAGAAAGAGCCCCCCAAAATGTACGTGCATTTCTGTTTGACAAACATCCTAGGCTGATGACGAGGGTTCTTTGTGACTGTGAACCTGCCCCTTGCAGAGAAGGCAAGGATCTTATTAGCACTAGCTAATAGTTAAAGGTTACTCCAAGGAGACTTGCACTGGGGACATTTGATCGTCTGACATACTTTGGACATGTTGCAAGGAGGGACCAGTCCTTGGAGAGGGACATCATCCTTGGGAGGGCGGAGGGACGGTGCAGGAGAGGAAGACCCTCTATGAGGTGGGTTGATTCAGTGATTGGGGTAATAAGGGTAGGTGTGCCCGGATACAATGAGATTGACAGAGGATAGAGCAGGGTTTAGGGCTGTTGTACATAGGGTCGCTATGAGTCGCAGGCGACTCGAAGGCACATAACAGCAATAACAACATATATTTCTTGGTTGCTGCTTTGCCTGTCAAGTTTTTTGAAGGTTTATTTTAAAAACAAAAACAAACGAGATCAATTACTATATTCTTATACATCTTGGAATAATCCAGGGTTTGTGTTTTGTTTTTTTTTTATTCATTTGAACACAGATTTGATAGGTGACATATTAGTATTTGTGCTACTTGCTATGCATTTGAGAGCTGGCCAATATATAAGAATGACAGGAAAAGAATTGCCTTTGAGCTGTGACGTAGGAGCAGAGCACTGAGCATCCCATGGATGGCAAAGAGAACAAACAGTTATGTGTTGGAGAGAGGGCAGTCAGAGTGCTCTTTGGAGGCAAGAATGATGAGTCTCTGCCTTACATATTTTGAGCATGTTGCTAGGAGGAGATATTCCTTGGAGAGAGACATGATGTCGGTAAGGATGGAGTGTTGGCAAATGAGAAGAAGACCCCCAACCAGGTGGACTGACACGGTGACTGCTGCAATGGGCTCTTGTGTGTCAGGAAGTGTGACGATGGTGCAGGATAGAACAGGGTTCAGATCTTTTGTTCACAGGGTCGTTATGAGTCATACTCGACTTAATGGCACCTAACAACAACAAATCCTTAAAAAGCATTGAGCACTGGTAGCTGGTGATATAAGATAAAAATTATATTATGAAGAACATGGCCTATGATTTGTGAATAAGGAAAAGCACAATTATTAGGAAGGAAAGCTCCAGAATGTTCTGGGTCTATGCTTATGGCTGCCTCACATCCGGAGCAGTGCTAGTCTGATGGTCAGGGACACAGGAATGTGGAGATTTCAGGACTGTGAGTAGGGTTCCCTTCACAAAAAGCCAAGCAAAACCAACTTTCATCACAACTGCTGTGAGGCCCTCATTTTCTGAAAAAGAAATTTCCAGGAAAGTAACTCCTAGACTCAGCAGCGCCTACCCCACAATCTGTAGTTGATAAATATTTATTGCATGAATGAATGGGTGGATGGGTGTGAAATTGTCACTATTGGTATAAATAACCTTAATAATGAAAAAAAAATACCTAGCCACACAAGAGTCCACAATTAAGGTTGCATAGTGGAATGTACTTGGGGCGGCAGGAGGGGTCAGTGGGGGGATTGTGTCCCAGGGAAGGAGTGTTTCTTTTACTTTTGAAAGACAGGAGCGAACTGGGTGGAGGGGAGAGAAGTGTAGCAATGAATGAATGGAAATCCAAAATCTCTGTAAATGCTTATTAAAATTATTAAAAAAATAAAGAAAAAAATACCCAGCCAATAAGTATTGTTAAAGAAATATATCACTGTCATTTAAATAATTAGAAAAGGAGGATACTACCCAATCAAACCTTTCCAACCAATAAAAAGAAAACCCTTACCATTAACATTGCTAGAAACAAAACTCACTTTTTTTTGTTGCTTCTTCAATTTATCATGTAGTTGTTATTGTTGCTCAGAACTTCTTTTTTATTTATTTATTTATTTTTTTTACAGAGGTTTTGGATTTCCATTCATTCATTGCAACAATTTTCTCCCTGCCCACCCCTCCCCACCAGCTCGCTTCCCCCTCCGAAGAGAGGGGAAAAAAATTCCTTCATTAGTATACAATTCCCACGTCCCTTCCCCCCATCCCTCACCCTGAGTACACTTCTCTATGCAACCTTAATTCTGGATTCCTGTGCTAATCATAAAACTCACTTTTTAATCCCTCGGTGTGTCTCATCTAGCTCTTTTTCTTTATGAATTCTTATCTCTTGAAAAATTGTTTATAGGGTTTGGTTAGAATTTTTTCCCCCCACAGAACAAATTTTGATGTTTTGATCATGCAACTTTACTGAGAAAAGGACTATTTTTTTGTTCGTTTGTTTTAAAGAAGGAGAGGGATAATAGCAAAAAACCTCCTCCATTTTATGATCTTTAAAAACGTCTTTCCTGCAAACAGTGATTGGCATGTTGACTGACGCACGGGCTGAGATAGAAGGGGTTCTTGGTCCCTCACCATACTAGTCGAGAGAGTGGCTCAGGTTTCTGGCGCTGATGTGCAAATGAAATTGACTGCTAAACCCACTTTTAGGTATCACTCTTCAGTCAAACAATTGACAAGCCTATGAAAGGAACAGTACTGCCTGAGTGAATGTGGTCCTCGATCAACCCTCTGAGACCAACAGCAGGATTTCCCCAGAAAACAAAGTTTGGAAGACAGGAAGGGGCAGGAAAACAGGATGAATGGAAATGAGTAATCCAAGGCGGAAGAGGAGAGTGCTGTCAAACTGAGAAGGTTACATCTCAAAAAACAAAAAAAAATTCTTTTCAAAAAATCACAGAACAAAGATAAAATACTATATCCTTAGATACATAAAAATAATCAATTTTCCCATTATTCTATAGATCTGATTTATGATAAACTGTTGAGTGGAAAATTATCATACCCTACATTTTCACCTAAACCACAATGATACATGTATGTAAGTTTAAAGGGGAAGTTGTTATATACCACCAAGTGAGAATCAACTCATAGCTGATCCCCCAGTGGGTTTTCGGGGGCAGTAATTTGAACAGGAGATGATTGTCCATCTTTTCCCCTGGGAGCGGGAGTCAGTTATCCATGTGGTGGGTTTGAACTATATGCCTTTGGGTTGGCAGCACATGACAGTGACTATAACTACTATGACTATATGACTAGTATGATTCTGTGAACAATGGCTCTGAATCTTGCCCTATGCTCTGCCAGTCTCGCAGTCTTTGACACATCCGAACCTATTGCAATAATCGCTGTGTCAGTCTTTCTCATCCAGAGTCTTCCTTTCTTTTGCTGACCCCTACCCCTCCAAATATGATGTCCTTCTCCAAGGACTGGCCTCTCCTGACAACATGCCGCCAGAACTCCCCTTATAGGGGAAATTTGTTGTTGTTGTTATGTGCCGTCGAGTCGCCTGCGACTCATAGCGACCCTATGTACAACAGCCCTAAACTCCGCTCTGTCCTGTGCCAATCGCACTGTCTCTGACACTCCCATCCCAATTATCCCAGTCACTGAATCAATACACCTCATAGAGGGCCTTCCTCTCCTGCGCTGTCCCTCCACCCTCCCAAGCATGATGTTCCTCTCTAAGGACCGGTCTCTCCTCACAACATGTCCAAAGTATGTTAAACGGAGCCTCAGAATCCTTGCCTCCAAGGAGCCACCCGGTTTAACCCATTCCAGGACAAATCTGTTTGTTTTCCTAGCAGTCCATGGTATTCTCAATACTCTTCTCCAGCACCACAGCTCAAAGGCATCAATTCTCCTTCTATCCTCCTTGGTCATTGTCCAACTCTCTGATGCATAACAGGTGATTGTGAAGACCGTGGCCTGTATCAGACGCACCTTAGTCTCCAAAGAGACACCATTGCTCTTCAGCACTTTGGAGAGGTCCCTAGCAACAGACTTTCCCATTGCAATGCGCCTTTTAATTTCCTGGCTGCTGGTGCGAATAAAAAAAGATAAGTAAATAAAAAATCGAACCACGTATTCTTTATCCTATAGGAGCAAGTGATTTTCTAAGATAGTGGGAAAGATGAGCAAAACCCATTTGATAAAGACCCCATGAACCTCACGACCTCTAATTATTATTATTATTATTATATTTATTATTATTAATTATTATTTTTAACAAGATATTTCTTGCTTCCATTTGTTCACACCCAATGTGGAGCTGCTCAGAAGGAGAAAGATGAACAGTTTTCTCTTGTGTGATTACAGCATCAGAAATACATTGGAAAATGAGAAATGAGGCACAAACTGAGATTTGTACACCAATGTTCATAGCAGCATTATTCACCACCGCAAGAACATGGAAACAGCCCAAATGCCCAACGACAAACAAATGGATTAAGAAATTATGGTACATTCACACAATGGAACACTATGCAGCACACTTTGTAAATTATTACCTAACTTGGGAGGGACTGGAGAGCATTATGCTGAGTGAACTAACTCAGTCCCGTAAGGATAAATACTGTATAAAACCATCATTATTATCAGAATGAGTGTAAGGATCCATGAGGGGTGGGAGAGGGTGGAAGCTGAGAGATGTAGGAGGTTCAGGAGGAAGGGGAGTTTAATCATCAGGTTGTACAATTTGATGGTGGGTGAGGGAAGTTGAAAGAATTTGTACTTAAAAGCAATGTATTCTAAGTTTGTAAATAAAGTAGTAGAAAATTAAAAAAAAAACGATAATTTTAAAAAAAATCCATTGGAAGGTTAGCTGAGTCAGTTATAAGTGAACGGCAATGAGGTTGAGGAGCGAGAACATTTTCTTTTTTACTGCTCCCCTTCTTTCTTTTGAGATCTCTGCTCTTACTCTTGATGTTGTTTATTAACTCCGTGGGCTTGTGCCCTTGATCACCTATGGACTTCACTGTTACTAACACTCTCCTTTGCCGTAATTGGTGAATCCCATGTCCCACCCACTTTGAGATCGTCAGACCTCTACTAAGGAACAATCAATTAATTCATTGAATATAAAAGTTTTCATGTCCTTGATAGAGAGAAGTCTTCTGTGATCAGGTAAAATCTATTCCCAGAGAAGATTTTTTAAAAAAAATGATAATATCTTAAGCCACACATCTTTATCACACAAATGATAATATCTTACAGCAAAAAGAAACTGTAAATGTCTCAGGATTGAGAGAATTAATGGAGAAGATTATTTTGGGCAGGAGAACTGTGTAAGTAGCTATCCACAGCCAATGTGTAGTCTCAGCCAATGACAGCCTTAAACTAGGAGAGATTTAGCATGTCATAGAGAAAACTTTGAAGATAATGTTTAAGACTGGATAAAGCTGAGCAGGGATTCTCTGAATGGTACAAACAGTACTGATTACATAGTCCGTAGGCAGTTGCCAAAAGTTAACCAAATGTCAAGCTTCTCTGGCATTTCTAATCACCAGTAGTTCTGCATGGGGCAGTGGGAAATTGCCTCCCATAATTTACAGCTTCAGACAACTGTTAGGAAACTTCCGAGGGTCAGCTACAAGAAGGACCAATAATTTTGAGATTTGAGGTTGTTTTTTTTATTCGGGGTTTTGTCTTTGTTTGTTAACAAGTCCAAAAGCTAGTGCTCCAGATTCCACAGGCAGCTCACAAGAGAGGCCAGGTGAGTTGCATCAGTAAGATGACAGCGCTGATGACTCTCTGGCGCAGTTCTATCCTGCACGCGTGAAGTCCTCACAAAGAGGAATCGCGTCACCCCCCTGAAAACTCCGTGAAGCAATTCTATCTTTGCACCTGTGGCTACTGTGCGTCAGAAATCATTTGATGGACAACACAGTTACACAGAATTGGGCTCTTTGCTTTGACAGGAAGTTTATTTCCTCCTATAAGGTGACCCTTTGCCATTCTCTTTTCCAGGTGTGCTAAATAGCCACATTCATAAGTTCATTCAGCTTGGACATGAACAAAGGACTTGCATCTGGTTCTGTCCTTCATGCTTTTCATTATATTGGGGAATCATAGGATCCCCTCGCCCAACCAAGCTAATTCTACTAACTTCAAAGAGACTTAAATTTTTATAGTTGATGAAGAGTTGGAATGATGTCAGCTTTTTCTGTAATAAGTTGTTATGAGAACAGTGAGGAGCATTATTCATGATCAAAAGGACCATTGATTAGAGTAGCAGATGTGAGAGCAGTGGGATATATTTTATTCACCAAAGGACTGTGATAACAGGCATAATCACATATAATTTACTCCAAGAGATTTACTTTATGTCTTTGCAGAGAATCATAAATTCTGAGGGTTTTAAAGAAATCATCTCTTTTATCCTCCTTTGTAAGCAGGATGCTTCTCTCTTATCCCTCTCACACCTTCCTTGAAATATTAAGCTCTTCAAAGAAACACTGCCAGTGGTTGGCAATATTTCAACAACAGAAAGCTTCTTTACTTCAATTTAAAGTTCAGTTTCTCATGGTGCAATATCCTTTTTAGAACTCTCTGCCACAGGTTTGTGACATTTTAGTTCTTAATTCTTTAATGCACTTTTATTCTAGAAGCATTTCTCAAAATATGTTGTCTCTCCAAGTATTAGTACCATACGATACGGTACAGGAAAAGAAAGTTTCCATGTTACAAATTTTGCCAGATTCTACATAGTACAAGTCCCATAGACAGCCGAAAGAACAGATATGTCTTGGGGAGGGTGCAACCAGAGTGCTCTTTGGAGGCAAGAATGATAGCATATCACCTCACATGCTTTGGACATGTTGCTAGGAGGGCTGTTCCTTGGAGGAGGACATGATGATGTGATGGGTGGAGGGTCAGAAAAGGAGAAGAAAAATCTCAACCAGGTGGATTGATGTGGTGACTGCTGCTATGTGCTCTTGTGTGTCAGTATAGAACAAGGTTCAGATCTGTTATTCATAGGGTCACTATGAGTCATTCTCAACTCCATGGCACCAACCAGCAACAATAAGTCTCTCTTAAAAATTTTTATAGATATCTAGACCAACTATTTTTGTTTTGTTATCTATAAGGGATTTTCTTTTTATCTTCTTACTGAGATTCGATTGATACCAAGCAGATTGGTTTCCTACTCAACAACTGATACATTTTATGTGTCAGGACATTATTACAATTCCCACATTGTAGCAGCACTTTCCCCACTTTATCCAGTGTTTCCCCATTCTTATCTATCCTGGTTTCTTTCACTTCCTGCCTTCTGTACTTTATCCCTTCGATCTTTTGAATGAAAGGTATTTTACTTACTTGGTCAAGGAAGGGAGAAACTCCAGGATTGAAAAGTCAACTAGTAGAGTTTTGGGTTGTGAGCTTAACACGTGGGGTTTTGTTTTGTTTGTTTCTTTTTCAAGGAGAGGTATTTGATAGAGGTTGTTCTTGCTGTGTGCCTTCCGGTCAGGGGCGACCCATAGCTGAGCCTCCAGTGGGTTTTTCTAGGCAGTCAATTGCAGTGGACGAGCTCCACTGGAGCAGCTGGTGGATTGGGATTGCTTTCAGGATTGCAGTGCATATTCTCTCCCCTAGGCCACCAAGGCTCCCCAATGGAGGGGGTCCTACATATCCACAGATGGTGGCCTAGTGACAAGAAGCTGCACTGCAATCCTGAAGCCACACAGTTTGAAGCCACCAGGTGTGCCAGGAGAGAAGGATGGACAATCTCCTCCCCTGCCAGTCACTGTCTCTGAAAACCTGCAGAGGGTCACCTATGGATTGGTTCTGACTCGATGGTACACAACAACAACCACCACAACATTCTGAGAAAGAATGTGATTATTTAATAAGAAGGGAGGTTTAGGTGTGAGGAAGATGCATCCATCATGTGGTATATTAAACAATGGCATCATTAACATGTAACACAGGGGTTTTATCCTGGCCAACTTGTCACATGGTCAATCTGTGGGCATTGAGTGGAATCTGTATTTATCCTTTATTTTCATAACACTTATTTTCTTCATCAAGCACATCACAACCTTCCTTTCTTGTGCTTAAGAATATGAGATAGCACCTCAGCACTGTGCTTTTAGTGGGCCATTGTAAACCGTGATATCAATTACTCACAGCACAGTAATGAAAAGTACGTAGCATTACACGGATCATGGCAGGACGTTTGTTTATAATATGAGCACTGCAACAGCAAGATAGAGTCCCCACTTCTCTGGTAATGTGCATTTCTGACTGTGCCTTGCCACTCTGTGCATCTCCACAAATTACCCCAGAAATGCTGCTAGTACAGACTTTGCTACCACAAACACTTTTCAGCTAGTGAGAAGTTTGACAAATACCATGGTCTTTGCAATTACTTACTAAGGATGATAGAAGAAGAATTGATGCCTTTGTGTTGAGGTGCTAGAGAAAAGGACTGAACATACTATCGACCCCCAAGAGAACTAGCAGGTCTGTACTATTAGAGAGAGTGAAACCAAGTTTCTCCTTGGAGGCTAAGATTTTAAAACTAACATATTTTGTACATCATGCTTGGAAGGGTGGAAGGACAGCACAGAAGAGGAAGACCCTGGATGTGATGGATTCTTTCAGTGACTGGGATAATGGGGGTAGGTGTGTCAGAGACAATGATATTGGCCCAGGACAGGGCAGGCTTCAGTTGTACATAGGGTTGCTATGAGTTGCAGGTACCTCAATGGTACATAACAACAAAGCAACTGCATATTTTAGGGTCTTCTCTTTCTCTGACTATCTACCTTCCCTATCATAATGTCTTTTATCCAAAGACTGGTCCCTCTTGACAACATGCTCAAAGTAAGTGAGATGAAGTTTCACCATCCTTGCCTCTAAGGAGCACTCTGGTTGCATTTCCTCCAGGACAGATGTGTTTATTCTCTTGGCAGTCTTTGGGATATTCCGTACTCTTCCCCCAATCCACAATTCAAAGGTCTTGATTTTTCTGTCATCCTTGTTGTTTATCTTTCAGACGCAGATGCTCTAGGACACACTGGTCTTTCAGTAGGGAGCTCTTGTGGCCTATTGATTACAGAGTTATACTGTCAACTCAAAGGTAGATGGTTTGAATCCACCATCTGCTTCAAGGGAGAAAAATAGGAAATCCCACATGGGAGAGTAAGCTGCAAGTCAGTTCCCATTTTCTGGAAATGAACAATGATCTTTTAGCCGAGGGCTCACCAGTGACATCTACTGGTTTATTTTGAAATAGCAAGTTCAAAAGAAAAATATAGAATATTCTAAGTACGTCAGGCTTGGGAGGGTGAAGGGACAGCGCAGGAATGGAAGACCCTCTATGAGGTGGATTGATTCAGTGACTGGGGTAGTCGGGGTGGGTGTGTCAGAGGCAATGCGATTGGCACAGGACAGAGCAGAGTTCAGGGCTGTTGTACATAGGGTCGCTATGAGTCGCAAGCGACTCAACGGCACATAACAATAACTAAAATGGAGACTTTAGCCATCATCCTCCTCCTATGCATCCAAATAAATAGTACACTGTTGTTGTTGTGTGCCATCGAGTTGGGAACTGACCCATAGCTGATCGTTTCATTGGCAGTTTCATTGACAATATGAAAAGAGATTGTCCATTGTTCTCCCACTGAGGAGCTGGTGGATTCGAACTACATGCCTCTGAGATTGCAGCCCAGCTCCTTATTATTAGGTCGCCAGCTCTCCTAATATATAGCATAATAGCTTTAAGAGGAGAAAATGATGAAGACAAAGAGAAAAGGTATACTGGGCTAACCAGCCAACTAAAGAATTTATTAGAGTTTGGATCAGTAAAGAAGAATGTTAAAATGTTAAACAGTTATTAATTAGATCCTCAAGAATGGCTCTATGGTGTTGGTGGTGTTGTGTGGTTCCCCCCCCCCCTTTTTTTTGTTGTTATGAAATAAGAGATGTGATTAAAAGATGGTTCAAGTTGGTTTGTTCAAGTCTTTTGATTCTGTACTGATTTGCTTTTCAGCACCCTGGTGGCCGGTGAATAACATGGCTTCAAACCACACTGTGCAGCCCCAGGATGACCGCCTCCCACACTATCTTCGGGACGGGGACCCCTTCAAGTCCAAACTTTCTTGGGAAGCAGACTTAGTGGCTGGCTTTTATCTAACCATAATTGGTAAGTTTCCTTAATTCTTTTGTTCAAAGGCTACATTTAGAGAATTCATGGGCTGACACAGTGATTTTACACAAAATGTGCAGTGCTGATGCGGATACTTTGGACAATAAGAAGAGGTTAGCTGATAGGAGTGGTAATAGGGAATTCAAGAAATGGCGCATGGAAAGAGCTCTTTATAAATTTTAGGAATATATATACCATTGATTATCCAAAGACCCTTTATAGAAAAATAATGTATCTTAAAATTGCATTGTATTTTGATTGTTGGTTTAGAGTCTAAATAACAAAGTTAATGATAATGTTATTTCTTTTTAATAGAGAGCTGGGTTTTGGTTGTGTTTCTTCTTTTAACTTAAAAAATGAATGCTTTAGATGTAATCCTAATTTTGGGCTGAGAATGAACCTGAGGAATGATCTAGTTTAATTTGTTCTTTTTGATTAAAAGAAAATCTTAACTAATGCTTTCTTGACTGTGTTTATACTGAGGACATCTGATAAGAAAGTTCTATTGAGACAGTATATCAAATTGATATGGGTAAGGGTTGAAAAAAATGTATTAGTCATAAGTGGAAGTCAGCCCGAGGGCAAAAGCATTCTGTGTATAATCCATGTGCTGAATCCACTTCTAACCCTGTTCCATACAATGTAGTGACTACTGGTCACTTGTGCTACTGAGCATATGAACTGTCTTGTCCACAAATATACTGTCCACTATGGTGTATAGTACACACAAGTTATAAAGACTTCTTACCAGGAAAATAAAAATTAAAATAGCTTATTAACAATTTTTAAAAATTTAGTTGATTTTGAACCCATGGTGTTTCAGTTATATCATTAAACATTTTTAAAATTAATTGACTTTTTTGTTTATTTACCTAAAAGTAAAATTAAATAAGACATACATGTGGCTCACATTTCTGTTTTACATTAAATTTCCATTGGGCAGCAATAATCTAGAGAAATACAATTTAGCCACAATATGTTCCTGGCATTTAAAACTGTTGTTTCCAGGGTATCAGTATTCAGGTGGGTTATAGCCTCAGGTGCGTCTGTCTGTAATAGTCTCAGACACGTCAGATGTTGAGTCATGTGCTCGCTCTCTCTCTCTCTTTCTCTCTGCTTCTATTCATTTATTGCTGGCTAAGACTTTCAGTTAACCTCCTAAAAGTGGTAAAACTTGTGAGAACAGTGTTGAGATTCCTCTATGATAAGTGCTTGAAGCAAAAGAATTCTCCTAGATTAAATCAGAAAATCTTCTGCACAATGATTTCTTAGGTGTCTTTATTATTATCAAACACAAAACTAAAAAAACTTAAAAAAGTCTAAATTCTATTTCTTGATCACAAATATTTATTAGTTACCTACTTTTGCCATTGTTTAAGTTGCTTTGTACAAAACAGACAAAATGTTTATAAAAAGATTTTACTGTAAAAAAATCCACGTTGCTTTTTTTGTTAAGTGTAAGTCCTAGAAAGGACCCACAAACAAGCTTCTTAATTTGTCACAATTCATTGAAAAGAATGAATTTAAAAGCAGTCTTTTACCTGGCAAATTTCTCAAAGAATGAATTTAAAAGCAGTCTTTTACCTGGCAAATTTCTCTAAAGGGCACAGGATTGGGTGATAATTCAGGTCACTTTTCACCTAGATGAAAAGAAGTAAGCGGATTGGATGAATGGGAGACTAGGATAATCTCTTACTGATGTGTGTAGTGACAGAAGGAAAATGCATACTGATACTGAAGTAAGGTTGCTGGAGTGGAGCCAGAAAATTTGATTGAAAAAGAATCACACAGCAAGGGAAGTAGCCAGTGAATTGAAACACCTGAATGGTGCACACAGTTAATTAACTCACTTAGTTGCTTGCTTACTGAAAGGTTGGAGGATTGAGTCTTCCCAGAGGTGTGTTGGAAGAAAGTCTTGGTGAACTACTTCTGACAGATTAGCTATTGAAAACTTCATGGAGTACAGTTTTACTCTGACACACATGGAGATGCTGTAAGTCTAAATCAACTGTAGAACAACTGGCTTGGTTTGGGTTTTATCAGGTGAATCATAAAGCTAGTAGTGGATTCAAATATACATTATAGAGCAGGGATCCGGAGTGGGATGAGGATCAGCTGGAGGATTTGGATCCATCCTAGGTCTGAGTTTAGGCTTGAGCTGTGTTTCAGGACATTTTCACTCTCTTGTAGGGTCCGTTTGGGTGGGACCAGCTACTTTTTATAGAACCAGAGCAGAGTGAGGAATGTATTTAGTGAGTTATGCTGAATATTCTACACCATAAAAGGAAAACAGATTATAGAAAAGAAAAAGTAAAGACTCATACTCCACCCTCCACTCTTTTCCTTAGTTTATTATTGGTCTATAGGTGAGATTTTAATATTTTCATATTGACAGAAAACGCCAGGATTTTAATAACCTAAAAATACATCATCTTTCTAGCCATTGCCCTAGGGATGTTTTTCTTTAGGATTAAGAACATATTTGCTTCCCCCCCCACCCCATATCTCTTGTTGTTGTGTGCCAACTCACATTGGCCTGTAAGATAGGGTATAACTTCCCTATAGGATTTTCTAGGCCAAGATCAGACAGTCTTCTCTCTCACAGAGCTGATGGTGGGTTTGAATTGCTGCCAGCACGTAACTTTTTATTGAGCTCCCCGTACTCCACTTGACTCAGATATTCCCTGTGGGTTTAGAGAGTAAAAATCCACAGACACCTACTAAACAGTAGACCACTTGGATCAAGTTTTGGGCCCTGTGCGAAGTCCTAGGAAGCAGGAAAGCAAGAGATGAACTGTGAGCCAAAAGTAAAGCGTGTTTCGATGAACGTTGGGGGTACTGAATGCATTTGCAAATGTCCTGCTTTGTAACATTTTTGGAATCCAAGTAGGTGGCATTTGTTTATACATTTGCAAGCCATGTTTTCACATTTTACTTTCCCAGTGTGCCTTGCTAGCTGGTTCCCTTTAATGAGACATAGGTTTCATGTTACTAGACCTGTTTTTAGAACTCCATAATCTTTTCCACTTTTCTCCCTTAAGAGGACCAAAGGGTTTAATGAACCATTAGGCAGCTCTGACTCCAGGGAGTCAGAATTTCCTATGAGCACAACGCAGTTAGTTCCTGGTGGTTTCATACCATTAGCCGAAACACACAACCCTTTCCTTGCCCCTAAAATGAATTGTGGTGGAGAAGTAGAAATTAAAATAGAAAACTCTGGGTTTCTCTGTTAATACTCTCCTTATTCCTTACTACCAAAGGCAGCTGTACCAGATTCTCATTTATACACAGCTACACTATGAAGCAAGAATTCCTGAAGAAATCTACTCTACATGTTAAGCTATGGAAGTAGGTGTATTCTTTTCTTAAATACAGTCAGTAGGGATTGGGTATTTTTGGATTTAAACTGGGTTTGCAGGAGCCTTTGAACAGTTACATTATAATGGTCAACAGTCAATTAGTTGTTAATAAAAGGATGTTAAAAAAGGTGGGAACTCATTTATGTCGTTGGTAGGTTTGGTGGGCTGAGGGTCACTTTCTCTCCCTATGGTGGGAGGGGGAGAACCCGTATTATTAACTTTTACCCACTAGCCTTGATACCTAGTCCAGCAGGAGCCCAGGGCTGTCCTGTCTGACAGTCCGCAGGGTCCAGTGTTTCCATGGGAGGCAGGATTCCTGGCTCTGACTCCAGGAGGGGAGCTTTGCTTGGCAGGGGTCAATGCCAGACCTTACCTGCTCTCCTGCCTCTCCTGAGCGATAGTGGTGAATGCACCTCATTTGCTTTGGACCTCTTCATCTTCAGAATTTAGCAAGATCCAAGAGATTAACCCTGCTTATCAGAGGGAAGGAGTTCTATGAAGCCAATAATCTAAAACAAAGTGGCTGAAAAAAGACTCCACCCTTTGGGGATGAGTATATGCACTGACCAGCAGGCTTCCCACACCCTCCTGAGTTTCACTGGGAAGTTAGTAGTAGTTCCTGCTCCCGGGTAAGTTCAGTCTCGTCAACTCTGACTTTGGACACCACCCACCTTCTGCCACTCACAACTCACGTCTCTCTCTTCCGTCTTCTTTACTGAGATGTTTATTTAGAAACCTCTCACTGCCCTTCCCGCTTTAAATCTATGGTGTCCATTTTTGAAATTGAGAAGGGTTTCGGATGTAAGAAAAGTCTAAGTCCTAGTTTTAATGATGGGAATTTATATTTTTTTTTCCTTGTAGGGATTCTGTCCACATTTGGAAATGGGTATGTCCTTTATATGTCTTGTAGACGAAAGAAGAAGCTGAGACCTGCAGAAATAATGACTATCAATTTAGCAGTCTGTGATCTGGGGATTTCAGGTAACACAAGCTTTTCTTCTTTGTGGGTTTACAACATTACCCATTCATTCTAAATTAGTCACTGGCTCAGTGATCACTCCTTACCCCTCTCTCCCTCCAGCCCTGTTTCCTTTCTCTTTCTGAAAGTCATATTTTTGGTAAGTCCTTGAACGCTATCAGCCCAAACAGACAATTTCTTTATTCAGTCTCTTCTATGTGCCAGACATGGTAGATGCTGAAGATGGTAGATTATTTCATCTAGTACTTGTTACCTTAGACAGCCAAAGTGCAAAGACAGGGTGACTGAAAAGACAGAACTTTGCATAGAGATCTAGAACACTGTTCTGAGCTCTGTTACACCTTATCGTAGAAATATGGCTAAATGGACAAGGCTTGAGTCTTGAAGGGTAAAGGCATGCCTTGAGTGGGCTCTAAAAAGGTGAAAGATAAGTGTCAGATAAGGGAAGATCTGCTGCCCTGCTAATGAGGCATTTAGGTGTAAGTAAAAGAGCCCTGGTGATACAGTGGGTTAAATGTTGGCAAGCTAACCAAAAAATCGAAAGCAAGAGGAAGATAAGGCAGTAGTCTTCTGTATCACTTAACAGCCTTGAAAATCCTTGGATACCATTCTATGAAGTTGCCGTTAGTTGAAACAGAATCCGTGCCAGAGATGTTGGGATGATTTTAGTGGATTGACCACAAGTATAGGAAACTTGTAGTTTAGTAATTTTCAAATTTGGCTTCTAAGGAAAAAAACAAAACAAAACTCCAAAACCTAGTTTGGAATTTTCTATAAATATTCATGTCTGGGTTCCATACTTATGTTTTGATTTGTTTGGTGGAGCATAGGGTTGGAAATCAGCATTTCTAGGTACTTAGCTGAGGTAAGTTACCTTAGGCACTTAGGTAGGGAGGGCAATTCCCTTAGGGAAGTTACATGAGGTCCTTGCCAGCGGAGGGTCAGCTCATATTCTGCATCTGCTCTGACTTGAGTGCCCAGGACAGCCAGCATCTGCTCATAAGCAGTGAAAACTGGAAAGCGCTGGCTGTATTCTTGCTGCTTCTGTCCTGATGATCTACCAAAGAAGAAGGGCAATGAAATTTCTTTTAAAACTGTAAGCATTTTTTTTTAAAGATGGTTTTGGATACACCACATTGTTTTACTTTAATTGGTAAAATTCCCAGAGTTGCCTAGAGTTTCTTAAATGTGGGTTAGGTACCAGTATTCTGCTCTTCACCAGACTGTCGTTAGATATTAAGATCAACCAAGCAACTCATTGCCATTATGTCAAGGGGATGATTTCCAAAAGAAGTCCTGGGGCCTCTTCGAGTTAAGAACTAGAAAGTTCTGACTCGGACATACAAAAGAAGACACCAATACCAAATGAGATCAAGAAAAAGAAACTGAGGATTATTAGACTTTCATAACAGACTATGAACAGGCCAAGACAGACCGAACACCTTTTTTAGTTTACACAAGTGTTTATATATCCTTTGTTAGCAGGGAGTGGGGTTTACACTGATGGTTCATATGTTTTAATAGACATATGGTGATTTCTGACCATCTCATTTTTCTTTTCCATGAGTCTGTTGTTTTGCCACAGTCTTTTACAGTTTTTATTGTCATATTGCCACATTCCTTGAAGGTCGGTTTCTATTGTTATATTGCCACAGTCTTTGTTAAAACCCGTTGTCATTGATCTCTTTAGCGTCAGCGTTTACTTTGCCATTCCTTGTCAATTGAACTGATTCCAACCCATGGCTTCCCCTGTGTTTCAGAGTGCTCTCTAGGCTTTGCTTATCTAAGTGGTGCCCCCAGGGAGTTTAAGCTACCAACTTTTGGGTCAAAGAACTGCTTAGGTTATTATCACCGGGATAATTCAGGTCTAATACATGACATCACTTGCTATTTCCTTTAATAGGAATTTTTATAAGCCTCTCTTAAAAAAATATTTGTTCTGATCCCTCTCCTCTCCTCTCCTCTCCTCTCCTCTCCTCTCCTCTCCTCTCCTCTCCTCTCCCTTTCTCTCCTCTGTAGTAAGTGGATTTTCACGTCCTTGTCCATCTCTAAAAACCAGGCTAATTCAAAGTCTGTAACTTAGGTCACTACTCTGCAGAAACAGATATGATGGCTTCTTATTGAGCATTTGGATGGTGTTGGTAGTTCTGGAAAGCTTGACGCAATGTGATCAGGATTAATTGTTAGGAGATATCCTGAGAAATGCACATACACTGTAAGAAGAAGTCTGATTTACTGTGAAAATAGCCAGTTTGCATAAACATTGCCGTTTTTCTGGACTGCCACACGATGGCGATGTCGCAACATGAATAATGGCTTTACCCGCCAAATGCTGGAAGAATGTTCTCTTCCTAGAACTGAACGTATAAGTATTTTATAAAACATGCCATTTCAGCTACGTTCTTCACCACTGGATAATAGAAGGCTCTCGTTTAAGACTGAATTATATTAGGCTTAAATACGAATGTCTGATGCACTGAAAAGGCATTTAACTAAGTCAACTCTGTTGTTGTGTGCTGTTAAGTCAGAATTAACTTATGCTGACCCTCCAGCAGGTGAGAGGAGATTGTCCATCCATCTTCTATGGACCAGCTAGTGGATTCGAACTGTGTGCCTTTGGGATTTCTGAACTGCCTCTTAACTCTAGGCCATCAAAATTTCACAAACCAAGTCACTATTCTCCATCTTTTTTGAGTATCACCTGAAAACATTTTCTTTCAAGTAACTGTTTTTTGATGAACCACAATCACTTTTATGATTTTGAACTTCTCTATCTAATATGATTTACCCTATAAACATACTTTAAAGAGTATGCCTTTTATTATGGTCATCCACTATATTCCATTATGAATCTCAAGGACACAAATGTGAGAAACTAGTTCTGTTACATCTATGCAGCTAACACTTGTTTAAATACCAATGGCTTGCAACCTTGGATGAGTAACCTGGGAAGTATTTGTGTGTGTGTTTATTTTTTTAAACTATCACAATTGAAACAGCCCTCCATGGTTCTAATGTGTAATCAGGATCCAATCCAATTTACTTAGTGGAAGAGAGAGAGAGGTATTCGTGGTCATAGTGCAGAAATTCATCAAAAATTCTGCTTTAGAAGCAAGCTTCAAATAGCATTTTCCAAATGGTTAGTGGGCTCAGCTGGTACCTGAATGATTGTTAGTTTCAGTACACCTGTACACCTAGAGGATGCTGGGAAGAAGACTTAGTGGTCGATTTCTGCTAGATCACTTACGGAGAAAACAACGTGGAGAACAGTTCTGCTTTGACACAGCAGAGGTTGCCCCAAGCTGGAGGTGACTCTTCAACAACTAACTGGTTTTTCAGTCTGAGTCCCAGGCACAATGATTCTTTGCTGTTGCAAAGATTTTTCTACACTTCTGATGTTAATGCCTCTTCAAGACAATGATTAATTAGAATAACAATAACTTTAAACAAGCTTTCTTCTTTTTAACATATTTTTACACAAATAACATCTCCCATCTTGGTTTGTAAATGCTATCTCTCTTGGGAGGTATTTCTGTAGATAGTTCTAATTTTTGTATAGCAATAAAAAAATTGGCATTGCCGTAATTATGGATATACATCTCCCTGGGAACAGAGCAGTTGGACAACGGAAGAGGAAGGTGCGTGCTATTTGTGTAAAAATACAGTACGTCTTCATCTTTGGCTATCTGAAACATCTTGGGTAGCTAGAAATTCAGTTAATTCAGAGAATGCTTTGTGATTTTATTACCCTAGAAAATCTGTATTGTGAGGGTTGTGTATGCGTTCATGCATGTCTCTGTGTCTGAGAGTGAGGAGGGAGGGCCTGGTGAGTGGAGGCAGGTGGGGAAATCTTAACTGGAGGGACAGTTCCCCTGACAAACTACTTGGCGCTCTAGTTGTAGGCAAGCCTTTCACAATCATCTCTTGCTTCTGTCACCGCTGGGTGTTTGGCTGGATCGGCTGCCGCTGGTATGGCTGGGCTGGATTTTTCTTTGGCTGTGGAAGCCTTATCACCATGACCGCTGTCAGCCTGGATCGATACCTGAAGATCTGCTATTTATCTTATGGTAAGTCAAAAGGTTTCTCTTTCTCTGACAGTGACAGCTAGGTGGACTGAGTGTCAGAATTGTGCCTGCTTTTTCACTTGGTAATCAACAAAAATGTTTACTAACCTCAGAGACCTCAGAGACCAAGAGCCTTTCTATTTATAGCCTTTTTGTTCTAACATCTGCTTAAAGTTTTGAAGTCCTATTGACGTAGCTTTCTTTAACCTTACTTTTCTAAGAATGTATGTTGTTTAGTTATGATGCTTTTAAAAAATATACTTTTCTTATCGATAGTATTAGTTTTGCCAAGTATAAAAAATATTTTTGAATATTTTGAAAAAGCATTAGGTCCATGAAGTTTAGCTGGTGCCCCAAGTATTAAATGTAATAATAAGAGAAAAATGCTTAAACTCCCAGTGATTTTAGAGATGAGGCATTCCCAAGGAGGATCAGTTGTAAGTGAGAGGTCCACGCCACTGTACCCCCATGAAAAGATTCCTAGAAATACTGTTCAATAGTTTTATGTGCTTATAGAGCAAAGGCTACAAACACTAATGGGACAGCAATAACCACATTTTCAGACACTTTTTTTTCTCTCTTATACAACATATTACAAGTTTTTTCTTTCTCTTGCTGCCATGGGAATCTACAGAGTCTGAAAGAGTAGCATTTGGGCTTTGACATTTAATGTTGATGGCCAGGTGCAACTAGGGAATACTATTCTTTTCTTCCGGATAAAAGTGCCTCGATGGGGTTTAACAGTATTTGTCAATCAGAGTGGTTGGCTTGGAGCATGAACAGGAAGGGGACCGGGAAAACGTAAGTCCACATGACACTTTTAGTATAACAGAATTTACAGATAAAACTGAAACGTTTACACTACTCAACTCCAAGGAAACCACACATGTGGGAAGGAAGCAAGGAATATCATATCCATGATTTAAAACTCACGCTTTTAAACTTGCATTTCCTTTTCTACACATTTAAATCTTTCAAATAGGTAGCAGATCCCTTACGTCAAGATTTCCATTAGGATAAAAATATGCAGTTACACATATTCTGGATGACATCAGAGTCAAATTCTTTCTACACACCTTTGGTCACATTATTAACTTTTTAATAATTGCACAGACACTGAATGTAACTCAAGATTTTATAGAAAGAAAAAGTAAGAAATGAAACTTCCTGGGAGTAACTGAGAGATCCTAAACTTGGATGGCTCTGCTTTTTAAGTATTTCTTGACTTTTTTAAGCTTTGCATCGATGAAGGAATTGATGCTTCCGAACCCAGAGTCATTGCTGAGAATAACACTGTATGGGAATTATTGACATATACATTTTAGCTTCTTCTCAAATAGCATCTTAATAATATGGTTTCTTAACTATTATTGTTGTTTAAAGCACTATAAAATCCTCCACACTTTGTACTAGAATGTTGAGTTAGAAAATTGCTTAGGACATGCAGCCCTTTCTCCCATGTAATGTGATAAATTGGTTTACGGCATCCCTGAGAGGTGGCCACTTGGCCTTTTCTTAAGTAATTCCAGGGACCAGTGACGGGGAGCTTACTCCTGCACAAGGCAGCCCATTCTCTGATTGGTCTGCTCTCACTGTCACAATGTTATTCCTTATATTGAGACAAAACTGCCTCCCAGTAACCTCCACCCATTGGTCCTAGTTCTGACTTCTGGAGCAACACAGAGCCAATCTACTAATCTCCTCCCTCCTGTACTTGACAGCCTTTCACCATACTGGAATGTAAGTATAAAACACCTCGCCAAGTAACCCTAACCATAAATGCTTATACGTATGCCTATGCACATTCTTATACCCGTGTGTGATTATCTGTGCCAATGTTTTATGCATTATTATAGACAATCAAGATCTGACATGTATTGTGTCTACGTAGTTGCTGTCCTTCTCTGGCTGAGTTTGAGAAACTTGCATTTTATGCTACAAAATGCCTTGTGTCTGGGAAAAAAAATGGAAACAATAGAGTGTAGAAACCATTTGTGATAGTTCTTGTTAGAGCTAAAATCAGACAAACCAATTTAGGAGTTACCAAAAAATTCATGTTAATGTAGTGCTTTATAGTTTACAAAGCAGACCCTTTATACACGGTCATATCTATGGAAAATAGTGCCTACAATAAGCACTCAAATTGCATCTCTGGCCAAACATCTGACACCCATCTTCTAAGAAGCTTGATCATAACATCAGTTCAAAATGATCAATCAAGCTCATTTATCTTTTACTTCACACGTTATGGCCCTGAATGAAAATTACAGCAACCTCGTCCTCATAGCCGTTTTCCCTCCCAGTTATCTTGCTACACAGAGCAGAGTAAGCTCATACAGTCTGCCTTAACTCAGGGAGACGTTCAGATATGACCTTCTTAGCTTCAATCTGCTGAATGGTCTCTCACAACTGGTGATGGAAACCATGAAGGTCAATAGAAACTGCTCAGTGAGTTGCCCTTTGTGTGGCATGCCTGTCACACCTTCAACACACCTCTGCCCTTACATGATTGCATTTAACATACACCAGAACCTCTTAGCAGCGTAGTCTTGTTGTTTCCTTGTTATCTCTAAGAGCTTGGATATCTATAAAAGTTTCATGAGTGAGACTCATACTAAAAATTGGATGAATTGGTTCGTACCAACTTCTCAAACCTCAAACCACACAAAACAAGAAGCAGAACTTCTGCATGGACGGTCTGTATTTTTTTTTTCTCTTGGAATGTCTATATTGAAGAAATCCTTGTTCTTTTATCAAATGTTTTTATATTATTCACTCACTCATTGCTGTTGAGTCATACCTGACTCATACCTGACCCCTGGTCTGTGAGGCCATGAATCTCACAGGAGGAGATTTGCCATCTTTTTCCTGAAGAGTAGCTGGTAGATTAGAACTGTTAGAGAGACACCACTTTTGGGTTTCCTGTGTGATTGACTCTCTATGGGTTACTCCACCCGAACTCTGTATTTTGATGTATGCCACATATATTTGAGGTGGTTGCATTATGCAAATGGTTAGCTAAAAAGGCTGATGGTTCAAACTCACCCAGAGTAACTTCAGAGGACAAACCTGGCAGTCTGCTTCTGAAAGGTCACAGCAGTTGCAAACCCGAGGGTACATACAGTTCTACTCTGCAACAGAGCATTGCCCTGAGTAGAGGTAGAAGCCATGCAGAGCCCAGACAGTAGGGAGTTGCCTGTTAGAGGTGACCAGTGAGGTGTGGAGGGAGTTACCTATATATACGGACTGCAGCAGTACCGTCTTTGGGGACTACTTTAATTTTGGCAAATGGTCACTAGTGCTTTCCACTGCTCTTAGAAGGACACTGTTTCTTTTGGATTTGTTGTTGTTAATAGAAAGTAGTGCTGAAAAGCAGAACTTGCTTCCCCCTGCTCCCTTTTTGAAGACCCAGAGAGCTATTTCACTGAATTACTTTGGCAGAGCAGGATGCTGAGATTCTTTACCTCTCCCTTTGTGGTTGTAGGAGCAAGACTGTTTTAATACTGTTTGAATATGCAAATTCTGTTCCCCAAGTCACTATGCAGAGCCAAGGCACAGTCATGGCCCACACACCCCCACTTAGCAAGTTCTTAGAAAGGCAAATGAGATTGGAGGCATACAAAGGCATTATTTTTTTTTTAATGGAAGAATTCTTTCCTCTTAAGAAGAATTCTACCTGAATGTCCACTAATATGTGCTGTTTCCTTGTCTTTTTTATTTGTTGTTGTTGTGTGCCCTCAAGTTGGAACCGACCCATTGGTGATCCTCCAGTGAGTGCATTTTCATAGGCAGCAAATCACACAGGAAGAGATTGCTCTTCTGTCTTCTGTAGAGCAGCTTGTGGATTCGAACCATAGGCCTTTCGGTTGACAGCACAACCCCTTAGACTAGGCCACCAGAGTCATGGTATTTTATCAGATGATCTCAGATCACCTGTCCAGGGTCATTCCAGATATGTCTCCAAGGTCATCTTCAGTATCCTCTCACTTTGATATTATCCCCTTCCCTGTTTTTTGTTCCCCCCTTGTGCACACTTCTTTTTACCTTCATTTTAAATTCATGAAGCATGGAAAGAAATTAAAGCCTCTGATAGAATCAACTAGGTTATTCAAGAAGACATTCATGTAAAGGATCACGATCTGACTATAACTAGTATTAGATAACTACTCCTCTTCATAAGTTTCCAGATCCCTAGAGAAAACCTTTCCTGGGAAAGTTCTTCTAATTTTACTCTCTAGAGAAAAGTTCAAAGTCTGCAACTTCTCTTTCATTCCACTATCTTTCAGGCTTCAGTTTGCCCACTTCTTCAAGAATCAAAAGGCATTAACACTTTAGAGGTGGAATTTTACCTAGCAAGGGGGAGGCATTTGGGTATAGGGCAGATTACATCCTGGTAATGGTTTTCTTCCGCCTCCAGGGGTTTGGCTGAAAAGAAAGCACGCCTACATCTGCCTGGCTGTCATCTGGGCTTATGCCTCCTTCTGGACCACCATGCCCTTGGTGGGTCTGGGGGACTATGCTCCTGAACCCTTCGGAACTTCGTGCACCCTGGACTGGTGGCTGGCCCAGGCCTCTGTCGGGGGTCAGATTTTCATCCTGAACATCCTCTTCTTCTGCCTCTTGCTCCCAACGGCGGTGATTGTGTTTTCCTACGTGAAGATCATTGCCAAGGTTAAGTCCTCCTCCAAAGAAATAGCTCATTTTGACAGTCGGATTCACAGCAGTCACATGCTGGAAATGAAACTAACCAAGGTAACTGCAGTTATAATTTATTGGGACATTTTCGCATCAATTAGAACTTCATAAGAGTGAAGAGAATACGGGAAATTGGTGTCTGAGAGACCTTTAGACTCTCTGAACGTGGCTGTTATTTATTTAAGCCATCGTAACTCTCTCTTGTCTCTCTCTCTGCCTCTCCCTCCTGCTTGCTTTGTCTTTCTCACACAACCATGAGCACACATACACTTTTAATATTCACCAAATTTGTACAACATTGGTGGGTTAATCTTGGGGTATAACTTTCCTACTGAATATAATTTTGTCACCACAAAACCAAAACCTAATCCACTGCCATTTTTTTTATTAGTTTTAGTGAACATTTACAGAGATTTTGGGTTTTCATTCATTCATTGTTGCACTGTCCACTGCCATTTTTTTCAATCCCGCTTATGGTGACTCCCTATCCCACTGTTTCGGAGGCTGTAAATCCCACTACCCCTCCCCCACCCCATTTTTTCCTTTTCTAC
>NW_006399767.1:7167418-7178382 GCF_000299155.1 Elephantulus edwardii | reverse complement strand
AAATTATTTTATATTGGCTTGCTTACATAGTTTGTATGCACTTTGTTTTACAGTATCCATTCACATCGTGTTTCATACAATCATTCCCATTCATTAAGTTTTATAAAATTAATCACCATTAAACTATGCCCACCATTATTCTGTCTTTCCAGATTCCTGCCAGATAGTTCCCATTTCCTTTAACCCCCCACTCCTGTATCCACCTAATATTGCAGCCCTATCATTGTCTCCCACCCATCCTTATCCATTTACTAGTTATTTTTCTATATCTTTAATAATGGTCTTATGCATTATTTGTCTATGAGACTGAGTTAGTTCATTCAGCATATTACTCTCCAGTCTCGTCCAAGTTATGTAGTCATTTTTGAAATTGATGCTTCTGAGTGCTGTGTAGTATTCCACCATGTTAATGTACTACAATTTCTTAATCCATTAGATTGTGGCTGAGTATTTGGGCTGTTTCCATGTTCTTGAGATTGTGCATAATGCTGCTATGAACATTGGTCTACAAATCTGTTTTTGTCTCTGTTCTAATTTCATTGGGATATGTTCCTAGTGGTTGAATAGCTGGGTCATATGGAATTTCTGTGTTCAGCTTTTTGAGGAAACACCAGACTGTGAGGCTGTAAATCTTAATGGGGGGGGATCTTAATGAGAGTGGACTGCTCATCTTTCTTCCCAGGAGCAGCTGGAGGCATCAAATGACTAACCTTTTGGTTAGCAGCTCAATACATAACCCACGATGCCAGCTGTGGATCTTTATAACTATTTTAGTTATTAAAAAAGGATTTTTAGGATCATTGCATATTTTGTAAATAACAAAAATGTTATTTACCTCCTATGCTTTCCTGTCAAGACTTAAGAGTAATTTCTGCAAGACTAGGTCCCTTGGTAGAGGTGAATTTCAGAATCAACAACACAGTATAAATTGTTTTATAAGCTAAAAATCACACAACTGGAAAATAGACTCGAGTTTAAAGCCCATCATTGACACTTATTAGATTTGTGTTTTAGAGCTAGAGATATGACTTTATGTATCTCATTCAGTCTTGCAGATTAATATCCCACCATTATGAATCCTTGCAAGTGACATTGGTCTCAGGGATCTATAGAAACCATGCTAAGGGAAGTCTAGCTCTTTAATAAGTTAAGACCTTGATCACAGTAATATTCTTCTCTCCAGATTGCAAATATTTTTTTATGCTGTACAAGAATCTCTTGGTTTTGTGTTGGAATTAGATTCTTGATGGTTCCAGTTGAGCTTTACTCCTTAAGCCCTGCATGCTAAGAGGAATTTATGAGGGAAGTTTGTTGATTTCGATTCATAGTATGCCCACTTGAATAGGTGGAACATCCTCACAGAGTTTTCTAGGTTGAAATATTTACAGGAGCAGAGTACCAAATCTCTCTGCTTTGGGGCCTTTGCTGGGGTCTAACCACTAACCTTTAGGCTGGTACCTGATCACTTAACTATTGTATCACCAGCTATCCTTGAGGGAAGTTTCCATTACTTCAAGTCTGCACTGATAACCAAAGAGAAGAATTCAACTTAGACAAAAATGCAGACTCTGGAATTACTGTTTACTTTTAGCTTATGCTTTACTATATATCTACTGTCGTTGTGTTGACTTTGGCTTATATAACCAACCCTCCATCAAGTCTCAAAGGCTGTAAATCTTAACAGGAGTAGACAGTTCATCTTTCTCCTATAGAACCTCTGGTGAATTCTAACCATACACCACACACACCACCACCAGCCTCATTAATAATTGACTGGAAAGTAGGCAAATATTGCCATAAAACACAGTGCCAGGAATTCGGTTCTTCTTCATTTCCAACTCTCCCTTTATTTTTCATATATGATAATTAAGAAGAAATTTAATCATCATTCAATGAATCTAAATTAAGATTGGACTACAATTAATTCTAATTATAGTAGGTACTATGCTATAAATTGAGAAAATATTTAAAAAATTCCCAATTTTTAAATTACCTTTCAATAGTTTTCTAAAAAAATTATTTTATGTTGATTGCATACAAAATTTATATATATTATGTTTTACACTATTCTTCATTCACATTGTGTTTTATAAAATTAATCATCATTGAACTGTGCCCACCGTCTTTCCAGATCCCATTGAATATATCCAGAGAAACAACATGATGTTCATTAAATCATCATGTGGATTTTAAGGTTTTTTTATTTATGGCTTTGTGATTTGACACATCATGACTTCAAACTGCTGTATTTTTTTTATTAGTAATTTTAATAGACATTTACAGAGGTTTTGGATTTCCATCCATTCATTGCCACACTTTTCTCCCTGCCCACCCCTCCCCACCAGCTCGCTCCCACCTCTGAAGAGAAAAAGAAAAAAAAATGTTCCTTCATTAGTATACAATTCCCACATCCCTTCCCTCCCACCCCCCAACCCTTAGTACACTTCTCTATGCAACCTTAATTCTGGATTCCTGTGCTAACCATAATGCTCAATCATATATCACTTCTAATCTGTTCTTTCCCTCATCTGTTTCAATACAATATACATAATTTATCCAGTTTTTTTTGTCATACCCCCACCTTGATGTCAGACCCATTCTACAACAGTGGCACCATGCAGTATTTGTCCCTTTGTGACTGAGATATTTCACTCAGCATAATGTCCTCCAGGGTCACCCACTTTGAATAATATTGCATGAGTTCCTTATTTTTCAATGCTGCGTAGTATTCCATTGTGTGGATATACCACAGCTTCTCTATCCATTCGTTTGTTGATGGGCCCTTAGGTTGCTTCCAACTCTTTGAAAACTGCTGTAATTTGACATGAATTCCTTTCTTTTCTTGCCACCTTCCCAGTGATGGGCTTTGAGATACACATTCACACACGTATGTATAAATACATACATACATACATATATATATACATGCACACACATATATATTTATATTTGTTATTGTTGTTGTTAAATGACATCAATTCAAGCATAACTCAAAGCAACTCCTTGAACAAAAGATCTGAACCCTGTTCTGTAACTATTGTTGCGTCTCTAAGTTCATAAAGTTTCCAGAGGCATTATGCTAAGGAAGTGAATGCCACTCCTGCTTCCAAGTCTGTCTTTTTGTAAATTTTTTTTTTAAATTTTACTATCTTGTGTGTACCATCAAATTGGATCTGACTGGTACAGGAGGAGATTGCCCCTCCTTCTTCAGCAGAGAATCTGTTGGATTTGACCCACACGCCTCTGGGATTGCAGTGCAACTTTTTGCCACTAGGCCACCAGAGCTCCCTTCCAAGTCTGCCTTAATCTGGCAGCTCCATCAAACACTGTCCATGATGGATAACCATTATGGTATTTGACACACCAGTGACATGTTCAGCATCACAGCAGCCCCAAGTTACCTCAGTACAACGAATTGACAGACCAGTGCTGTACCACTTAGAAGAATGTTTGTCCCAAATACAATTAACACCAGACCTAAGGGCTTCAGGGCTGAGGCTCCAACCAACTTTTAAATACCAAGGCCTGCCCACTAGGTCTTGATTGACTGTAAACAAGAGGCTTTCAGCCCATAGCTCATTGTTAGCTAAATTCAGCAAATCCAATCTGCCCACACACAACTGTGAATGAAATAAAACCAACCAAACAGTTCACATCCGATCCTCAACCAAAACAAGAGAACCTACCTTAATGTCTTTTAACTTAGTTTAAATAATATCACATATTAATATGCTGTTGGGATCACTAACACTGTTTTGCTAGTTTGGGAATCATGACATACTTCTCAATTATATTTCAAAAGAAAATGATATAGTGATATAATGCTATGCTGTTGTTGTTAGATGGCATTGAACATACTTCAGTTTATAACAACTGTATGAACAGCAGATTGAAACTTTGTCAATCCTGTGCCATCCTCTCAGTCTCTGCCATGTTCAGCTCACTGTGTGCTCACTGTGAAAATCCACTTCACTGTGGGTATTCCTCTCTTTCTCTGACTCTCTACTTTTCCAAGCCTGATTAGGGACCGTTGGCTCCTGACTACAAGCCCAGAGTAGGTGACAGGAAGTTACCTCTAAGGAGCATTCTTTTTTTTTTTCTATAATTATATTTTATTAATTTTCATAAACATTTACAGAGATTTTGGGTTTCCATTCATTCATTGTTGCACTATTCTCTCTACCCTCCTCCCAGTTTGTTCTTGTCCAAATGCCACAGTGCTTGTCAAAGCCAGTTCTGATTAATCTTCTTTGTCAGTGTGTCCTTTGCCATTCCCTATCACTCCTCCCTGAGAGAGACTTCACCTTGAGTCATAAGGAAAAGGGGATGGCGTATTCTCTTAGCTACTTCCTGAGGAGCATTCTGATAATACCTCCTCCAAGACACATTTATTTATTCTTTTGTCCATGGTGTATTCAATACACTTCAACAACACCACAATTTAAAGTTATGACTTTTTCATGCTTCCTTATTCATTTATTGCCCAATTTCTGCATGCATAATGAAGTAATTGAAAATCCTATGACTTGGGTCAGGTGCATTTTTGGTCTTTCAGCATTCTTATTCTTTTGCATTCTTGAAAGAGGGGCTGGGAGCAAATTTGTCCAATGGAGCACATCTTTTTCATTCTTGACTACTGCTGCTATGGGTGTTGATTGTGGATCCAAGTGAAATGAAGTCCTTGACAAACTTCAATCTTTTTTTTCTATGGATTACAATGTTGTCTATTGATTCAGTTGTGAGGACTTCTGTTTTCTTAATGTTGAGGTGTCATTCATATTGAAGGCTGTAGTCTCTGATCTTCTTCAGTAAGTTCCTCAAGTCTTTTCTACTCTCAGGCTGTGGAAGAAAAGATATCATTGCTGATGTCACGTGAAATCTGACAGGAGGGAATACCAGAAAGATGCTTAATTATTTTTTTTATTGACTGTGCACAAACATAAGGACCTCTGGACTGCGGACTCTGGTCTATGGAGCATATGGACCTAGTCCATAGGGAGTTGTGCTGCTAAACCCAAAGGCCACCCCTCTTTGGTGGTTCAAATCTCCCTGCAGCTCTGAGGAAGGAAGATGAACAATTTCCTCCTGTGCAATAGACAGTCTCCAAAAACTTGCTGGTGAGTCAGCGAGGAGTTGGTTCCACTTCAGTAAGTTGATGTAAAGGCACTTGGCTATGTGGGTCACACTAAATTATAGATAACCTCGAGAAGAATGGAAATTCCAGAACATGTTAAAATGTGCTCATGTGGAACCTGTACATAGGTCTTTCAAACAGAACAAGGGAATATTACAAGGTTTCAAATCAGGAAAGGTGAGTGTTAGAGGTACCCTTTCTCTATACCTATGCTAAGCAGAAAAATTAAGGAGCTTTACTAGAGGAAGATAAAGCAGGACTGAAGAAAGGCTCATTAGAAGTCTGTATTATGCAAGTTTACCTGCCTTACTTGTACAAGGTGATGAGGATAAAACCATTAACATCTCCTAAACATACCATTCATTAAATTTGATGCGATTCCTATGAGTTGAAGCATTATATTAAGTATTGTTTATTTACATATTTTAGATTGCTGAGTGCAGTACACACACACAAGCCAGTAACATAGGCATTTGTTATGACTCTCAAGACAAATGTATTAAAGCTTATATGTGGTATACCATTATATACCTGACTGCACTATTTCCGTGTATACACATGACATTGAGATAACTTGTGTTGTGTGGAGTAATCTGTGGAGGTAGCTCTGTGCTGTTCTCTGATAGTGATTTCTGAATTCTATTGTAACCTTATGAATCTCCAGATTTGTGTATAGTCTAACATTGCTTGAATGGACATTAAGAGGCTGATGCCAGTATTTCTAAAATCCAGCATAATTTATTTTTTAATGGCTATAGTCAGCTTTGTAAAACAAGTCATAATAGAAAAAATCAGGGCAAATCCAGTCAAACAAATGTTTTCTTCATTTTGCCAAGGTTACATGTATATAGGGAGTTCTGTTGGCTACTGACTTGAAGGTGGGAGAAAGATAGCAGTTTCCATCTTTACCCATTAGAAGGTCAGCTACAAGTTGATTCAGATAAAACAGTAAAGAGTTTGGGGTGGGGGTGGGGGTTTGTATATACAGTCCAGATAATTTGGGAAAAAACCCTTCCAGATGATACTGGGGGCCAGGTTGGGGGTCTTTTAGTTTGGTAATCATCCTTTATTGATCCTATCATTTCTTGAGATAGTTCTAGTTCCCTCTATTGTCAGTGTACAATCCCTGAGTGGAGCAAATGACTAAGTGTTTGACTACTAACTGAAAGGTTGGTGGTTTGAATCTACCAGGCAGTGCCTTAGAAGAAAATACTGGCATGTACTTCTGAAAGTCCACGGCCTTGAGAACCTGGTGGAGCACAGTTCTTGTCAGTCTGACACTCACAGGGTTTCCATGCAATGGACTGATGCAATGGCAATGGGTTTGGTCTTTTTATTGCTGTTGTTTTCTTTTCTCAGTCATCAGTCCTTAAAGGTAAACTTTTGTCATCCTTATCCCAGTTAAAAGACATATTTAGGTTAATTAACACCACAAACTACACCTGTTCCTTTTTGTTACAACTCACCATGTTGATATTGGGGACTCAACAAGGACCCTGAGAAATGACGCTATGTTGACTGCTCTCAGATCCTCAAAACTGCTGCTCATGGACGGCTTTTGCTTGTATTTGGAATACCAGTAGCAGAGCTTGGTCATCACAGCTCATCAAATCTACAGCAATGTGACAAATGGACAGACAATTGGTGTATTTTCCCATAGCATGGACTCATTTTCACGAGAGAGCCGTTACAATTCCCTTGCCTTGCCTAAATTTCCTGCTGGAGGTCAGAGTCTTTAGTTCATTAACTTTAGTAGCATTTGCTATGTTTTACTGAGTTGTCAATTGGCTGCTTGTTTTTGCAAGACAGTACACTAGGTCCTTTATGGTGTAAATGGTTAGCATTTGGTTGCTATACAAAAGGTTAAAAGTTTGAGTTTATGGAAGCTCTGGTGGCCTAATGGCAAGAAGCTGTACTGCAATCCCAGAGGTACATGGTTCGAATCCACCAGGTGCTCTGCTGGAGAAGGAGGAGCAATCTCTTGTGCCAATCAGATCAGATTTGACAGTACACACACACATAAAAAATAATAAAAAAAATTTAAAAAAAAGTTTGAGTTTACCTAAAGGCAACTCAGAAGAAAGGATTGGTGATCTCTTGGCAAGAAAAAAATAACAACAAACTCAGACATTGGAAAACCTGTGAACACATACATAGAGTAACCATGAATCAGTCCACTGATGTTTAAACTGAGAGAGGGAAGACACGGTACGCTTTCTGTTTACTACTTCGCTTCGCAAGTGCTGTTTACCATTGTACACACTACAACCAACCTACCATCAGCTAGATGCTTAATCAAGATTGCTTGAATGAATGCAAAATTGAATAAACCAAGTTACACTAATTACCCTAATGAATACATCCATTCCTGACTGCCATCGTTCCATTTTTCATAGACCATGAATACCTCTGTTCTTTTTTATACCTGTTGGAGCATTTTGTTTTGCTTTATTCTTGCACATTGATTGCAAAACCATTTAAGACTCTTTAATAATAAATCTCTGCTTTCAATTTCTTTACTGTCTACTGTATGCTATTTATAAGTGAACTTTCAGGTTGAGTAGACCCTCTGTGGACTTGAAAGGCAGTTTGTGGGAAAACTGAACTGTCTTTCCCATTTTCTTTAGCTATTAATACTCCAGAGGAGCATTCCTAAATTTTACCTCAGGTTTTCAAGAAATATTACTTCATTGTAGTCTATACATGTTCTTCATAGATTTTGGCATCATTTATATTTCAGTTATGATTGCATATGTGTGAGATTGCATGTTCAAAGTTCGATCCACTCTTCAGTTCCTAAGTCAGTGGAGTTAACTAACCTATTATGTCTTTTAATTCACATTGCATCCTCAAGATGCAGCGTAATACCTCAGACAAGGTAGGTACTTACACAGTTTGTAGAAGAAAAGAAGGCTAAATTCAGAGTAAACTAATGTTGTCATTGTTTGTCATATATCTTTGCATCAACTACTGCTCCTTTCAGTCCTTTGAACAACAGATCTGAATCCTACCCTGTCCTATCCTCATCATCTCTGATACACTTGAACCCATTATAACTAGGGGTCAAGTCCAGCTTAGCTTCCAACCCACTATTACGCCATTGGCAAAACCTCTTTCTATATCTGAGGATTTCTAATCTTTTAGATTTGGCTATAGTGGGACAGAAGCATAAAGATTGTGTCTTAATACAAAAGCTAAGACCTGGAGAGGGTGAAACCAAACTGCTCCATGGAAGCAAGGATTCTGAAGTTCCATCTGACATATTTTGGGCATTTTGCAAGGAGGAACCAGTCCTTGGAAAGGGACCTCATGCTTTGGAGAGTGGAGGGACAGAGCAGGAGAGAAAGACCCTCAATGAGATGGATTGACTCAGTGACTGGCATAATGGGGGTAGGTGTGGGAGAGTTGATGAGGTTGGCTTAGGATAGCAGGGTTCAGAGCTGTTGTATTTAGGAGTGCTATGAGTTGCAGGCGATTTGATGGTATATAACAACAACTGAAGAGACCAGGTGTTCATTTTCCAAGAGTCCTTTGCAACTAGAATACAGCTTTGGGTCCTATGCTGGCCCCCTCTTCGCTCCTTCAGAAATTTTCACACTGGGTTGTCTCAGAAATTAGTGGCAAAGGCTAAAGATAGGAAGTTCTGTCCCAAGTCCTTGACTGTAGCAATAGTTCTTCCTGCAGTTTACTATCATAGCTTTGAGCATAGTTTCTATCTGCATGACCTCAATTTTCACTGCCCAGCATTCCCAGTGAATCACTACTAACAGCATCATGTAAGTAAGCTTTTCTGTCTCACTCAGTCAAAGACAGTTTCTGTTGCTTGTCAATGAAAATCCCAAAGGATTTGGCTTAGGTAACCATTTACTCTAACTTCGTTTTCTTATGTGAGATACCTGGGTCTCTAAATTATCTCCTATAATGCTGAAATTCTATGAAAATGACTAGATTGGCTTGGTTACTTCATGGCCTATCATCTTTACATTACTAAAATCATCTGGTTCCTATCTGAATGTTTCTTCCTCCTCTGATTTCAGAATCCCTACCTCAATGGCCTTGTGAGTCTATAAAGAATAGTCAAGTCTCCTGTTTCATTGAATCTGAAAGTTATAATTTATCTTTGGTTAAAAAAAAAGTAAACATTTTGGTTATTTGTAGCTGAAGAAATAGACTTTCCAAGGACTAAAAGCCAAAACAAAACTGTATGGGCTTCTCACAAACTCTTTATTCAAACCCCAGAGGTTATCAAAAAGAGGCACCTCTTGGGGGGGAGAAGAGTCTTATCTGGGAACTTTGGAAAGGTTGGTGAGGCAAAAGAATTTCTTTGGTGCTATAACCAGCCCACTATTGGTCACTATATTAGCATGAGTGGTCTCTAAGGTGATTTCCAATTATGATGGGTTGTTGTGGTTGTTGTTCAGTTGAATCAAATATGATTCATGGCAACCATATGAACAAAGGATATGAACCATGCTCTATCTTCTGTCATTTTCATCATCTCTGATATTCTTGAGCTTATTATTACAGTCATGGTGTGAATCCATCTTGTTGGGGGTATTTCCCTCTTTTACTGACACTCCAGTTTTCCCAACGTGATGTTTATTTCCAGGGATTGCCTCCTCCTTACAACATGCTCAATGTATGCAAGATGAAGTTTCACCATCCTTGCCTTTAAGGAGCACTCAGGCAGCACTTTCTTCAAAATATATTTATTTAGTTATTCTTCTGGTAGTCCATGGCATATTCAGGACTCTTTTGCAGTACAAAAACTCAAAGACATCGGTTTTTGTTCTTATCATCCATAGTCATTGTTCAACCTTCAGCTGGAAGCAATTGAAAAAACCATGACTAAATCAAGCACATCTTAGTCTTTCTGTTGCTCCTTAGCACCTAGGAGAGGTCCTTGACATCATATTTTCCCAATGCAAGGAATCTTCTGATTTCTTTCTTTTTTTTTTTTTTTTTATTGTGGATCCAAGCAAGACGAAATAATTGACGACTTCAGTCTTTTTCTCCATCTATCATGATTTTGCCTATTGGAGGAGTTTTGTTCTCTTGATGTTGAGATGTAATCCACATTGAAGACTGGAGCCTTTGGTCTTTTGTAATTAAGTGTTTTAAGTTTTCTTTACTTTTAGCAATCAATTTTGTGTCATCTGCATAATACAGGTTGCTGATAAGTCTTTTTCTGAGCTCGATATCCCATTCCTCGTCTTAAAGTCTAGCTTCTCAGATGATTTGCTCTACATATGGATTAAAATAGGTATGGAGAAAGGACACATTCTGATGCACACCTTTCTTGATTTTTAACAATTTAGTATCCCCTAGTTCTGTTCAGACAATAGCTTCTTGGTCTAGGTATAGATTTCCTAGGAACACAACTGTTCATGCAATCTCATTCTTCTAAATTGTACCCTTGGTTTGTTATGATCCACATGGTCAGTAGCCTTTGCATAGTCCATAAAACACAAGCAGACATCCTTCTGGTATTCTCCACTTTCAGCCAATGTCCATCTGATATCATCAGAGATATCCTTGATGCCATGACTGTTTGTTTCTAAATCCAGTTTGAATTTGTCGCAGTTCTCTGCTGATGATTTCTGTTCTCTTTTTTTTTAAATTTATTTTTATTGGGGAAACATATTGGGGGTACAAGGAGGTGAGGGTTGGGGGCAGAAGGGTGAGGATGGGCCAGGATGCAGTTGCAGAGCTGCACAGTTTGGTCGGTGGGGGGAGCAGGTGAAGGAAATGATGAGGGTCCAGTGGGGACCAGACGCTACAGAAGAATGACAAGCATTTTCCAATAGTAATTAAACCAAATGTCTTATTG
>NW_006399767.1:7159161-7167048 GCF_000299155.1 Elephantulus edwardii | reverse complement strand
GGGGGGAGGGTGGCAGAAGGTGGCCTAGGTAACATTCTCTGGATACCCTAGGCATTCTTTTTTTTCCCTTCTTCTTCCCCACCCAGGGGTCAGATGGCACAATCTGGGGACTGAGGAGCTCACCCTGAGGGCCGCAACGGCTAGCCCCAAGCCGGGGGCCAAGGGCAGCCTGCCCTGGATGGAGGGCCGTGACGGCTCGCCCCAAGCTGGAGGCCGAGAGCAGCCCACCCCAGGCAGGGCAACACCCCCCAGGAGCTGGCTGGTATACTCCCCTCCAATTGCCCCTAACCCAGTCTGGTCCCCTTGCCTGACTGAGGACTCTGTGGTCAGGGATAGTGTTTCCAATTCCAGAACTGCCACTTTTATCCCCCCACAAGTGGTCATACTATATTTTGAAGTAAGTGTCACTGCCCTCCCCCTTTATATATGATAAAGGGAACCTGAGAATTGTGAACAGACTCCCCCCAGGTCTAACCATCTTTTGGCAGAAGCATTCAACAGAACAAAATATGTGGTGCATATAGGATGTTGGTCCTCTTGTGTATGCTGCCACTGTTAAGGTCATCAGACTCACAGTGACTTTCAGAAATCCATTGCATAGGTAATCATCTTCTTTGGCCTGTCCAAGGAAACCCAAACCTGCAGATGGTGGGCATGCATCCCATCCCCCACCTCCTAGGCAGGTGGCCAGCAGGGGTGCGTGACCCCCCCCCAGTGCGGGAAGCCTGCGGGAGGCGCGCGGCCCCCCCCAGCGTGGGCGGCCGTTGGGGGCACACCTCCCCACTCTGCTGCACGGGCGCTCAGTGGGTGCGTGGCCCCTCTTGTGCGGGTGGCCGGTGGGCGCCCGCTCCCCCCACAGCCACCATCCTGGCTCCAAGAATTCTCTTCAGAACAAGTCCACCTCACGGCAGTGTGGTGGCTTCACTGTACCAGTCTTGAGGAGGGCTGGTGCCCAGCATCCATCCTGGGTGAAGGAATCCATTCTTTCAGGCTGTGGAAGCCTCATGAAGCTGCAGCGGCTGTTCAGCGTGGCATGGGCTCTGCAGTGGGCGGGTTGGGAGCCACGAGACTCACCCATTTCTCCTTGGGAATCCTTGAATTCCTGTTGTTGAGCCTCAATCTTCACTGAGGGCCAGTCATCAACTGTTTAAGTGTTCAATTATCAATAAGCCGAAATCTGTGAAAGGCCATAATGGCCCTGCTTTAAGTGGTTCGCTGCTCCCGCAGCTCACCACGCTGTCTCTGCCTCTGCTGTCATCTTGGATCCTTCTGTTCTCTTTTTTAAAAAAATAACCTTTGGAAAGATTTCACTTGCATGCTTTATTGGTGGTGGTGTTCGAGAATGCCCATATTCTGTTGGTTCACCCTTTTTGGGATATAGCTGTCTTCCAAATTTCTTGACACAGACCGGTGAGTATGTTTAGTGTTTCATCTTTTTGTTGAAACATGTCAACTGATATTCCAGCAGTTCCTGGGACCTTATTTTTTGCCAGTGTCTTCAGTGCAGCTTGAACTTCTTCCTTCATTACCAATGGTTCTTGATCATATCCTGAAATGGTTCCATGTCAATAAATTCTTTTTGCTTCAGTAACTCTGTATGTTCTTTCCATCTTATTTTAATGCTTTCTGGAACATTCAAGGTTTTTCTAATAGCATCATTCAGTATTGCAACTCATGACTTGAATCTGTTTTAAGTTTTTTTGGCTTGAGAGATGCTGAGCGAATTCTTTCCTTTTTATTTTCAAACTCTAGCTTTTCACTTTTCATTATAATGCTTTTTGAAAAATGTTCTGTTTGTCTCTTTACTTTACCATTTTCCCTTCTTTATTTTTGGCTTCTTGACATTCTAATGCAATTTTCAGAGTCTCTTTGGACATCTATTTTAGTGATTTCTTTTACTATTTTCTTTGGTAACATTGAATTAAGGAATACTAACAAGGGACCAGGAGAGTGACTTGTTCAGTTGAATTCCGATTTACAAGCAGAAAATAAGCTATTTGATGCAATAATGATTTCCTTTTTTCTTGGAGTGAATTCAGAGGAAGTTGCCATCATTCTAGAAGTCAGTTTCATACACAGTGAGCACCCTGTGACATCAAGAAGTTGAACATAAGGCTGATGTGGAGTGTGGTCATGGAAGGATACAGGGCGCTCTTGCTGGGAATGTTGTCGATGTTCACCTTAGTGATTGTCTGAACAATTTCAGATTCAGGTCACTTCAGAGTTTCTTCCACTTTTGACTTATAGGGCTATAATAAATTAAGACCAAAGATGTATAAAACACTCAGCAGTGTATAATATGTGTGAAGTCTCCAGGAGACATCATCATTGTTACTAATGCACAACAAGAGAGACATTATCACTGCTGTTCTTATTGTACATGAAGGTCCGGGGTGCCAGGATGTGGGCACTACTATGGGTCAGTCTACCCCTTTTTGTGAGTTTCTCCTTGAGGCTCTATTCCCACATCGTTGGTTTCTTAAGCCTGCCACAACTTAGAGAATATTGTGCTCAATTTTGGACCGAAACTCAAAACCACAGATGCATGGAATGACATGACCCAATTTACATCTTCTCTTTTCAATCACAGCTTTTGATTGTTTACAGAGTAGTGATATTTTAAGATTCGAGAAAAGTGCAACTGTGAAATACAGAATTTATTTATCTTTTTTAGCATGAAGTCATATTTTCTCCTTGGATCACAACTCAGGGTAACATATGGCAGGCACACACACACAAATCTCAGATTTTCTTTTCTTTTTTTTTTATAAATATGTGGAGGAGGGTCTGGGATGATATGCTTGTTGTCCTTTTGTGGTTAAAATATGGAAGGAAGGAAGAAATTAAAACTAGACAAGCTTAGAGATATTAACTCACTTAGTCTATTAAAAGCGATGGAGAGCTAAGTAGCCCCTTCCTTGTTTCTATAAATGAAGGACTTGAAGGCCAGGGAAAGTCATTTACTGTCAAGTATTTCCTTTCCTGCTTGTCATTGGTAGCATCATTCAGTGATGGCCTGCTCATTATAGAGGGAGATAGCCTGATATTTGGATTTTTTTTACTCTCTTGTTAGAAGCCATCAAGTGAACTTTCAACTCATACTGGAGTCCAAAGGTAAGCAATAAGCTCTATAGGAAAAAGACTCTGTGATCTGCACCTGTAAGTTTACAGCCTATAAAACCCAATGGAACAGTTCTGCTTTGTCACATGCAGTCAATCAGAGGCTTCTCTATTTTAATAGTTTCCAACTAGTTGGGAGGTACTGTGGATTCTGTTTCCCCATGACTGCCACTGAATTGGTTTTGACTCAACTTCCCTATAGGATAGAGAAGAAAAGTCCCATAAAGTTTCCTAGGGAATATATTTTTATGGGAGTAGATGGCCTCATCTTTCTCCCTTAGAATAGCTGATGGTTCAAACTACCCCCATCTGAGCTGCCTGCTTAGACTACAGCAGCACTAGGGCTCCTGGATTCCGTTCTAGAACTGTTCTGATAAAGCACATATTTCAATAAAGCAAATCACACAGAAATTTCCATTTTCCAAGTGCACACACAAGTTATATTTATGCTATATTTCAGTCTATTGAGTGTACAATAGCACATAGTGTTAAACACAGTGAGAATTACCAAACTATGTAAGAAAGGAGCAGATGCAATGTGGGCATGTCTGAGTCTGACTCTACCTGCTTCATAAGAGGGAACTGTCCCCATGAATAATATACATAGCAGCAAACGGATAGCCTCTAGGTCAGAAATGTCACCTCCCATGCTCCTGCACCTACTTACATCACTTACTGGGTTCAATATTTGTCATTGACTCACAGTTGTGGTACCAAGAGTGGAGGGTTATTAGGGAAATAGGCTGGGGAGTGGGAGAGGCAAAGAATATCTCACAAGCCCAGGTTTAGTCCAACAGTCCCAAGTCAGATTAACAGCAAAACACAATTCCTTAACTAGTAAGTAAGTAATCTGTTTCAGTTCAGCAAAACAAATTCAAGAATTCTCTGGTTACCTCAATAATGCAGAAAGATTTGACTCAGAACAATTTTAAGTCAGCTTCTCCTTCAAGGATCTGGCAAGAATAGCAAAATCTTTAACTGTGGTCAGCACAAATGCAAGAAGCCTCAGTTCACACCTTGACCGTTTCTCCACAGCAATGCCACAGCCTCTCTATCACTGTCATGAGGGTTCTCTCTCACCAGAGTCTTGCTCTCAACAGGGTCTTGCTTCAGTTTCCCTCAAGTCTTAATGCTCAGTGTGGGAAGTGCTCTGTCTCTTATCCTAGTCCCACAGCTATTGATGATTTTCAAGACCATGTGTCTTGAAACTGCAAGTTAAGGTAGCTGGAGACCAGAGGGGGCTATCATAATGGCTAGAAAAAGCCAACATTTAAGCTAACCCTGAACTGTGACACAGAGATATGAAGTGAGCAAATGTTGTTGGAAAAATGGTCTTACACATTATTTGTTCTTATGCATCTGAATTCATTCACTCAGCACAATGCTCTCGAGCCTCTCCCATCTTACATATATTTTTCAAAATCATTGCTCTTGAGTGCTGTATAGTATTCCATCGTGTGAATACACCACAATTTCTCAATCCAGTAATTTTTTGATGGACATTTCATCTGTTACCATGTTCTTGATATTGTGAATAATGCTGATATGAACATTGGTGTACAAGTATAAAAAACAAAACAAAAAAAAACTGGTACTGATGGACTTGCCTGACACAGCACTACCACAGACTTACATATTGTGAAATCAATGAACACAGTAAATATGATATATCTATACTTCTTAGCTAGACCTAATATAGAAAAACCAAGCTTTATGTGCTTTTATCACTATTACCGTTTTTTGAAGCAAATATATCTCTCTCTTCCAGTCTTCTCAGAGTACAAAATAACAATTTCTCTTTTTTGTGACCTTATTTGCATCACAGCCACTGAAATACCTTTACTACCAGTGGTCTAACTGCTTGTATACTATGATCTAACCTTGTTATTTATGGAGAATTAATTCCATGTCTTTGGCCTTTTTTTGGTAAAACTCAATAAAATGATATCAATTTCATGTTTGTTTCTCATCTAGCTAAGTATTCAGGTTAGCAGAGAGCTCCAAACATTGGCTGAAATCTTACTCATATATAGATGAAGGGGCCTGGTAGGAGGAACTGAATATCCCTTCTGAAATGGTGCTTCTTAGATCATCAAAGATTTTATCCCACTCACACCAGTCAATAAAGATGATCTAAGATTAAGGTTAAAACCTAGACTATCTCCATGTCAATGACTTCTCCTGTTTTTCCACATTGCTTAGAGAGAGTATAAGGCCACAGCAAGAGTAGAGGACCTTCTTCCTTGGAAACCTTATCTGTCAGGATGGATCAAATGCACAAGACCTAAAGGTGAAAATGGATATAATTTGGAGGATTTGCTTTCAATACAATGATTCAATTATTGCTTTAATTGGCCAACTCATTTGAATTGATCAGTTATGTATAGCATGCTTATGTAATACACTAATGCCCGTTTGGACCATGACCGATGTCTCTTGGTCCTCTGCAGCAAGATAGAATGAAAATGAACTGAGTTGCAGAAAAAGAGCCCTAGTGGTGCTGTGGTTAAATATTTGGTCTGCTAACTGAAAACTAAGTGGTTTGAATCCAACAGCCATCCCACAGGGGAAAGATTAGTTAATCTGTTTTCATAAATATCATAGCCTTAACATCTCTGTGAGGTAGTCCCACCTTGTCTCACTGAGCCTCTATAGCTGGTACTTGGGGCTCTACCATGATAGATTTGGTTGCTGTTTTTTGCCTGTTCAGATTGCAGATGTGTGGAACTTTTATAAAAGCTAAATATGTATTCTGTGAGTCATCTATAAAAATTAATTTAGGAATTTGAAGTTTTACTGCTTTTCTGGTAAATCAAAAAGCAGTAATGAAAAAGCAAAGCACTTAGGGAAGAGACAACTTAGGAAAAAGTTACTGAGATTAAGTGCCACTATTAGAATTTGACTAAGGTTACCTGTGAAGGAAACTTTGAAAAGGCGGAATGAGAACACACTTAGAAGTGCAGAAGGCAAAGAACGGGTTGATGAGAAGATCAAACAGGTTTCAAGTTGAGAGAAAGTGCTGGAAAACATAAATGAAAGTCTTGGTGATTTTTGTCAAATATATTAAAAAATAGGTCCTCACTAGGGGCCCAATGGCAGTTGCACTGCCAACATAAAGGTGGGGAACTCACATTCACCAGCTCTTTCTCCAAAGAAAGAAAGGTACTCTCCTCCCATGGTTTATAGCCGGTTTATAGCCTTTGAAAACTCACTGGGCATCAGCAATGAGTTGATTCTGACTCAATGGCAATGAGTGTGTGTTTGACTATTTTAGATTTTTTTAGCATTTTTTAGTTTTAACAATTATACTAGTTTATTTACAAAATTTGAATACATTGTTTTTCATACCAGTTCCTTTAGATTTCCCTCACCCCTCCATCAAATTGTGTGACCCTATGATTAATTACTACCCCCTGCACATCCTCACCACTCTGCATCATACTAACCTGTATTCACCTTTTAGATCTAATTAGATTTAATTTATATTTCACCTTTTAGATCTAATCTTTTGCCTTCTTTTTCCCCCTTTAAACTCAATCATTAGCCATAGCCATTCAATTTTAAATGTTTAGCTTTATTCCATTCACAGAAAGACCACAATGATCCATTTGCATTTAAAAGCCACAGTGTATTTAATTCCTCTATGCCCTTTTGAAAGGATAGCATAGTGAAAGTGTTTTAAGTCCTTCTTTCCCCACTGCACACTCCCTCAAAAGTAGAAAATATGAAAATATTAAGCATTAACTCCTTGTATCCCCCCCCCCATCAATGACTTTGGCAGAAACACAAAAAGCCACTTTAGAGATCTTGTGAAATCATCTGACTCCCAGAGGAGAAGGGATGCAGCTATGTCAGATCCCCAGACATCTGTTAACATGAACTTTATTTATGTAGTGGTTTATTTGGGGGATTCTCAAATGAACAGGTACTTTCTTGAGAGTCTAGGCCATCTATTCCCTCTACAACAAGAAGTGCACAGACCACCGTCTCCAAAACCTCCAAACCAAGAAAAACAAAACCAAACCCCAAAACATTTTCTAGAAGCAAATTTCTGCAGAAAAGTACATCCTGTAGGAGATTTGCTTGTGTGTATTCAAACAATCACACAAAGCTCCAATTACTGTTTAGTTGACTCTAGCTACTAATGGCCTCAGGTGTGTCCAGTAGAAGTTTGCTTCGTGGGATTTTCAGTGGATGATCTATTGGAAGTAGATCCAAGGCACTTATAGAAGGATTTGAATTTCCAGGTTTGCTGTTAGTAACTGAGCAAGTTAACTATTTGTATCATCCAAGAATCTGGTTGTTTTTATGTACGCTTGAGTTGGAACCAATTCATAATTGACCTTCTAGTGGTTTTCAAAGGTAGTGAATCACATGGGAGGAGATTGTCCATCTTTCTCCTGCAGAGCAGTTGGTGGATTTGAACTGTATGACTTTGAGCTGATAGTATAACTCCTTAAACAATAAGCCAGCAGAGCTTTCTAAATGTTCCATTATGACTCATGTTATTACTTAAGCACAAGTGAACATTTTGGTTCAGGATCACTAAGCAGGAATGCAGCCATGCAGCACATCTACATTTAATTTATTAACTCTCTGAGATTTAGGTTCCCTAGTGGTAAAGAGTTATGCTGCCAACCTAAAGGTATCCAGATTGAATCCATTAGCAACTCCGTGAAAGACAGCGGGGCAATCTCTTCTGTGCAATTACCTGCCTCTGGAAACCTACTGGAGGGTCAGCTATGGGTCGGTTCTGGCTCAACAGTA
>NW_006399767.1:7142858-7155401 GCF_000299155.1 Elephantulus edwardii | reverse complement strand
GTAGAGAGGGTTAAACCAGGCTGCTCCTTGGAGGCAAGGATTCTGGGGCTTCGTCTGACATACTTTGGACATATTGTAAGGAGAGACAGGTCTTTAGAGAGGGACAGCATACTGGGTAGAGTAGAGGGACAGCGAAGGAGGGGAAGACCCTCTTATGAGGTACATTGATTCAGTGCCTGGGTAATCAGGATGGGTGTGTCAGAGGCATTGCGATTGGCACAGGATAGAGCAGGGTTTAGGGCTGTTGTACATAGGGTCGCTATGAGTCGCAAATGACTCGATGGCACATAACAACAACAACAGCTTGCAAATTCAGAGTTTATGGTGTAGACAACACTCTCCATACAAGAAATTCCTCAGGGTAGGTAAACTAAGCATGGAAAACCAAGGATGCTGTAACTTAATTCATGGGCACACAAATAACTATTCTCAGAAAAACTTACATACCACTTTGTAAACCACTGCATCTTGGAATCATCCTTGACTCCTAAGACCGGCTTCTCATAACTTGGATGTTAAGAATAGTTCTTTTATTTCCTTGATAAGGGCTTGAGGGAAAGACAACATAGTGCCTGCCCTTTTATATCCTTACATCTTCTAGGTATTTGAGGAACTCAAAGACAAAAAGGAACCCAGAAATCACTTGTAATATCCGAACACAGGGGCTCTTTCCAGTCATATACCAGCCTCTCCTCCTACAGTAGCCACAACCATGTAGCCCTCTAATTATTCAGCCTCACCTCCCCTTGTTGCTTTCTCACGCACTAGTGAGTTGCCCACTAATCTCGATACAAATCTACATTTGTGTATTTATGCCTTTAATTATTTGATATCTGTGATGGAAAGTCCATAAAAAGAATGCATATTGCAGAAAGGATGCTGAGAATATTAAGGAAGGAAGTGTACTAGGAATATGAAAATAAAACCACAAATGAACTAACAAAAATAGCTAGCTACTATGTAAGCATCATACAGCCATCAACAAATGAAAAGATGTGTTGTTTTGGGAAATTTGGTGTCAAGAACCTCTTCAAAGTACTAAAGAGCAATGATATAAATTTAAAGACTAGGGTGTATCTGATCCAAGCTATGGTATTTTCAGTTGCTTTGTATTCAACTTAATGTTGAACAGTGATAGTAAGGATCTGAAAAGATGAGGTAATAGTGGACATAGATCAATGATGATTAATTTCTTTTTTAAAAAAATCATTGGCAACTTCATTATGCAGCTTCCCCCTCCTTCACATTTTCCTTCACTGACATTGTTTCGTGCAATCTTTCCCATACATTGTATTTTATAAAATTAATCACCATTGGACTACCCCATCATAATCCAGTCTTTTCAGTCACTGACTCTTTCCCATTTCCTTTACTCTCTCCTTCTGCCCACCATTGTGGAAACCTGTGATTTTACCCCTACCCATTCTCACCCCTTTTCTCCCACCTCATCCCCCTTGGATTCCCATACATGGTTTACTAGATATCCTTCTATTTTTATAATAATGGTCTTATGCAGTATTTGAGACTGAGTTAGTTCATGCAGCATAATGCTCTTCAGTATTTCCCAAGTCATGCAGTAATTTGCAAAATCATTGCTCCTGGGTGCTGCATAGTATTCCATCGTATGAAGGTACCATAAATTCTTAATATCCCAAGGAACAGAACTGAGACACAAATGGAGATATGTACACCAATTTTCTTAGCAGTGTTATTCACCATTGGAAAAGCATGGAAACAGCCCAAATGTCCAACCAATGATGATTAATTTTATAAGACACAATGTATGGGAATGATGACAAGAAACAAAATATGAATAAAAAACCATAATAATAATAATACAAATTTTAAATAAAAAATTGTACAATGAATAAGAATAATAGAAGAATTGATGACTTTCAATTGTGGGGTTTTAAATTCTGGAAAAGAGTACTGAATGTCGCATACACTTCCAAAAAACAAACAAATCTTACTTAGAGGAAGTGCAACCAGGGTTCTCATCCTATGTACTTTGGGTATGTTGTCAGGGGGAGTCCCTTCCTTGGAAAAATAAATCATACTGGTTGAATTAGAGAGTCAAAGAGAGGGAGACCCTCAACAAAATGAGTTGATATGGCAATTGTAACCATGGACTTGAGCATATCAAAGAAGAGGAGTACGGCTTTGGATAGAGCAAGGTTCAGATTTGTTATTCACTGGTCTCTGAGTCATAGTTCACTCAAAGGCCCCTAACAGCAACAATAACAACAAAAACACTAAGTAGGAGACTACTTTGCATAGAGAATATTTTGATAGGAATATAAGAATATTTGAAACTTAATGCATTGCGTTTTGTCTAGGAACTAGAATAGTTAAAATTAAAAACCAAACAAAAACCTTCAACAAACCAAACAAACCCTAAAGCTTAGATATCATTATCTAGTGTCACCACCTTCTCTAGTGGTCTAGTCTGTAGGGGGTTGTGCTGCTAATCCAAAGATTAGCACTTCTCTCATTGCTCAAATCTACCAGTGGCTTCACAGAAGAAAGATGGACAATCTCCTCCTGTGTGATTTATTGCCTCCAAAACCTCACTGGAGTGTCAGTTATGAATTGGTAGCAACTTGATGATAAAGAATTTTTTTTGTTTTTCGTTTATATTATTTTTGGCTGCCTAATGAGACATGCTGAGTTGAAGTTTTGTGTAGGCAAAGATTGTTTGCTTTTTTCTTTGTTTTATCTTCTACATGGAATATGTAGAAGGTGTCCCATAATACTGACTGATGGAACAAATTAACCATTTTTTCTGCTTTGTCTCTTTTTGCTCTATTTCATTCTTGTCTTTTCTTACTAAACACCACTCTCATCTTGCTCAAAGTCTACTTACTCTAGAAAGAATATGGAATTGAGTGTGTGCTCAATGATTTGGTACAGAGAGCTGTGCTACGGAGCTGTATGCATACACTTGTGTCAGGCTCACATCAGCGAGTCACCTACGAGTCTCCATACCAACCTTCTACATTTGTGTCTCTATGTCTTTGCTCATACTCAACTCATGACTAGAAGGAATACTATTTCTTTTTACTTGCCAAAATTCAGATGATATGCCAGGTTCACAAAAATTATATTAATTTCACCAAAAGGATAGAATTTTGTTTTCATCTCAGTGGGAAATTTAGATTATAGACAACTTTGGGGTCTACTTACATATGTTTTCAAAAAGAGACCTTTTCAGGTCAGCCACTCAGGTGCCATGATACTCTCCACAGCTTGCACAAAGCAGTTGGAAGACAGTGTTTGTTTTGTTTAAATGCAATGATCTATTTATTGGTCTTAGGTTGAGAGCACTTGTTATAGGGCACTAACTGTTGTTACCTGTCAAGTTAGGAATTTGAACCTGAATTTCCTACATGGTAGGCAAGAATTCTACCATTGAATTACCACTTCCTTCACCAGGGTACTGAACAACTCAACTTTATGAGAAAGATTACTTGCAGATCATGACAAATTAGTGTTTTAACTCTGATCTCTAATTGTTCTCTTGTCTGAAAATAAAAAGTTACTGGAGTTTATTTCAATCTTGCAAGATTTTCTAGAAAAGCCTTGTTTATACAACTACGCCACTTTTTGTTGAATCTTAGTCATTTTATTTTACTTCATACCCGGTGAGTTTCCATGATTATGAAACTTGAGAAAAACTTGAGGTAAGAGAAATAATATTTAATAGAAATCTGAAGGTGATCCATATTAAAATTTCAAAAGAGCACAGCATTTCTAAGGTTCTTGAGGCAAAAATGAATGATTTAAAATTTCATCAAGGTGAACATATACTCAGTCTAGTTTTTAAGTGAATGTTGAGAATTCAGAAAGGCTCAGGAGTACAGCTGCCTTTTAACTCTGGTTTCTTATTGAATGCAGGCACTGTATGGCAGCTCTTAGAGGTCTGGCCTATATTCAGGGTCTTTGGATATATTAAAAAATCTAGAGATTTTGACAAGCACTGTGGCAATGGGACAATTAAAACAAACTTTCAAGGAGTATTCAACCTGAATCCTTCTGATCATATGGAGATTTTTGGAAGTATTTCTTTGAGTTTATTATGTTTAATTTGTTTGCTTGTGTATAAAAGATGCTCATCTAGATGATAACATAATTATGATAAAAACAAAAGGGGGGGAAATATGGGAAGCTGATACTAAATATTTGTAATAAACTGAATGCCATTTAAATTAAAAAAATCTAGAGAGGAGAAAGGATAGGATGTGATAAATGACATTAAGAAGTGTAACAACCTCTTCTAACAACTTTTTATAAGTCTCTGTGAAACTAATTCTACAGGCAAAAGGAATGGAGATACAGGACATTCTTTTTTAAAAGCATTTTGTATTGGTTTGTTTAGAAAGATTGTATACATTGTATTTCACACTATTTTTCATCTACATTGTGTTTTTATACAACAATCCCCATTCATTGTGCTTTATAAAATTAATCACCATTGGACTATGCCAATAATTGCACTGTGTTTTCAGGTCTTCCTGGATCTTTCCAATTTCCTTTACCCCCTCCCTCCACCCATCAAATTGTGCAACTATGTGGTTTTGCCTCTACGCGTCATCGCTCCTCTGTTCCCACCCTTCCCCCTTCCTTGGATGTCCATACATGTTTTAATAGTTATCTTTCTATTTTTAAAACAATGGCTTTATGCAGTAAAGCAGAGTATAAAAAGGTGCCTATTTACACTTAAGACAGTTTATGTAAGGACCAATACATAAGCTTTCTTGTGGGGGGCACCTCATTACACTCCTCTTTGCCCCCCCCTCCATCATTCTAAGCACTTTTCCTCCATCAAATTTCCTGACGCTGTTCTCTTTTGCCCTTTCTCACCAGGTGGCAATGTTGATTTGTGCTGGCTTCTTGATTGCCTGGATTCCTTATGCTGTGGTCTCTGTGTGGTCAGCTTTTGGAAAGCCAGACTCCATTCCCATACAGCTCTCTGTGGTGCCAACCCTCCTGGCAAAATCAGCAGCAATGTATAATCCGATCATTTACCAGGTCATCGATTACAAATTTGCCTGTTGCCGAACTGGTCGTTTGAGGGCAACAAAGAAGAAGTCTTTGGAAGACTTCAGGTAAAATTTCAGAAGCTGGTAAATAATAGTGTTCTCTTTGATTTAACAACTCATGGGATTCAAGTCATTCCAATTAAGGCATAAGACTTATCACTGAGACGTAGTTCAAGGAGGACTGTATTTTCTGTTCATCAACATTCCTGAAATCCAGTAACCGAAAAGGAACAGTTGAACAACAGGGTAGATATTGAGCAGATTTATTCTGACTTTTATGTTATAGAAACCATAATGCAGAACTACTTCCGTTGGGGTAACATTATAAATCAATAGCTCTACCCTTCCTTATCAGGAACCAAATCCATCTAAATACAATAGTACTGCTCTCCATGACTTTGAACCCAAATTAGACATTTACAGTAAAAGGAGTGGCATCCACTTCCTAAATAACATGCCCAGAAACTCTATGAACTTCCATAAATGTTGATAGTTGTAGAGGGGCTTCAGGCCTTTTGTTCACTGGGGCTTCAGGCCTTTTGTTCACTGAGTTGCTATGAGTTGTGCTCGACTTCAAGGCAATCAACAACTACCACCACTGGTTAAGAATAAAAGAATTAAGAAGACAAAGGAAGTTGAGGGCAGAGATAATATTTTTAAAACTTGCACCAGATTATTTTATTTTCTTAAGAGGCTGTGTTATTGCTTCTCCTTATGACACGCAGCATCTAAGACTCAGAGACGTCAAGAAGTAGCAGATCAGGGATTTAGAATCCAGATCTAGGAAACTTCAAAATTTATACTTTTTAATCTATGTCTTTTTATGTGTGGAAGGGTGGAGGGTCAGAGCAGGAAAGGAAGTCCCTGGATGAGACAGTTTGACACAGTAACTGGTGTGATGGGGGTAGATGTGTCAGAGACACATCTTTTGCTCAGGATGGGGCAGGGTTCAGAGCCATTGTGCATAGGGTTGCTATAGATTGCAGTTGACTTAATTAAATAGTATATATATATTGTTGTTGCTATGTGCCGTCGAGTCGTTTCCGACTCATAGCGACCTTATGCACAACAACAACCCTAAACCCTGCTCTATCCTGCACCAACCACACTGCCTCTGATACACCCATCCCGATTACCCCACTCACCGAATCAATCCATCTCATAGAGGGTCTTCCCCTCCTGCGCTGTCCCTCCACACTCCCAAGCATGATGTCCCTCTCCAAGGACCCGTCCCTCCTGGCAACATGTCCAAAGTATGTCAGACGAAGCCCCAGAATCCTTGCCTCCAAGGAGTAGCTTGGTTTAATCCTCTCCAAGATGAATCTGTTTGTTTTCCTGGCAGTCCAGGGTACATTCAGTACCCTTCTCCAGCACCACAGCTCAAAAGCATCCACTCTCCTTCTGTCCTCCCTAGTCATTGTCCAACTCTCTGATGCATAACAAGCGATTGCAAATACCATGGCCTGTATCAGGTGCACCTTAGTCTCCAGAGAGACACTGTTGCTCCTGAGTACCTTTGAGAGGTCCCTAACAGCAGACTTTCCCATCGTGATACGCTTTTTGATTTCCTGACTGCTGGTACCAAGAGTGTTAACTGTGGAGCCGAGCAAACTGAAACTGTGAACAATCTCAGTCTCTTCGTCATCCATCCTGATGCTGCTAATTGGTCCAGTGGCTAGAATCTTTGTCTTCTTGACATTGAGCCTTAGTCCATACTGAAGGCTGCAGTCCTTGACCCTTCGCAGCAAGTGCATGAGGTCCTCCTCAGTTTCAGCAAGCAGGGTTGTGTCATCTGCGTAACGCAGATTGTTAATAGATCTTCCACCAATCCTGATGCCACAATTCTCCTCATAGAGCCTAGCCTCTCTGATAATCTGCTCTGCATACATGTTGAAAAGGTATGGAGACAGGATATAGAATATATATTTCTATATATGTGTATATACATATATGAACACAAATATATTAATACACACACACACACACACACATATTCTGTTTCCTCTATGTGGTGGACAAGGAAGTTTAGGAATGCTCCATCACAATTTTCCTAAAATATCCTAAAGGCTTTGACTGGATAAAGAATTGAAAATGACTGTGTCATCTTAGGGCCAATCTTAGGGATAGAAAGCTGGAGTGGGCACCTGAATTCATGGTATATGAGGTTAGGGAGTTAAGAAGACTTTGGATTCTCTGGAGTCCCTGTTAATTCTTATACCGCTAATGTCTAGATTTAATTTTTTAAAAATACATCTTTCTTGATGAAGTAGGGACCAGATGGGAAAAAAACTAACAATGCAGCTCATGCAAAGCTCTATACTCATCTGTCATTGAGGCTTAAATGTTACCCTGTGTTTGATACTTAGAAGTTTTATTGGGGCTTCCAGACTGACAGCCTAGAAAGAAAGTCCTGTTGATCTATTGCCTTCCCCCGCTTAAAAACAAAACAAAACAAAACAAAACCCACACCAAAAAAACCCTCAAAAACCCCCAACCCAAACAAATAACCCAGCAACAACAACAAAACCCCAACCTTATCAACCAATGAGAACGCCATGGTTCTGAAGGTCTTCCATGTTGTGTACGTGTCCCCAATGGGTTCAGTGCTGGTCAATGGCAGGGACCACAAGAGTCATCGGAAGACATGTGTTTTTTTACCTTATTCTTTCATGGTGCTTGATGAATCTTTTGAACTTTAGTTTCTTCACCATGTAGGTGCAGGATCAAATGAAAAAGACTACAAAAAAAGACACACAGTTGCTGTGTATAGTGGTAAGTGGTACACTGGAAAGAATATGAAATTTAGAGGTAAAAGACTAGTATGGAAGACCAGCTCTACTATTTTCAGTCCTTTCCAAGAGCTTTGGCCAAACTGCTTAATTACAAAGGGCCTAGGATTGAGATAAACTGATGGATATACTTAAATTGTAAGAAGGAAATAAAATGAATATATTAAGAAGATTAGGAACAAGTGTTAATGTTTTTCTCTCTTCCCTTCTCTATATTGTTGGTGGTTAATGCCTTCTCTGCTGAACTGAGTAGTTATATTTAAATTTTAGCATCCTTCTATTTTAGATGGCATACCACTTTGCCCTTATCAGCTATTAGTGCTTTATTATGAATGCAGGTGATGAGCATAAGTTTAATAGAGCAGTTGTGGGGAAAAGAATGGGGCACTTTCTTATCTGAAGAGAATGGGAATTTGCAAAGGAATGGCTAAGGGCAAATTTTACTTACCTTATAATTTTGCCTCTGACTAGCTCTACGTTCTGTTCAGTTTCTCACAAATGTGACCAGCACATAAATATTCAACAATTTTTTAAAAAAGCAAATTTATGTGGAAGAAAATTACCTAGGGCCATAGACCTTTGGAAAAGTTAACCAGGCAAGAGAAAGGTGCAGTTCATGTGCTCCCATTAGCCATTTATAAGAAATATAGTATATAGGAGGTAGGTAATTGTGCAACAATGAAAGAATATTTTTTAAAAAAGTGAACTGGAGAAGGGAGAAGGGGTGAGAGAGGATAAAACATGCAACAATGAATGAATGAAAATCTAACTTTTCTGTAAATATTCTTTAAAATCACAATGAAAATTTTGTTTTAAAAAGATAAATACAGTAGCTGCTTTGCTGCAAGAGGACAAGGGCTGTTTCTAGAATTTTGGCTTTTGGTAGAAAACACAAAACAATTCTGGTGACTCAGGCTGTATCAAGAGTTTGTTGCTAATCCAGGGGTCACAATTCTTCAATGGTTGGAATCTGCTGAGTGACTCTATGCAAGAAAGACAAGCATTGTTGTGATTTACAGCTTCAGAAAGACTCTGTGAGTTGGAATCAACCATACAACCCTGAGACAGACAGATAAGTGGAAATAAACTGGGAAGTCATGCTGAGATGGGCTGCTAATATAAAGAAGATTAGAGGTTAGAATTTAAACAGTAGCTCACTGGGAGAAAGCCCTGACAATGTACCCCCTGTAAAGATCACAGCTTCCAAAAGCATATGTGGCAGTTCTATTCAGTCACCCGGGAAATTGTGAACAGGAAAGCATCATAGACACTGTTAAGGCCACCGGGTTGACAATGACAGGTGGCACCAGCTTCAAATACTAGGCCAATTGTAGATGGAAAATACATATAATTTAAAACAACAGATTCATCCTGGAAAGGATCAAACTGGGTGGCTCCTTGGAGGCAAGGTTCTGAGGCTCCATCTAACATACTTTGGACATGTTGTAAGGAGAGACCGGTCCTTGGAGAGGGACATCATGCTTCGGAGGTTGGAGGGGCAGCGCAGGAGGGGAAGGCCCTCTATGAGGTGGATTGATTCAGTGACTGGGGTAATCGGGATGGGAGTGTCAGAGACAGTGCGATTGGCACAAGACAGAACAGAGTTTAGGGCTGTTGTACACAGGATCGCTATGAGTCACAAGCGACTCGACGGCACATAACAACAACAACAACAACAAATACAAAACAAAACAAAACAAAACAAAAAAAAATATATATATAAAATTAATGGTCTTCCACTGTTAAGGGGGATAAAATAAGGAGCACAAATCCCCCACAGCTATGATACTCAAACCTCTCCTTCATTGGCAATGGTTGACTTTCGAAAGAACAGTTAGGGAAAAACAAATATATCAATTATTGATTTTTTTAAAATCCATTGTCAGGGCTTTCTTTTGAGGCACACTTGGGGTGGGCTTGAACCTCATATTTCTCACCTGTTAACTGAGTAGGTGAGTCCCAGCGTCCACTTGAGTGGTATAGGTAAGTGTGCAATCAATTTTGTTTAAGAGGATAGAACACACACTCATTGTGTTTCATGCAAAATTAAAGCTTAGATAGACCAAAGGGTTACTTGACTTTGATTATGCTAACAAGAGTTATTTAGGCCGATGTCTTTCTCATGCCAGGCTTGCATAAACCTTCATGGTAGTCAAGCATGACGTCATGGATGTAACATTGCCCTTTACTTCTCTCCTGTTGTAGGCTGCACCCTGTAACCACTGTCAGGAAGTCCTCGGCTGTGCTGGAAATCCATCAAGAGATATGAAGATGGACACACAGCTTCATCCATGGACATATTTATCCACTTCTTTGGCCTCTCCTCTGCTGTTATGTTTGATTGTGATCAGACTTTTCTCTTTATACTATATTTTTCTATTTTGTACTCCTTTCCTCTTTCCTCTCAAGCCAGGAATGTGCTGGGAAATTCCAATGGCATAGTGCAGACTCTAGATTGTATGCTACTACTGGAAGGAATGTTTTTAGTATGAGCCTCCCTTACATTTCCTTTGCCTCAAACTTGAAAACCTATTGTCCTGTCAAATAGTCTTTGATCTGAAATATTAAGAACAATGTTGTAAAGTCATAGTTACAAAGGTGTAGTTATGTTCATCATACCACTATTGTCATTTCTTGAACCAGAGAGACTGACGCTGGGATACTTTTAAGTGGATGCTTGTTAAGATAGTGTACTTGGACTTCCTTAGCTGGCAGTGTAGCAGGTGCTTCGATTCTTGTCATTCTCTGCCCACACTAACGCAATCACATTCTCCTGCCAGCGAGTTCCTGAAGCAGACCTCTAGGGAAATCAATTTCCCCTTCATCCTTTAAACAGCAAGCTTCCCCCAAACTTCAGGATCAAAATAACCCTGCTGATGATAATTTTACCTGCATGGGTTTTTTTCTCATTAAGTTCTACTTACAAATATAGTGGATGTAATAGGATATTACTAATTGTAATCATTCAGAAAACAAATTAAGTGAAAATAGCTTTTGGTATGTATTGTTTCTTCCTTGCCATCTTTGTTTGTCCTTCCTTTTGTCCTTTCTATCTTTAACAAATACTTTGTAGGAAACAATGAAAGAGATACAAACATGAATAATTATAGGATTTCAAAGGCTTTAAAAGGCTAATGAAAGAGGTCAGCAGGTAAATACTAGGTCTAAATAGACCTTCAATTCAGAGTTTGCATTGTGTTTTGGGGGACCTTCTGCATCACAACTCCCAGGACTACATCCCCATAATCCCTTATGTAAAGTCCTCCAGCATTACTTCTTGCTTTTTTGTTCATTGACCTCTTTCAGTCTTCCTACCTATACTAACAGTTGTCGAGGGAAGCGGGAATGGAAAACCAGAGCCTCTTTCAGGGCTATAGTTGACCTCTCCACTCCTTCAACAGAGGATTTATAGGGAACTGGACCTCATCTAAGGTGCGGGTCCCTTCAGTGTCTTTGTAATTTAGTTTGCTTGAGAGTTGAGGTCGCGAAAAAACAATGGGTGCACGTACATCAGCAGTATAGGTAAATTTGTGTGAAAAACAAGCTTGATGAGTACCGAAAAAGGTGAACCACTCGAGCCTGTGGTTTGGAATTGCTTCCCAGAGTCTGTTGGGAAGAGGAAGCATTGTGATTCAGACAGAAAGTCAAGGGTTATAGGCAGATGTGTGAAATGGAGAGGTGAGACAGAGTGTGCCCCCTCACTGGGGAATCAGGGCAAAAGTTCCTGGATTCATACCCTCTGACAACTTTATAAATTAGGGTAATTAACAGTTCACAGATTATTGTAAGAATTAGAGACAAGCCCATATAAATCACTTAGCATTATGCTTCTAACTCACTCAAACCCACTGCTTTTTAACTCATGATTACGTCATGGTTTAACTCATGGTTAAACTCATGGATTAACGCATGGTTCGTATCAGAACCAACTAATGACTGACCTTCCTACAAGTTTCTAAGGCAGTAAACTGCCTAAAAGGAGTTTTTCCATCATTTTCCCTAGGAGTAGTGGATAGATTTGAACTGCCAGAGAGGCATGGGCTTTGGGTTAGAAGTGCAGCTCCCTGCAGACTCAACCACCTGAAATCCTCACGCCTTTACCAGAATACCTGTAACCCTATGTGTATTAGTGATTGGTTACTACTGCTTGGGCTCCTGGGTGGCACAAATATTTAAATAATCACCTACTACAAGACTGGTTGGGATTTCAAATCTATCCAGAGGTGCCTGAAAGACTTAGTAATCTGCCCCTGGGAGATTGTTGGAAAGCCTGGGACCATAGTCATTCTGTGCAATATCAGGGGGAGGTGGGGTTGGGAGGGGTTAGGGCACCAAGATTCAGAATCAACTCTGTGGCAACTGGTTTGGTTTGGCCTTGGGTACTGAAAACAGTTAATGTAATTGGTTTATAGCCCAAAAGTGTGAAGTTCAAGTCCCCCCCAGGGATGCCTCAGAAGAAAGGCTTGACAACCCATTTAAGAAAAAGATCAGATATTGAAAACCCCTTATAGAGCATAGCTCCGCTCTGAAAACATGGGGCTACCATTTAAAGTCTACTCCACAACAACTAGTTATTGGTGTATTGGGTTTGTTTGGTTGGGTTTTTTTTGTTGTTGTTATTGTTATTAAGTGGCGTGTCAGGAGTGGGACGGGTCCTTGGAGAGGGACATCATGCTTGGGAGGGTGGAGGGACAGCGCAGGAGGGGAAGACCCTC
>NW_006399767.1:7125612-7142758 GCF_000299155.1 Elephantulus edwardii | reverse complement strand
GGTGACTGGGGTAATCGGAATGGGTGTGTCAGAGGCGGTGCGGTTGGCGCAGGATAGGGCAGGGTTTAGAGCTGTTGTGCATAGGGTCGCTATGAGTCGGAAACGACTCGATGGCACATAACAACAACAACAACAATTGTTATTAAGGTAATAATGATAGCAAAAGGACTAGAAATTAATAAATAATGACTGTGTTAGATCTGAAGGCCTCATGGTTTATGGTGTTATATGACTCTGACCCCACAGGTAAGGAAGAGAAACTCCAGGGGAGGGAAGCATGGCTGTTTATAAAGGTAAACGTGGTAGCTCTCTGAAGGGCAGAGCCTCTGAGGATGAGGAAGAGATTAAGATTAGTGATTGAGATTGAAAGTGGGAGAATTTATGAAAAATTGGAATTTTTGAAATTCTGAATTGAGGAATTGGTAATAGAGATAGAGATGAGAATAGAGGTTTAAAGTATTTTAAGACGTACGAGGTTCTGACAACTTACAGTTCCCAAGATAGAGTCAGGTTGCTTTTAAACAAAGTGTGGAAGATGGTGTTTACAGTAAGGAAAAATGCAGGAGTGACAATGGGCTTGGTTCAGAGGAGATGATGAATTACCTTTGGTATATGTGAAACACAGGGTGCCCAGCACAGGTGAAGAGACAAAGTGTAGATCAAGATATTCTGAAGTCATATTTGATAATATGGGAATTATAGAGCTTAAGAATCAAGCAGGTAGAGAAAGGATGTTAAGAACCTTTTACAAGCTGCTTTCAGAATACCTGCAGAAAATGACATGAAGGAGAAGTTTTATTGGATGGGATGATTATGCAAATGAGTGATGAGAGGAAGACAGAGAAAAGAATATTGAGTTTAGTGTAAATTTGCCTACTAGGTGGAGTTTAACATTGATATTGTACAACAGTCTCTGAAGGCAGACTGTACCACAGACTATACCTTGCCACTTATTAACTATTTAACTAAAACATGGTACTTAACACATCTCTAAAATTCAAGAATAAGAAGGGATTAACATAGTGATAGACCCAAACTTTGAAGTGGGGGAGGGGGGGAAGGGGGATTCTAGAATCAACTTCTGTTTCCACTTTAAGAAATACAACTGAAAAAGAGATCCTCCATGCTTTCTTCCAGAATACTTTTTTAATAATACTTTGGGAGCATGGAGGCACCAGAATTATTACAGGTACTGATATGGAAGGAGAGAGCTACTGGCCCTTGGGGTATAAAAGATGGAAGGAAAGAATGAGTAGTCACTGGCAGTCTGCCTGCATGCACCAGGCTTTTGGTTCATGGATAATTTCCTGGGAGTTTTGCTTCCCTAGAGGCTTCCAGTGATCTGGAAAGCTCTGCAAAGTCCACGTACACTTACTTCCACAAGCTTTATATAAGCTTACCTTGGTGTGTGTATGTATTTCTTTCTGTATAATATACATGGGAGTGTGTGAATGTATCCAACTGATAATTGAAAGATGGACAGCTTGAACTCACTAGCTGCTCCATGGGAAAAAGATGGGTGGTACTGTAGTATCCTCTTGCAAAAGTTTACAGCTGCAGAAACTCAATAGAGGGTTGTTATAAGTTTAAATACATTCCCCAGCAGTGAAGTAGATATGCGCATGTGAAATACAGTATATTTGTTATATGTAGAATACATAGGGTTCTCTATGGTTTGTGCTTAGTTGCTAACCAAAAAGTTGGTAGTTCAAACCCATTCAGTAGTACTTACTCAGAAGAAACCATCTAGGAACCTACTTCTATTAAGATTACAACCAAGACAGCCTTATGGAACACTTCTGCTCTGTAATACTAGTGAGAATTGACTCAAAGGTAACCAATAACAAACACAGTAGAAATGTGTATCTAGATTACTAATAGAGTATGTATACATATATATATTGTGTGTGTACGTACATGTACATGTATATTGTATTCAGTGGACTAGTGTTAGGAAATATTGGCCAGCACCATATTTATTTTCTTTCAGGTCTCATAACTGGTTATAGTGCTTGGAACATGTAGAATACTCAGAATTTAAGTGGTAAAAATAAAATGAGTAATACCAAATCATAATTTGGGGAGAAATTTGGAAACATGAATGGGAAATTCTCTGCTTTATTTTGTTTTTTGTCTTTTTTTAATTGTGATTTTAACAAGTTTATAGAAAAGTTGGATTTTCAGTCATTTATTATTGAACATTTTCCTCCCTACTTCCTCAGTTCCCTTTTTTTTAAAAAAAAACCCAAAACAATTCATTCATTGCTGCAAAATTTCTTTCCTCCCCACCCCTCCTCAAGTCCACTTTGCTACCCACCTCTTATTCTGGACTATTGTCATACAAATAATGTCTAATCACATATTCCTTTTAAACATGTGTTTCATCTGTTCCAATTAAGTGTTTATTATTTATTGCCTATTTTCTTAGTTTCTCCTCCAGACCTCTATGTCTGGTTTATTATTTTATAATCCCTTGATTATAACTTTTAACATGGTTTGTCCCATTAAGAAACCAATAAATACATATACTCTTTACTCATTAGCTATTCTGTATGTAACATTTCTCATTTACAATAGAGAAAAACCCCCCTTCTGCTCTTTAACTTGTTTGTGTGTTAATGAATTCACTTCACAGTAAGGAATGCTAAGGTGTGAATTGAGATTAATTATAATTACACACTGATGGTTAAGATTATGTGTCACCTAGTTTGAGCCACGATTCTCAACAGTTTAGCAGTTACACAGTTATATAATTTGATATAATGTTATGATATCATCATCCCATTTTGTGATCTGATGTGATCATCTTCTGGTTTTGAGTAGGGCTAATTTTTATATATTCATCTAGCCTTTGGAACCTAATCATATCAATTAAGTGAGGAGTGGGTATACATTTGTGATCGAGGTTTGAGATTAGAAATGCCCCATCAACCATACAGATTGGATTTCAAGGATATAAAAAATTCCAAAAATATTTTTATTTTTTCTCATAGTGAGGGAATGGAAATACATTACACAGCAAAATCTCAGCTATTTGACTCAGTTATACAGTTACCCCAAGAATCAAGAACTAAAATTCTCAAGTCTCATCCCTCCAAAACCAAGCTACCACCTTTAATGACCTTTAGCAATGCTAACTGCAAATTCACCAAGTAAAACGCTTCTTCACTCAATTAGTATAAGTTAGGGAGAAGCAATGAGGAGAAACAAGAGGAAAAGAGTGATAGCAAGCTGATGAGTAAGATATTGAAGCAATTACTGATGCCAGTGTACCAAAATATATTAACTGATACCATAACGTCAGAGGATAGTATATGGAGAGTGAAGATATTATGTCATTATGGTGAAAAGTTTAGTGGTGGTAGAATCTGCTATTGATTCAAGAACTCAATTTGTAGAAAGGAAGCCAAAATTCATTGCTCAGAAAGTCAAAGAAGTGATCATTCTGTACCTTCTTTATATAAAAGGGGCAAATGGCAAGAAATAGAAGAACATTTAGAGAATTGAGTAAGGAAACATTTCAGGCATGCCTTCAGGTCAGACTCAAAGTCTCAAGCCACGAACATCCATTACATCGTGAAACACTGGTCCTCATTAAATATGAATCATTTTTTTTCTTTTTAAGATGGTAAAACGTCCAATGTATTAGATTCATTATGTTGTTATGTGCTGTCCAGTCGCCTGCAACTCATAGTGACACTATGTACAGCAGCTCTGAAGCCTGCCCTGACCTAAGCCAGTCTTACTGACTCTGACACATCTATTCCCATTGTTCCAGTTACGGTATTAATCCATCTCATCCAGGTCCTCCTCTCCCATGCCACCCTTCTGAACATGACTCCAAAGACGGTCCCTTTTAGTCACATTCCCAAAGTATGTGAGATGGAGTTTCAAAATCTTCGCCTCCAACGAGAAACTTGGTCTCACTCTTTCCAAGACAGACCTTGTTTTCTTGGCAGTCCATGGTATGTTCAAGACCCTTCTCCAGCACCACAACTCGAAGGCATCAATTCTTCCTCTTTCATCCTTAGTCATTGTCTAGCTCTCCGATGCATAGCAAACAATTGCGAAGACTATGACCTGGAATGGTTGCCCCTAGTCTCTAGACTGACATAGTTTCTTCTCAGTAGAGAGTTCCCTGACAACATATTTTCCCAGAGCAAATCTCCTTTTTATTTCCTTACTGCTGATGCCAAGAGTGTTGATTATGGAGAAAAGCAAGCTGTAATTGTTAACAACCTGAATCTCTTCATCTATCATGGTGCTACCAATTGGCCAAATGGTGAGAATCTTTGTCTTCTTGATGTTGAGCTTTAATTCTTACTGAAGACTACTGTCCTTGGCCTTCTGCAACAAGTACTTCAGGTCCTCAGTTTCAGTAAGCAAGGTTGTATCATCTGCATAATGTAGGTTGTTGATAAGTCTTCCTCCAGTCCTGATGCCACATTCTTCTTCATAAAGCCCAGCTTCCTGAATGATCTGTTCTGTAAATAAATAGATTGAAAAGGTGAGATAGGACACATCCCTGATGCACTCCTTTCCTGATTTTGAACCATGCGGTGTTTCCTTGCTCTGTTCTGAGGACTGCTTCCTGGTCTAAGTGTAGGTTTCACATGAGCACAATCAAGTGTTCTGGGGTTCCCATCTTCTCAAGTTAGTGATCCACAGTCAAATGCCTTTGCATAGTGAATGAAACACAGACAACATTCCTCTGGTATTCTTTAGGACCTTGTAAATATATATTCCTAAAATACTTTTCTGAAGACATTGAAATAAAAACCAGCATTGGCATTTAAACTACTTTTCTCAGTTATCTTGAGAATTATCAATTATCACTCATCATGGCAACAGCTAACTCAAACTTGTTTATTGAAACTGAAGAGGATCTAAGGAATTTTCTGCAGAAGACTAAGAACCAAAGGCTTCAATATGGATTGAAGCTCAACATCAAGAAACTAAAGATTCTTACTACAGGGCCAATTGGCAGCATTATGACAGATGGAGAAGAGATTGAGATTGTTAACAATTTCAGCTTCTTTGGCTCCACAATCAACACTCTTGGTACCAGCAGCCAGGGAATCAAAAGATGAATTGCATTGGAAAAGTCTTCTGTCAGGGACCTATCCAGCGTACTGAAGAACAATGATGTAAATCTAAGGATTAAGGTGTGCCTGATCCAGGCCATGGTATTTGCAATTACTTGCTATGCATCAGACAATGACTAAGGATGATAGAAGAATCATTGATGCCTTTGAGTTGCAGTACTGGAAAAGAGTATTGAATGTGCCATGGATTACTAAGAGAACAAATAGGTTCATTCTGGAAAGGTTGAAACCAGGCTCTCCTTGGAGACAAAGATTTTGAGGTCTGTCTCACACACTTTGGGCATATTGCCAGGAGGATCAGTTCTTAGAGAAGGACATCATGCTTGGGAGGGTGGAGGGACAGCACAAGAGAAGAAGACCCTGGATGAGATGGATTGACTGAGGGGCTGTGATAATGGGGTAGGTGTGTTGGAGACAATGACATTGGCTCAAGATAAAGCAGGGCTCAGGGCTGTTGTACATGAGGGCACTATGAGTTGCAAATTACTCGATGGTACATAACAAGAAAGAACAACATATATCTTGTGAATGTGTGTGTGTGTGTATACACACATATATGCATACATGCACATACACACACATGCCCTTATGTATTAAGAGCTCTAGAGTAGACAGATGTATATTACATAAAACATGTTAATGAGAGATAAAAAGAATTCCTAATTGCTTGTACTTACAAAGGTAAACACTACATTTTCTTTTATGCTTTGCATTCAGGAAGCATTATTTAAGTGTCTGTAGTATACACTGTCCTGAAATGTTTTAGGAGCCACAAAATTAAAGGAGGGATGAACTTTCAGTTAACAAATAATTCCACTTGAATTATAACCTACGGACACCATTCACATTACTTTGATGAGCTGCTTTGAGTATTGTGGAGTATCAGGACAGCTTCCAGGAATTGATTTGCACACGTGCCTTTGAATCCTAGATGTAGAGAAAAATGTGAGATTTATTCCCGATCCTTCAGAGTGGAATTCTTTTATTTCCAGGAGCAAGTGAACTCCTTATAGGTCAAATTTGGAAGTCTGAGTTTTCCTTCAAACACAAGAAAATTTCAAAATGGAGATGGTCAGGTGACACAGGGCACTGGGTGGCATACATTTCCGTTAAACATCAGAGACACAGTATGACGTAGGACTTCAAAGTACTGTTTTGGAGTTTGCTAAGGACAAGGTTCTGTTATTTACCAGCTGAGTGAGTCTGGGAAAACAACACGATCTCTCATGGGGCCTCAGCCATCCCACTCACGAAATAGGGACAGTCTTCGGACTTCATTAGAGTTTGTTTTCAGTATGACTGAACTGTCTAAATATCCTAGTTCTATGAAATTTTTAAAGTAAATAGAAGCTATTTTATCATTATCAGCAGAAGAACTACATTCAAAATCCAACCACAACTGCCATTGAATTGCTTCTGGCTCCCAACAATTCTGTCAGATAGAGTGGAAGCGCCTCATAAGGGTTCCTAAAGCTGTACATCTGTGAAAGAAAACTGCCTCCTTTCTCTTCTGCAGATTGACTAGTGAATTCAAAATGCAAACCTGTGAGAGCTTTAGCCTCTGTGCCTCCAGGACTCCTTAAAAAGTCATGAACTGATCCCATAGAGATTCTGTGGTGACAGCTGTTTTCTAAAGATGTCTAAAAGTGCTTGAAATGCCTGGTTATCATACACCTGGGAACATTCAAGGCTGTTTGGTGAAACAAGCAAAACACAACAATACAATTATGTGGAACCAGTTACTAGGAGCTCTGCCACAGGGACTCACTAATGTCAGGAATAGCCATCCTGAGGTGGTTGACCAGTTGGACCAAGGCTGGGAGCAGAAGATGATGATACCGAAGACCAGGGAGAGCAGAAGGTGTCCTATCTTCCAGCAGAAGTTGTCTTGGAAGGAGCAGGAGGACAAAGTATCTTGTCTGTTTAGCTCAGCGGAAAGGATCAAGATGCCCAACCTTTTATTAGTCACTTCACTGGGGTCTTTTCCTCAGTGACACTTTTCCACTTTAGGTCTTTGTGTGATTTCAAAGCAGGTAGAGAAATTATGTAAAAATTTCAAGCCAATCTCAGTTACTTGGCCTCCTGATTCTTGGCTGGAGAGTATAATTAGGCAGTAAAGATTCCCCTTTGAAGAACCCGGAGATGACCAGCTTGTGTGGAAGGCTACTGATGAGGAGCACTGGCTTCTCCAAGAAGCCAGGGGAGGAAATCATGAGGCTCTTTAGTAGCCTTCCATTACAGTTAAATTAGCAAAGATTTTCCCTGGAGCAAACTTATTGAAACAGAAGGATTCTTGTTATTATGTGCCGGTTGTGTCGATTCCAACCCTTAGTAATCCTTCGTACAACAGAATGAAACGCTGCCTGAGCCAGCAACAGTGTCACAATCGATGCAAATTTCCCCATACATCTGAGAATTACACTTCTGTAACTATTTCCTATTTTGAACTTTCAGGCAGCAACTTTTACCACCCACCCTGCACACACACACACTCTCTCTCAAATGAACAAAATGAACAAAATCTAATTTTGTTCGAGCAAAAGAAAAGCATCTGATCCATTTGAAAATCCAGCCAATTTTAGCAATAGAACTGTGAGATTTAGAAAAAACCATCCAGAATTAGATTTGAATCGATGGATTTTGACATTCTATCCATGTTGAAAAGTGAAGCCATGTGTAAGCCAGGCAGATGAACAGTTTGGGAAGGGGAAAATAATAGTATAATACCAGCAAGCCACTCTCAACACTTCTTGGGAGTAGAGAAACTGGTGCCCCTCACTAAATATAGGATCAGGGCCCCAAATTGTCTCCTCACTTCCAAGCTAGTATTTTCCAGAAACTCTTTGCCAGAGGGGAATTGACAAGGCATCTATCCAAAACATAACAAATTGCGCAGTTGAGCCTGAATGCGGGGTAGAGATCAGACTGTTAGTTAAGGACAAAGATGGAAACAGGCATTCCACATTCCTGATGCTTCTGCAATAAGAGGAAGGTTCCAGAATGAGAGATCCTAGCCACCTCTGAGCCAGGAGTTTTAGGAAACCTGTAAGGGAGTCTTAGCAGACATTAACAAGGAGTAGCAATGGAAACTTAGATCATTAGCATGACAAGACTGGAATTTCAGAGCCAGATCAGCCCCGGATTCAAAGGAGCAGGAAGGCGACAGGGGAATGCACCAATAGTGCCTCACAGGTGTTCGTGGTAGGAGTTTTGGCAAGCGGTGTGGGCAAGGAGTGTGCATATAAGGAAGAAATGAGAGGGAGGATGAAAACTGTGTGGGAGTTTCAGAGAGTGGATGAGCAAGGGAATTTCCTGTCTCTTTCTGGGCCATTGCAGCTGCAGCTAGAGCGGCCCCAGCAGATGGAGACAGCCACTGGGAGAATCCAATAAAGCTGGGCACTGTGTGGGCGGAGGAGAGCAATACCTGCTTCTAGAAAAACGTTTTAAAGGCTCATTTGAAAAACCTCGTCTGCGAAAATAATATGAAAAGAGGGCAGGTGTGGCTTCTTTAATGTAATTTGCAAAATCATTATTTATTTTAGACCCTGGAGAAAAATGTCAGAAGTGGTTAAACTCATTGAGCCTTTGATTCAACAATATTATGCTAGAACATGTACCTTGACCTCATCTGTAGTTGTTATGTGCTATTGATTTTGAGTCCTAGTGACTCAATGGGACAGAGGGAAGCTGCCCCAGAGGATCTCCTAGGCTTTCATCTTTATGTGAGCGGATAGCCAGGTCTTTTCTCTTATTCAGCATTTTGGTTAGGAGGTGAGAGCTTAACCAAGTGCATCGCTGTTATGTGCCACCGAGGAGGAACCAACTCATAGCGGATCCTCTAGTGAGCTTTCAGAGGCATAAATCACATGGGAGTTGGCTGTTCATCTTTTTTGGCTCCTAGATTTCTTAATCAGTATCATCACTGTCATGTCTATCTGCTTGAAATACCTGAAAACTGAGAGTTATACATACTTTTCTTCGAACCAAAAAGTGAGAAATGCAATATTGCTGGGAAGAGACCAATTTATCCCCTCTTCAGAACTTTAGTACCTTGATGTGATTTAAGAGAATTGTTAATTAACCTAATTTGGTCCAAACAGATGATATTTCACTTAAGCAAAATTCAAATCATACATGTTAATTAGATTGCAGTTTTAAGTACCTATTTCCCATTTAGAGTAGCTTACTGGGTTTTTCAAAGTAAATTCTATCTTTCAAAGTGTTTGAAATTGCACAGAAATGTCTACTATCCCAGAAAAGTCCATTTAGATTTTGTTTGTTTGTTTTGGATTTTTTCCTAAGGAAAAACATAAATGATGAGTAATTAGAAATCAGGTTCTGAGTCTCAGATGGTGGGCTGGTCTTCACTGATTTCAATAGGAAAGGAGTAAGAGAGATGTGATCTCATTATAGTGTGAGCTTGACGAAGGTTATATAAAAGGCCGGAACCTCAAGTTATTTTTTTAAAATTAATTTCAATGAACATTTACAGAGATTTTGGATTTCCATTCATTCATTGTTGCACTTTTCTCCCCTCGCATCCCATCCCCAGTTCGCCCCTCTCCTTGGAAAGCAAAAAAAAAACAAACCCTCCTTCATTGGTATACAATCCCCCTGCACTCCTCCACCTCTACCGCGAATATATTCCACTCTGCAACCCTCATTCCGAACTCTTAGATAATCATAATGCCCTAAAATATATTACTTTTAAACTGTTCTCTTCCTCGTTGGCTTCAATGCAGTATACATAATTTATCCAGTTTTCTTAAAGGCATGATAAGAAGACAGAGTAAAGTTTGTTTTGGATGGATTGAAGGATGAGTGTGAGAAAGTTAGATAATAGATATGAATAGGGGTCAGATCATAGAGAGATTTCTAGACTAGTCTTGTTGTGAAGTGGTATTGGGTATGACTGTCACCTGTAATGACTCATATTATGAAATACATCTGCTTTATAGAGTTTTCTAGACTATAACTTTTCAGAGGAGCATTTCCACATCTTTCTCCTGCAGAGCCACTGAGTGGATTCAAATGATCAAAGTTTTGGTTAGTTATTGAGTGTTTAACCATTGCACCTCTATGGCTCCTTTAGAAGATAGCATCTTTTCCCAAGAAGAGTAGGAATAGAAGACAAAGAAATTAATTGAGAGTCTATGGACATTGAGTACAGTAAGAATGTCTGAGTTAGTGATCATTATAACATCCCGAGAGGGAACAGAATGAGATGCACATGCAAAGATGGAACCTACAAGGCTAATTTCATGGGGAGGGGGAAGAAAGGAGAAAGACGTTCAAGGAAAAGTTGTCCTGTTCTCCTCAGTGACAATGCCCATCCTAATCTCTGTCCTGGGGTGGAGGTGGGGGCTGTGGGTGTGTTTAGGGTTTTAGAGTCTCTCCCATTACTATTCTGGATCATCTCTCTTTCCTGGCTGTGTGATACTCCTTGACACTCAATTTCCTCCTTTCTGAATGATTATACAAATTTACTTTCTGTATTGTTTGCAAAGAAGACATTTGAAGTGCATACATAGCGTCTGGCACATACAGAGATGCTAGTTTACAAATGTGAATTTTCTACTCTCAATTTGTGTCCACATCCTTTTTGTGAGAAAAATGATTGACGAGGAATATAAAAACAATGACATGCCCTAGCAACATCAACTTTAAGCAATGTAACAGATTTGTTTCCCTTACTATAGTTGCAGGGTCCTTGGGTGGAGCAGATAAATAACATTTTACACTACGTAAAGCCCTATGGAGCAAAGTTCTACTCTGACATGTGTAGGATAGCCAAGAATTGGAGTTGACTAAAAGAGAACTGGTTTTTAGGATAATGGCAGGGTATCAACTAGGGAGTGCTGGTAGTTATGTTTTCAATATCCTTTGATGCACAGTCTGAGTTTAGTGAGTAACAGCCTCACTCTCTGCTCAGCTGGGTTTGTGGAAGCAGATCTGGACATGGAGCTGATGAAAGGAGATCAGACTCTGTCTTCATATGGGGTAGCTTTACTCTGTATCTTGCACTGTCCTCAGTATCTCTCCTTAAATCTACTGTTTAGACACTGTTGTCAATCCTCAGTGTAGGTGTTCCTTTCTTTGACAACCCTCAGCTTTTTCAGGCATGATATCCTTCACCAAGGACTGGTCCTTCTTGATAGCATGCCCCAAGTATGTGATACAGAGACTTATCATCCTTGTTTCTAAGAAGCACTCTGGCTGCCTTCTTCCAAGGCAGATTTATTGCTTTGACTGGTCATGTACATTCAATATTCTTCACTAACAAACATCACTATTGATTCAGAGGCATCAGTTCTTCAGTTTTCTTTATTCATTGTCCATCTTTCATATGCATATGAAACAATTGAAAATACTGTTACTTGGGGCAGGTACATCTTAGTCATTAAAGTGACATCCTTGCTCTTTACCTCTTTAAAGAAGCCCTGTGAAGCAGGTTTGTTCAATATAATACCTCTTTGATCCCTTGGCTGCTGCTTCTATACACGTTGAGGATGGCTCGGGATCAGGCAGAATTCCATTTTGCAGTATGAGTCAGAGCTAACTCCACTGTACCTGACAACACACTTTGTATTTTAATTCCATTGTTTTGCTCAAGATTGAGTGTTAAATAGAAGTCAGTGTGGACTGATGAAAACATAGTCTTACAACTGGCAAAACAATGCAAAGGAGTCTTTTGATCGTGTTGTATTTGTTTTATACCATTGAGTGGGAACTGATGCATAGCTGGCCCTCCAGCAGGTTTTAAGAGACAGTTAATTGCACAGGAAGAGACTGCCCATCCTTTTCTCCTGAGGAGCAGCTGGTAGATTTGAACAATGTGCCTTTGGAATTGCAGCACAGTCTTTTACCACTAGGCCATCAGACCTCTTTAGACTTTTTATAGGAATGGTTATGTTAGCTTAGTGAAGCCAGTTTAACTGTGATGCCTTCAGGACAAGAACTGAGCATTTCTCTGAGGTTAACCCTCTGAGGATATCATGGACCTCCAATACCCAGCATGCTCCTACTGATTACCATTAATATTTTTAACTGTAGGTTATTGCCATGCCTCAGCTTTAAGTTCCCTAGTGTGGGACCCATTTAGTAGAAATGGTCTTATTATTGCAAGTAATTCACTTTCTCCCCCCTCCCCTTACATCTTTGGGGGATGTACCTATTAGAAGTCTGGAAAGAATAAGGAATTAAGCCAAGGCAACCTGAATAAATTTCTTTGTCAAAAGAAAACTGGAGACCCATTATCCTCAAAGCTCAATAGAATACAGATTTCCTCCCTTGAATCCTTCATTTTTCTTATTTTTGGAACTGTGCAATACAAAAAGAACCTTCATGGAACAGTATATTACATGTTAGGTTGTTAATCAAAAGTTTGGTGGTTCGAATCTACTAGGGGCTGTTAAGGAGAAAGGTGAGGCATTTTTCTTCCATAAAGATTTATGGGAGAAATGTACTCTACTGTGGTGGGTTTCGTTTGAGTTATACAGTAGATAGGAATAAGAAGTGTCTCCCTTAATTTCAAAGGTGAGAGGCATTAAGGTTGGCCAGATAAAGAGTGGAAATAAGAACTTCAGGGGATGGAACAAACCTAAGCACCTTGTAATTGTTGCATGGATTGCAAACACATAATAGATAGATGGAAAGAGCCTGCCAGGAGACCATGCAATAGTCTGATTGGGAAATGACTAATTCATAAACACAAATCCTGATGAAGTCAGACTAGCTATCCATGAACTTTCTAACTATTAAATGAATGAAAATGATTTTCAATTATTAAATACATGATTCAAATATGCATACACCTTTACTTGGGCATAATTAAAAATAGTGAGGTGTGTTTATTGAGAGCAACTAAGAAGAATGTGTCTAAAAAGTTAAAATTGATATTTTCTTGGCAATTTCATTCTTATCAATGGAGATAGTTCTCTTCATATAGTAAACTGGGCACTTTGGCAAGTAAAGTGGATTTTGGGCCAATTGCAAGTCCTATGGGATTCTCTGGCAGCTAGAAGCATTAGCTTAGTCAAAAGCTGCTTCAAATAAAAATGAAAGCTGTCTCCAAACCTTCCAGTCAAGCATGGGACCAACCAAATATTTGATGTATTCAGTTCTCCACTGTCCAGGGGTAGACTCTGTTTTCCCTCTTTCCAAACCTTTGATTGATTTTTGACTATAGCAGCAGTCCTGGTAGGCAGATGAGAGAAAAAACAGAGGACTGAAAATACTATTTAAATTCTATAGATTCTTTTGCAGAAGGCTTTTGGGGGAGAAGGCTGAGATTCTGACTGGAGACAATGCTTGTTTCATGCATCCTTTTATACCCATCACCCATTCTTCAACAGTAATGAGCGTGTGTCCAGGTTTCATTGTAAACCTTTGGAACAATGATCCTTTGTGTTCTCCTTGCCCTTCCCCAGATTAATTTGAAACAAATAAAAGTCTTGGAATTCACAACATTGACATTAAGATCTGACTTCTCAGAGCAGTATTTACCAAATAATGATCCACAGAAATTTAGTCATAGAAAACTACTATTGCAAAATTAAAAAAAATACATAGGGACTCTAATGGCATTGTCGGTTAAATGTCTGTGAACTAAAAGATCAGCAGTTCAAATCATCAGTCAATATTCAGGAGAAAGATGAGGCAGTTTCTTCTTAACATTTACAGGCTTAGAAAGTTAATGGATGTCATGACGAGTCAGAATTGATTAGATGGCAGTTGTTGTTGTTGTTAAGGGACATGGAGTAGAGTGTGACTCATGGCAATCCTATGGCACTTGAACTCTGTCCTGTCCTGTGCCGTCCTCATCTTCTCTGACACTCCTGAGCCCATTGCTGCAGTTACTGTACCGATATTTCTTATTGAGGACCCCTGAGGTTCTGTGTTTAAGAGATTCTACGGCCAACCCTAAGGTGGGTAGTTAAACACACCAAATACTCCATGATAAGAACAAATAGAAGTCATTTCCTATAGAGATTGCAGTCTAGATAGCTCTACAGGACAGTACTCTGTCTGATTGGGTCATTATGAAGTTGATACAGACTTACTGATCATGGATTATAAGCTTCAAATACTTTGAGAAAATTCTAACCACTATCTCTGCTTCTCAAAATGTCATCTCACACATTAGAATGACCCTTTGAAGTTTTCATGTAGGAACTCATTTAAGCCAGCATTTCCAAACTCAGTTGAGTTTAAAATACTTAGTTTAAGGAATTTCTTTTCTTCTACATCCTGTACCAGAAATGTTAAGATTAAATATTTACAACACTTATTGCGCATCACTTTGTGCTAGACTTTCTGTAAACTACTTTTGATATGCATTAATTACTTCACTTATTCCTTATAATATTAATAGAAGATGATAGCAGAGTCATATGCTGTCTATTTTCAGATAAAGTTAAAAAAAAAGGAAAGTACTTGACTAAAGTTAAGAGGCAGGGGTAAGATTTGCCCCCCAGCTCTGTTTAATTCTTGTACCTGACTTCTCAACTGATATGATACGCCAGCAGCCGTGCCATGGAGCACTCCACCATTGTGCTCCCCAGAGACACAATGACATTTCTTGTTGAGAATCCTATAGTAGTTTTGGAATACTTCTGTTTTCTTACGGTGTCAAGGGAAACACTGGTCTGATAAACATAATCGGACAGACTTGTTAGAATAGGATTTTGGTCTGTAATAATATTTTCTATTCATAAACAACATGCCTCTGGAAACTCTATGAACTTTGAGAAATGACGATAGTTATAGAAAGGCTTCAGGTCTTTAGTTCATAAGGTTCCTATGAGTTGTGCTTGATTTGACAGCAATTAGCAACAACAACAACAAAAACAATTATACCCTGTAGATTATTGTCACTCTTATTTAGACAAACTTTCCAATGCTTTGTAAAATTCATTATAGACCTGAGTAGATATTTAGGTCCAAGGTTATTTTATTTTAATTTTTTTTTATTATTACACCATGCAGATTGTATCCACAAGTTGGGTATGCCCAACTCTTGGCTTGTTCTAGCTGATATAGACTTAGAAAATAGAGGAATAGGAGGTAGGGAGATCCTTCTAATGCAGAATCATTAGGTAGTTGACAGTTCTCTCATGGTTGTATTTTGTTCAGATATTTTAGAAGCAAGGTTTGATAGTTTTGTTAGTATCTAGGTCTTACTTTCCTGGCTTGTTTACGGTCAGTGCACCTCTTTGTGGTTCACATGCAGTAACAGTGCTATGGGAGACAAATGAGCAATCTTCACCCTGCAATTTTCAGACCTTCTGAAAACGCACTGGAAGTGCAGCTAGTTAGTTCCAACTCAACACCAACGAGTTGTTATTTATAGTAGGGAAAAAAGCTCTGATGACACAGTGAACTTTTGCTTGTTAATGAAAAGTTGACAGTTCAAAACCTCGAGCTGCTTTATGAAAAAAAGACATGGCAATCTGTTTCTATAAAAATGTCCTCATGCAATTAACTTGACGACAATTGACAACAGTAAGTTACTTCATATATTTCAAATTTTTGTCTTCTTAAAATTGGCTTATTTAATACACATCAATGTTGTAGCATGCATCAGCTTTTTTTGGCTGGCTAATATTCCATTTTATGAGTTTGCCACATTTTTTAAAAATCCATTTATCTCTTTTGAACAGATAATTATGTTGTTTCCTCCTGCTTTTTACTATTGTGAATGGTGCCCATTGAGAACATTGGCTTTGCAAATAGAGATACCATTTGACCCAGCAATTCCACTACTGGGAATATACCCCAAAGGGACCATAACTGACATCCAAGCAGATTTATGCACCCATGTTTATGGCGGCTTTGTTCACAATAGCAAGGAGTTGGATATAACCCATCAACAAACGAATGGATAGAGAAGCTGTGGTATAGTCACACAGTGGAATACTATGCTGCATTGAAAAACAAAGAACTTACGCAATCTTACTCAAAATGGGTGACCCTGGCAGACATTATGCTGAGTGAAATGTCTCAGTTGCAAAAGGAGAAATACTGCATGGTGCCACTGCTGTAAAATGGGACTGATATCAAGGTTGGGGTAAGACTGAGAAAAACTGGATAAATTGTGTATACTGCATTGAAACAGATGAGAGGGAGAGAGAGAGAGAGAGAGAGAATAATTTAAAAGCGATATATGATAGGGTATTATAGTTATCACAAGAGTCCACAATTAAGGTTGCATAGTGGAATGTACTTGGGGCAGTGGGAGGGGTGCGGGGAGATTGTATACCAAAGAAAGAATTTTTCTTTTACTTTATAAAGAGAGGAGCGAACTGGGGGGAGGGGGCAGGGGAGGAGTGCTGGGCAGGGAGAAAAGTGTAACAATGAATGAATGGAAATCCAAAATGTCTGTAAATGCTTATTAAAATTATTATTTTTTTAAAAAAAAAGAACATTGTCTTACATCTGTAAAAAAAAAAAAAAGGAAACATTGTGGAGCAATTATACTCTGTCCAATAAGGTTGCTAGGAGTTTCAATTGAATTGACTCAATGACATAGATATATTTATGATAAATCCACTACTGTCAAGTTGATTGTGACTCTGAGTGACCCTCCATTTGCTTTCAAAGGCTGCACATCTTTATGAGACGTGACTGTACTTCTTCTCTCAGAGTGACTGGTGGGTGGGTTTGAAGTACTACCCCCCTTCCAATTTGCAGCCTGATATGTCACCAACTACACAAACAAGCAATCTAGTGATTTCATTTTCTTTTTTAATTTTTGTCTCCAAGGAGAATTCTTTTTTCAAATTGTGGTTTTAATGAAAGTTTACAGAAAAGTTGAATTTTCATTCATTAATTGTTGCATATGCTCCTCCCTAACCCCCTAGTTCACTTTTATTTTTTACAGAAAATATTAATTCATTGTTGCATAATTTCCTTTCTCCCAACCCATCCCTTCCCCAGTCCACTTTGCTATGCATCTCTTATTCTGGAATGTTGTCATACAAATAATGTCTAATCATATATTCTTTTTTTGGTAATTTTTTTATTTTAATAATTTTAATGAA
>NW_006399767.1:7090390-7125512 GCF_000299155.1 Elephantulus edwardii | reverse complement strand
TTGAAAAGTAAAAGAAAACTTCCTCTTTGGTACACAATCCCCCCGCACCCCTCCCACTGCCCCAAGTACATTCCACTATGCAACCTTAATTATGGACTCTTGTGATAACCATAATACCCTATCATACATCACTTTTAAATTATTCTCTCCCTCATCTGTTTCAGTGCAGTATACACAATTTATCCAGTTTTTCTCAGTCTTATCCCAACCATGATATCAGTCCCATTTTATAGTAGTGGCATCATGCAGTATTTGTCCTTTTGCGACTGAGGTATTTCACCCAGCATAATGTCCTCCAGGCTCACCCATTTTGAATAATATTGCATGAGTCCCTTGTTTTTCAATGCAGTGTAGTATTCCACTGTGTGACTATACCACAGCTTCTCTATCCATTCGTTTGTTGATGGGCACCTGGATTGTTTTCAACTCCTTGCTATTGTGAACAAAGCTGCGATAAACATGGGTGTGCATACATCTGTTTGGATGTCAGTTATGGTCTCTTTGGGATATATTCCCAGTAGTGGAATTTCTGGGGTTTCTAAACAAATTTTCCTTCATCTATTCCAATTCAGTGTTCATTTATCCCCTCTTTTCTTAGTTTCCCCCCAAACCCTCTATCAGATCTGTTTTATAATGGTGGCATTATACAGTATTTGTCCTTTTGTGACTGAGAGATTTCATTCAGCATAACATCCTCCAGGGTTTCATTTTCTTAAGGCAACTTTGACTAACATTTATTGTGTACCATTGAGTCTAACAACCCTGTATGACAGAATAGAATTTCTACCTACCTAAGGTTGTTGTTGTTGTTATGTATTGTCTAATTGGAATAAATGTGACAGTTGACCCGCCTGTGGGTTTTCAGAGGCAGTAAATTGCATGGGAATTGATTGCCTTTAGTTGACAGTGCAGCTTCTTACTACTAGGCCACCAGAGCTCCCTCTCCCAATGATTATCAGGCTGTAATCTTTGTAAGGTTTTCATACATAGGGTTTTCAGAGACCTGCTATTATGGAAGTGGATGGCCAATCCTTCTTCCTAGTGTATGTCAATCTGAATGTTCAGATCTTTTACAGAAAAAGTGTAAATATATCCCTTATTGTGGAATTAACCATTAGTTTCGGTGTTGTCCCTGACCTTGGCTCAAGTGCCCTGACCCAATTATTTCTTTACTCCATCATCCATCAAGATACTCCTCCACTTCTACTTACTCCCTTCATCACCTATCTCCCACTGTCACTTGTTATGCATCAGAGATCTGGTCAATGACCAGGGAGGACAGAAGGAGAATTGATGCTTTTGAGCTTTGGTGTTGGAGAAGAGTGCTGAGGATGCCATGGACTGCTAAGAAAACAAACAGATTCATCCTGGAGAGGGTTAAACCAGGCTGCTCCTTGGAGGCAAGGATTCTGAGACTTCGTCTGACATACTTTGAACATGTTGTAAGGAGAGACCAGTTCTTGGAGAGGGACATCATGCTTGAGAGGGTGGAGGGCAGCCACAGGAGGGGAAGGCCCTCTGGGAGGTGGATTGATGCGGTGACTGGGGTAATTGGGATGAGTGTGTTGGAGACAATGAGATTGGCACAGGACAGAGCAGAGTTTAGAGCTGCTGTACATAGGGTCGCTATGAGTTGCAAGCCACTCGACTGCACATAACAACAACAACAGCAACAATCTTTGTAAGAGCAGATCACTGAGTCTTTTCTCCAGAGGATTAGCTGATAGCTTGGACTACAGTTAGCAGCTGAGTGCATGATCATTGCATCATCAGGGATCCTTCTTTATAGTTTCATTGTTTGTGGTGTGTGCTGTTGAGTTGGAACTGACTCATAGCTGACTTTCCAGTGAGTTTTCGGAGACTATAAATCTCACAGGCTGAGACTGCCCATCTTTCTGTTGCTGAGCAGCTGGTGGATTCAAACCATGTACCTTCAGACCAGGGAAAATTCTACCTGTGCTTGATATTATAACCTTCAAACCAATGAGGCTCTGCTGTCGCAGGCACATAACAAAAGTATGAAGACAAAGACAAATATATTCTTGAAACATTTTCTTCCTTGAGATTAAATAATACAACATGTGAACCTACAAAGTCATAAAGAAACTGTTCATAAAAATAATAAAGAAAGTGGGAATATTAATACAGGAAAAGAAATATAGTTAAAATTCAACAGAATCTGTAAGAATTGACCTATTTGGTATGCAAACATGAGGTCTAGTACTCTGAAAGAAGATAGTGCCTACAAATTCACTAATAAAGAGAAGCCAAGCACAATGATCTAGGACAAAACAGAAGATCCAATCACACACCAGAAATCAACCTAAGAGATGCAGTTAATACTGCCTGTTGGGTCTCTTATCATAGGAAGAAAGGCCTGGCTGTTGAGCTCCCCATATCAACGATGTGCCATACTCTCATCACCACCATATAATTGATTCAGACTCCAAGTGACTCACCATTACGTCTCCAAGGCTGTAAAATGGAATTGGAGAAAACTACCCTTCTTCCTCATCAAAGAGCTGGTAGAGTCAAACTGTTGGAGACAGGGGCTTTGAGTTCACAGCCCAGTTCACTACAGGTTAACTCTCTCTTTTCTCTGACTGGTTTACATTGTAACAGGCTACAGTGAAAAATGGCCACTCCATGTACCAGAAGGTTTCTTTCAATATGAGACTCAGAGAGACTAGTCTTCTCATAAAGCACAGAAAGTTAGTGATAGATCAGGAGAGTACTTACTTTACCTATGGGAAGTTAATTGTGTGCTTCATAGAATATTTCAAGCACGAATATTAGTCCACAAAAATAGTACTATCAAGAGGGGGGGGGGGAAGACTTTACAACTCAGCCAGTATATTAGAGACGTCTGTAATATGCTGAGGATAACTTTCAAAGGGATTTTCAGTGATCTGGAGAGAGAAACCAGAAAGTGGGAAGCAATAATCTAAAATTAAGAAGGAATGATGTCTGACTAAAAACAGGAAGTCAGCTGTGAAAAAGTACATCCTATAATTTGGTGGAGAGATGAAAAGGACGATTCAATTATAGGTAAGTTAGCTGGTGTTCTGGTGAATGACATCTTAAATTGTGGGGGCAATATGGAAAGGAGCAGGAAGGAAGCTTTTGTGATCTTAGAATTGACTCTGGCAGTCCTATTGTCACTAACTCTCCTTTTGTTGTCATTGAGAATGCAATTGTCATTGGAGAATCCCCATCACTAACTCCCCCCAAAAGGAACATTCTAGTAACTTCAGAGCAGGCTTACATGGATGACAAGTGTTATGAATGGCAAGTTGAATTGCTGGGGAAGACTATTTCTTCAGCAAGGTTGTCTGTCGTGTTACAAATGCCTAAACAAGAGATAATCTAGACAGATTCCAGTTCATCCTGAAGGAGGCTAAGGACACTACAAGAAGTGCTACAATTTTCTTTTATGTCTTTTAGTGTTTTCAAAATAAAAATAGCAATATAATTTGATTGGAACAAAGATGTGTAAAAGCAAAGATAATCACATTCCTTCCAATGTTTTCGTAGTATTACCCTTTCTTAGGATTATTTATTCATACATTTAATTAAGAATATTAAAAGTGCAAATTTTAGCTAAAACTGAGAGAATCTCAAAGTGCTTGAGGCTTTTCTGCCTGGTGAGAGATCACTAGAAATACTTTCACTAAAGTAGGATTTAACTGAGATCTTTGAGCCTAGAGTCATAGGAGATATATTAAAAAAAGGGGAATCAGAAAAAGCAAGCCTAGAATAATTTATCTCTAGAAAATGAACCCTGAGTGGAATTTTAAAATGCTAATCAGACTTCTTCCTTATCCCTCAATCCCCTCAATCTTTATCCCACCTTCCCTTAACATAGCGTCATAGAAAAACATATGTAGTAATGGTGGTTAACCACCTTGTATTCTGAGCACTGCTTTTCCCCATCATCAAAATGTGTTTAATATGCTTCTGTGTGGGTGTGGTTATGTGGTACAAAGGTGAAGAAATCAAGCCAAAGTGTCACAACCCTGAAATCTAGAACATAGGAGAAATCAAGAGCCTAGGGGCAGATGAACTGAGAAAAAGAAGCAGAGTCAACCAAAGTCTTACTGTTTTGGTGTGTGTGATTTGCATCCTGTGGTATGTTGGGAAGGATGACCTAGAGGAGATGCACATGTGAAGAGAATGGGCTTGGAGTTGAAGATCCCTTTGCCCAGCAGATAGACAAGCAAGAACCCAAATGAAAGAGGATTTTCTTATGCAAAGGTGGAGCTGCAGTATGAATTCAATGGAACATGATCTCACTGTACAGAGAAATCTTTTTAAAATCTCCTGTAAGCTTTTGACATGCAATATGATGTCCAGATTATAAAATAACAAATTCCACTATAGAGAGTTACATGATGTATCTGTCTTCCTCACAGAAGAATTTAAGGAAACACCCTTTCTATGTCTCTGTCTATGTGCCTGCTTTCTTCCTTTCCCTTCTTACCTACCTATCAACCTATTTCTATATTGTACATAGGTATGTATATATGCCTTTATATACATGCATGAATTGTCTGAATACAATAGATCTATCTTTGATTTAAAACCTTTTTAAAGACATGGTGAATAATAACGGAAATATTTTTAGAATCCTTTGAAGTGGGTAATGATATTGAGAAATTCCTTACATGTCTGAGAGCGAGTGTTATTTACAGAAAAAATAACAGTCAACTGCTTTTATACACATTTTGGTGGGAAACAACTCAATATGCCATTCTAGTGATAAGTTCAACTGGGTTTGGATGCTTCATATGGAGTTCTTTTCTTCTCCTTGGGATTTTATCTTTAGGCTCTATCTGATGTTCCTGAAGCCAAGCTAGACAAAATGCTCTGTAAAAAAAATCAATCCCCCATCGTCACTCAGTGTTCATTGCTGAGATGTGTGTACATAAATAGATAAATGATGGTCTGGCCTCAGCACAGTACACAGATTACAGCATCTACATTGTTTTGCCTTTTGTGGATAAAATGAAATGAAATAAAAATGTTGACTAGATGCTGAAATCTATAGAGATTTATACCTCTAAAACATTGTTTCTTGTAAAGAGCAGATAAAAATTTACTAGTACCATGATCCAGGTGCAATGATTATTGTAATGTGACTATTGCAAGGAATATTAACTAGTATTCTGAAGCCAAAAATTCCACATATATTCTCCATGCTTCAGTCGTTAAGTGTCAACCACCAATTGTTGAAATGATAAGTAACATTTTAGTGTTTTATTTGTATTTATTTTGTAAGCTTGACAAAATGTATGACCAAACCTTGCTGAAATGATGTTATTGGCATTTCTCATTGTTTTGTAAGATAGATTACTGACTACTCATTCTTCATAAATGATAGGAAAATAGTAACCCCAAACAGAAAGAGCTTTTGATGCAATGGAAAGACATAGGTTAAACTTTCTTTTCACTGTGACTGCAAATTGAGATCTTAGTGCATTTATTAGTGTAAAAATGTCCTTGATGTATTATGTACCAATTATGTATTACAATAATAACAACAATAGATGGATAGAATTTTGAATATTATCTGGGAAACTTCTAGAAACAATCTGCCAAGTCAACTTATACAAAGCATTTTAAGTACTTTCTATGAGAATACTCAGAAAATGTTTTAGCTTCTAATTCATTATCACTAGACCAGTTGTGTGTTTAACTGAAGGACACATTTGGCCTACTGCAGTGGGGGTAAATGGATTAGTTATTTTCTTATCTGTCAGTTTCTTTTTTATCCATGCATTTAAAATATTTTCTCTTTTCTTTTTAAGTCACTGTGTTATTCAAGAATATTTTTTTCCAATAAAGAAAATATAGTGAATTGATATTCTGAATTCTTTTGGTTTTGTTAGTATTGTTTACTTTAAAATCCAGAAGCATAGAGGGTTATAAATGAAAGATTTTGACAAAACCAAAATAAGGCTATTTTACATTAAAGGGCCCAGCCATATTGCACAATTCAGTAATTTTCCATTTTCCCATTATAGTGATTTGTGTGGACCTTACTGAAACAAAAGTTTAGGTTAAAAAATACTCACTGAATGGGAATATTTCTAGTTATTTGACAGTACTGGGAGTTATCCTAACAATGTAGAATGTACCTGTGAATTATATTACTGGTTTCCATGTTAAAACAAAAACACATCCCCTAAGATCACCCTCTAAAAATGTTATTTGAAAAAAATAACAAGTATTTTATTGTAACCTTTAGAGCTTTACCTTAGATGACATCACTGACTGATAAAAAGAGCTCATTTTCTAAATGAATCTGTGCTGCATTTCAGAAGTCACATGACCAGAATCCACCAGATACTCCTCGGGAAAATGTGGGCAATCTCCTCCCATGCAATTACTGCCTCTGAAAACTCACGAAAGGGTCAGCTATGGGTCAATTCCTACCGGATAGTGCGCTTACTTACCCCCAAAAGCATGTTTACAGCAATTACTAAAAATTGTATTTCTTCTTGTTGTATACCATCGAGTTGGAACCAACCCATATCTGACCCTCCAGCCAGTTTTCAGATGTTAATTGCGTGGGAGAAGTTTGCTCATCCTTCTCCATGGAGCAGCTCATGACCTTGAACCGTGGGCCTTCAAGGATTGCACTGCAGCAATCTAGTAAGAAATTTTAGTCTGTAAAACTACCACCACAGTATACACCTAAATCCCATATTATGGCCATTTCAGGAAGAAGAATGAAGAAGAACAAGAAGTACTGAAGAACAAAACCAGGAAAATTGTTGTGTGTGCATGTGTATGTGGGGTGTGTGTGTGTGTGTGTGTGCGTGTGAGAGAGAGAGAAAGATACACACACACACATAGAGGGAGAGAGAGAACCAAAGAAAGAGATAGAAAAAGAGAGAGATAGTAGACAGACACACACAGAGAGACAGAATTGGAAATAGAATAAATCAACTCTTGACATTGGGGTTTAGATTTTAAAATCTTTTAAAAAATATTCATAAACAGACTGCTTAATACTGTAGTAACTACACCCAAACTCCCCCTCTTATCTCAGTCATTACACAGTAAAGTTTGTTGCTTTCTTATTTCACAATCTACTATCAATGAGGAGAGACCTTCTGTGCACTTCTTCAGAGTCAGGGTCCTTCAACATGCAGTCTCCAATGTCAATAAAAAAAGGTAGGGGAGAGTGGAGACTCAGTGGGTTGAAGCTTTATGGTCGTGCCAAAGGTGTTATGCAGCACTTCTACTTACTTTCTTTTGGGCATGACTGAGTCACAGGGGCCAATCTAACTGCAAGGGGGTAGAGATGAAGACATCTTCTTGCATGTACAGGAGGAAAACAAACTGGCTTTGTTGAATACAAGTGGGGTTTGCTATCGTTGGTTTGTTGGCATCAGTGAAGACCTTAACTGTCAATACTAGTGCAAGACCTTGCTGAAATAATAAAAGGCATTAATGATGGTATTCAATATTAAGTTTCTAGTGCATGCTAGGCACTCTAAAATGCTTATTTAGTTAAATCATTACTAACTTTTTGTGTATGTGGCTGTTTGTCATTGTTATGTGCCATCGAATCACCTGCGAATCATAGCGACCCTATGCCCAAAAGCTCTGAACACTGTCCTAACCTGAGCCAGTCTGACTGGCTCTGACAACTACCACCAATGTCCCATTTACTGTGTCAATCCATCTCCTTCCGGTGGCTTCCTCTCAATCCTTCCAAGTGAAAGAAACGTCCTTCTCCAGGGACTGGTCCCTCCCAACCATATGCCCAAAGTATGTCAGCCAGAGTTTCACAATCCTTGCCTCTAAGGAGAAACTTGGTTTCACTTTCTCCCAGACAGGCCTGCTCTCTTGGCAGTCTGTAGTATGTTCAATATTCTTCTCTAGCATCATAACGCAAACATATTGATTCTTCATCAGATACCTATGGGAAGTCAAATTTTATATTACATATTTGTAAAAAACAGACTACTACTTCAGGTTCTGAGGGAGGCTGATATCAACTGGAATTAATCCTGAAGCACTAAGGCAATCCTTAAGTGTTTGCAGGATTTTTGCATTGCCCCTCCCTCCTGAGTCAAGCAGAAGGTTGTCAATAGAGAAAGCTTAGCTTCACCTGTAGAGCCTTCTCTTTGTGAGTTACTTCCTGGCAATTTTCAATAAAGACAGGAAAGCTGGACTCGGCGGGAGTTCCCTTCAGTTGTTTGAGAACTGTTTGTCTCCTGCTTTACCTCTGTTCTTCTCCTACATTCTTGGTGTTCTGTCTCATTATTAATACTTATAAAAATACTTTGCCTTTGGTCTGCAACAGTCCTCCTTAGTCATTGTTCAGCTCTCTGATGTGTAACGTCAGAAATTAAATGTGAAGACCATGGCCTGAATCAGTCACAGCTTAGTCTCTAGACTAACATTGTTAATCTTAGCACTCTGGAGAGGTCCCTCAAAGTACAATTTCCCAATGCAATTCATCTTTTGATTTCCTGCTGCTGGTGCCAAAAGTGTTGATTGTGGAGCCAAGCAAACTGACACTGTTAATAATCTTAATCTCTTTCCCTCCTATCAAGGTGCTGCCAGTTGGCTCAGTGGTGAGAATCTTTGTCTTCTTGATGTTAAGTTTCAATCTATATTGAAGACTTCAGTCCTTGATCTTCTGCAGCAAGCACTTCATGTCCTCTTCAGTTATGACAAACAAGGTTGTGGCATCTGCTTAAGCAGTTGTTGAGTCTTCCTCCAATCCTGATAATTCCTCCTCATAAAGTCCAGCCTTCTTAATTGTTTGTTCTACACATGGATTGAAAAGGTATGGAGATAGAAAGCATCCCTGACACATTCTTTTTCTGATATTGAACCATGCAGTGTTTCCTTGCTCTGTTTTGCTGACTGCTTCTTGGTATAAGTATAGATTTTGCATGAGCGCAATTAAGTATTCTGGGATTCCCATTCTTCTCAAGGTTAGCCACAATTTGTTGTGACCCATACAGTCAAATGCTTTTGCGTAATTAATGAAACATAGACATTTGTCTGGTACTCTGTTATCAGCCAAGATCCATCTGACATTGGTTACGATGTCCCTAGTGCCGCTACCTACCTTGTATTTCTTGTAGTTCTCTGTCTACGTACTGTTCTAGTTGTATTTGGATAATCTTCAGCAGGATTTTGCTTGCATGTGATATTAGTGATACTGTTCAATTTTTTTCCCTGAAAACAAGTTTTATTTAAATAAGAGTTTAAATATATTACATAACATTAAAACAGAAGGAGAAGGGAAAGAACCAGTTGTTCCTTCACAGGACATTGGGCCTCTGTTACCATTAAGCTGCAAGCTCTACAGCTAGCTAGGACTGATAAGTCAGCTTGTTCCCTTGTCGAAAGTTTAGCTCTAAAGTTGGCCTCTCATCTTGGTGTTTCCTGGGACAGACAACATTTCAGGATATGTCTCACCAGAAAGAACAAAGACCTTGGTGGCATGCTAGATGTCCCATGTCACTCCTAAACTCTGCCTGCTTTGCCGGGCTGTAGACTTCGATGATCTTTCTTTTGCTATCACAGTTCCTTCTAGTGATACAGCAGCCTCACCCCATCCTCTCCTCAGCTCCATCTAGGGGTGCTCAGGTGGTGGGTTGGCATTCTTTTGGGGTAGGGGCATTTTGGGTTACACATAGCCATCCATGATCTTGGGGCTCTGAGTTTGGTTGAAACATAACTGTTTCAGGCAGGGCTGCTTGACCTGTTTTAAATGAGGGACTTCCAGACTAGACAGCATGGCTCTTTTCAGTTTATTGCATGAAAAAGTTACATACACTAGTCCAAGTTAAAAGTGGACCCCAAATTGTTACATTATACAATCTGTGACGACGTTTTAAATTTGTGACAAGGGACAGAAGGGAAATTTTCTACCCATTGCAAGGACATCCTCACTTAAACGTCAGTGAGTCACAACCACTTAAAGCCCATGAACCTTCAGCTGGTGGTCCTCGGGCAGTCCTGTCTTTGCAAGAAACTGACATATGTTCTTGTGCTGGACACCCTGTAGCTAAATTACTTCTCCATATTCTGGATGCTCAATTATAGTACTCTTACAGGCAAATTTCTTCTTAAACACCTTCACTAGTTTCTTTTGATTGTAATCATCAGCGATCCCTTGGACAGTTGTAAGGGTCTTCCTGCCGTTTCTCTGTTGAATTCTTATATGGATATAATCCTCTGTCCCAGCAGGAAGCAGGTCATCACCCTTACATCAGCAAAGGGGTCAAAAGAGTGAAGGTTCTGGAGACCGGACAATGTCATACTATTCCTTTTCCTTGGTAGAAATGGCCTGCAGAAGGCAGTGGTGGGAGAAGGAGGGTGGTGGTGGGGGTGAGGGGACAACAGAGCATTGGGAAGCGAGGGTGCACCAAGGGGAGTCGGTTGAGTCCTCAGCTATGGCTCAGGGATCAGGGCACTGTTTAAAATTTTCCACACTTTGTTGGATCACTTGTTTTTTTGGAATGGGAATAATTTGGAACTCTTTCAGTCAGTTGGCTAGATTTCTTAGCATAACCTGGTGAAAATGTCCAGGAGCAGCATCTGTTAGTTGAAATATGTCAATTGGTATTCCATCAATTCCTGGGGCCTTGTGTTTTGACATTCCTTCAGAGCCACTTGAACTTCCTCCTTCGTCTCCGTTGCCTCTTAATCATATGTTGTTTTGTGAAATTCTTCCGTGTCACCTAACTCTTTTTGGTGCAGTGACTGTATATTCCTTGCATCATCTTTTAATGCTTCCTGGGTAATTCAATAGTGAGCCTATCCCACCTGAATTTAAAAACCATCTCAAGAACAGATTTGAGGCATTGAACACTAATAAATGAAGGAAGTCCAGATGAGCTGTGGGAAGATACCAAGAATACCAGCCATAGGAAGCTCTGGTGGCCTAGTGACAAGAACTTGCACTGCAATCCCCAAGGGGCACAGTTTGAATCTACCAGATAATTTGCTGGAGAAGGATGGGGAATCTCCTCCTGTCTCAATGGTACACAACAAGGAAAAAAAAAAGAACATAATCCATGAAGAATGCAGAAGATCATTCCAAAGACAAAGGAAGAAGAAAATATCAAGATGGATGTCAGAAAAGACTGGGAATTGCACTAGAGCACCTAGAAGCCAAAGCAAGGGGTAAAAAATCAGGAAGTTAGGAGCTGAATGGAAGATTTCAAAGTGCAGTTAGGGAAGAGAAAGCAAAGTATTATAATGAAATGTCTAAAGAGATTGAGTCAGAAAATCAAAAGGGACAAACTCACTTGGTATTTCTTAAGCTGAAGGAACGGAAGAACAAATTTAAGGCCTTGAGGTGTAATAGTTGCTATAGGCAGAATACTGAATGTGTGTGTAGTAGGTGCTCTTGTTGTTCTTCAGTTACAGCAGAGGACACTGAGGCTTTATCAGGAATCTTCTGGGTGAATGACAGAGGTGAATTTTGAATACAGACCATCTGATGCCAAGATCTGGTAGATCTGTCACCAAGTCATACTATCTGACTAAGCATTTATCCTTTAAGTATTTGTTTGGGTTTACTGCTAGCCCATTTGGTTTCAAACCAGGTGCTTCAAATTTCTGTGTCTGATCCTTGTGATCTATAAAAGAGGGGCAAAAATATCCAACTCCTACTCCCTTGATATTTCAAACCAAATGGAATAACAGCTGTGAAGTGTATTATGTTCTTTCAAGTGAAGGCTATGAAGTATTCTTACAATTTAAATGTGATTTATTTTTGAGTATGTAATATAGTCACATGATTGTGAATTCAAAAGGCAATAAAGAAATACAAGTCTTCCAATCACTTTTTATTCCTGCTGTCTATTGTTCCAACACAGAGGCAATCAGTATTATTGTTTTTCTCTTTCAAGAGTTAGAACTGCACTTCTGAAAACTTGTATTTGTATATGTAATTCTCTGTGTGTGTGTGTGTGAAAGAAATAATAGCATATTATACACAGATTTTTGCTCTTTAGTTTATTACACAACATTTTTGCTTGATGATCAAGCTATACCTAAGACTATAACATTGTTTATAACTACTGAAAATGTCTTTATTGCAGTAATATAATGTTGGTTTATGAAACTGATTTATTTGTTGACAGATATTTTAAGATATTTCTGATATTTAAAAAAAAGTGTGTGGGATTGAACTGTGTTTTCATGACTATTAGGAATGATTATTAGCATCAAATTTGAAAAGTGTTTATTTTATGTTCTTTATTAATTGCCTGATAGCTTTTCCAATATTTTATTTACATATCTAAATAATGATGTGATATTCTATTCATTATATTGTTGCTGGAAGAGGGAGTCATAATTCTAAAAATTATGAAGCCAATTTAGGTCACATTTTGGAAAAATTAATTATGCGACAGGACTTTCTGAGTCATTGAAATGGTTAACATGTTTGACTGCTTACCAAAAGAATGGAAGTTCAAACCCACCCAGATGCACCCCATGAGAAAGGACTGGGGCCGTGTACTGCATTGTCAGCCATTGAGACTCTTAAAGCATAATTCTACTATGACACATGTAGTATCATCATGACTCAAGAGAAGCTTCATTAATTACATTTTTAATTTTTTAAAAAATACTAATAAGCCATCATCAGAGACCTGCAGATGCAGTCATCAGTTTGCCTCATAACATTTCCATCATAACACCTGTTGTTGCTGTGTACCATCAAGTCGGATCTGATCCCTAGCTGACCCTCCTGCGGGTTTTCAGAGGCAGCTAATCACATAGGAGGAGATTGCCCATCCTTGTCCTGTAGAGCAGCTGGTAGCCTCAAAACAGTGTGCCCTTAGAAATGCAGCACAGAAATTCCAAATAACAGTGGCTCAAATTTATCAGGATTCTATTTCCCAGTAAGTGGACCTGGATTCAGTCTCATAATACTTTAATTTTGTTGCTTTTCTGTTCCCAATATGTAGCTTTTATCTCAAAGTTTAAGATAACTGTTTCAACTCTTTCCATTATTTTCACATTCAGCCGGGAAACTTTATATTGTTTTATTTACATCCCAAACCATGTTTCTTCTTCCCTTCCCTTCCCTTCCCTTCCCTTCCCTTCCCGTCCCTTCCTGTCCCTTTCTTCATTGTTGATACTAACACAGGTGATTTTTTTTCCCATTTTAATCCCCAATTTTTCATTGGTGGTATAGAGGAAACCAACTGACCTCTACATATTAACCATGCAATCTGCAATGTTACTATAATTATCTATTGTTGTTAGGTGCCATCTAGTTGAGTACAACTTATAGCGACCCTATGAACAAAAGATCTGAACCCTGTTCTAGCCTGTGCCACCCTCACACTTCCTGACACACAAGAGCCCATTGCAGCAGTCACCATATCAATCCACCACATTGAGGGTCTTCCTCTCCTTCACTGACCCTCCACCCTTCCCAACATCATGTCGTTCTCCAAGGAATAGCCCCTTTTAGAAACATGCTCAAAGTATGTGAGGGGAAGTCTCATCATTCTTGCCTCCACAGAACACTCCAGGTGTACCCTCTCTAAGACATATCGATTCCTTTTCTTGGCCATCCATGCGATGTCCAGTGCTCTTCTCCAACACCATAGCTCAAAGGCTTCAATTCTTTTCCCATCATCCTTATTCATTTTCCAGCTCTCTGATGCATAGCAAGTAAGTGGAAAGATTATGGCCTGAATCAGACACATCATCATCCTCAGACACAACTTTGTTCTCAAACATCATCATAATTTATTCTTTGAAATTTTCTACATGGACAAGGACATCATCACTGAACAAAACATTTTTATTTCTTCCTTCTACATTTGTATGTCTTTTAGTTCCTATTCTTATCTAATTGCATTTTCTAGAACTCTAGCACAATGTTGGATACAAGTGGTAGGAAAGGATATACTTACCTTGTTATTAAAAGTATTTAGGTCCTTGAATGAAGCATGAGGTTAGATGTAAGTTTTGGTTTTGTTTTCTTTTCTAAATCATAGTTGCGTATAGATGTTCTTTATCAAGTTGAAGAAGTTTCCTAACATTCCTAGTTTTATAAAACTTTAATTATGAATGGATCGATGTTGAATTTTGTCAAATTATTATTCTCCATTTATTGATGTGATCATATAGTTTCATGTCTTTAATCTACTCATTATTTTGCAAATGTTGAACCAGCCTAATTGTTGTTAAATGCTGTCGAGTTGAATATGACTTACAGAGACATTGTGAATAACAGATCTAAACTATCATGTTCTATCTTGTGCCCATTGTGGTAGCCACTGTGTCAATCCATCTTGCTGAGAGTCTTCCCCCTTTATGCTGACCCTCTCCACCTTTCTAAGCATAGTGTCCTTTTCCAAGAAATAGCCTCTGCTAACAACATGCCCAAAATATTTAAGAAGCTTCACTACTCTTGCCTCCAAAGAACACTTGGGCTGCAGTTTCTCCAAGACATATATGTTTGTTACTTTGGCAGTCCATGGGACACTCAACACTTTCTCTACTACCACAGCTCAAGGCACTGATCATTTTGTTCTTCTTATTCACTAGTTAACTCTCATATACATAGCAGATGAAAAGACCATGGTTTGAAGATTATACACCTTAGTCTTTAAGCTGATATCATTGCTCTTCAGTACTTTGGAGAGGTTCCTGACAGCAGACTTTCCTAGTGCAATGCCTCTTTTGATTTCTTGACAGCTGATACCAAAGCACACTTACATACCTGCTATGACTTCTATTTTGTTGTGGGGTATCATTTTTTTTAATACATGGCCGAGTTTGAGTGGCTGGGATTTTGTTGAGAATTTTTGCATTATACCCACCTTTTTTAATATGTAGAAAAAGTGAGCAATGTGGATTTCATATAATTGAAGATCAAGTTGAAGGTGAAATATAATAACAAATTTTGTTAAATAAAGATCCAAGTGATTTCTTTCTTTCATCTTATGCCTAGAGAGTCAGTGGTGGGGAAATTACTTCATCTCACCAGGCAAAGTGACAGGGGATGTCTTATGAAAATCTATTTACGGTGGTACATTTCCAGCCCTATAACCATAAAGCAGCAGCACACCTCTGGAGGATTTCACACTTTAGTAATTCATTATGTCACAAGTTCCTCTCAGTGTGAAATTCCTCTGATTAAGAAGAGCTGACAGAAGCAGGAGAATGAAGTAATTCTCTTCTTCTCCCTTCTAAACAAGTCATACCTGATATTTCTTCAAGGTCAAGTTCAATTGAAAATAGGACAGGGTGATAGCTCTTTAGATTTCTACTAATAACCGGGTGTTCTCTGCAGAGGCCTTTTGGCAGGAGAGTGAAGTTAACTTATCAAAATGCTTATGAAAGCAAAATTGTGTGCCAGACAAGAGATCCAGAAGTTTCGGGGCCCATCAGAACCAAACTTCACTTTCTTTTCCACTAAAAAAAAGCAGTTTAATGGTAGAATAGTGTACCTTGAGAGTATGGTTTCAGATGTATGGAGGCAAAATGCTCTTCCTGAGCTCTTGTTTACAATTTCTATTTTAAGTATTCTTTTTTTATTTTCCTTAGTTTATTTTTAATTGTGATTTGAATGAAAGTTAGTTTTTATTCAACTATCTGTATCTATATCTATCTATATACACACACTAATTATAATACCCACAATATAATTACACTTTCCCCACTTCCTCCATGTATTTCCTATTTTAATTAATCCTGTCCTACCTCTTTATTCTTTCAGGGCTTTATCTTTGGGAAAATATTACTCTTTTCACCTTATATTGTTGATTATTCTAAAGAGTGCATGCTTCCCAGGTCTTACAGTAGGTGTTACGAGTCTAGTTTTTGGCTGAAAGTTGAGCCACAGGAGTGACTTTTGTTCTTGGTTTAAAGTCTCTGGAGTTCAAATAATCTCAATTGGAACAGTAAGTCTGTCCTTTTTAATGCTTTTATATTTTATTCCACATTTCCTCCTACTCTATCGAGAATCTTCTACTGCGGTCCCATTGAGAATAGCCCAGAATTCAGCAGTGGTAGAGGGCTAGCTTTTTCCTTTAATTGGCTTCAAAATATACTTGACAAATTATGAGAGAATCCCTCGCTTTTTGTGTTGGTGACAATTGAATAAATGTGATTGCTGTATATATTAAAAAGTCTACATATTGTTGGGGAAACCAGACTTGGAGGCTGGATTTGGAATGGAAAAGTATATGTATGTTCACTCTCAAGTTGGAACTGACTCATAGGTGACCCTCTGGTGAGTTTTCAGAGGTAGTTAATCTCATGGAAGGAGATTGTCCATTCTTCTCCCCAGGAGCAGCTGATGGATTTGAACTGCATGCCTATGGGATTGCAAAACAGCGTTTTATCACTGGGCCACCAGAACTTCCTGGAATGGAAAAAAGCAGATTTATTATATACCAGTATGAAGGAGACAAGAGATATAAGATACCCAAATCTGTTTCAAGGAAGTTAAATGATGAAGGAATATTTGTAGACTAGGTTTGATGGCACCTAACAACAACAACAATAAGAACAACAAAAGGTTAAGGACATGGGATAGAACTCATGTTTATTCAGCATTTTCATGAAGGAAAGTAGGATTAGTTGGAAAAGGAGAGGTTATGCAAATCAGGAGGCATGCACAACCAGTCTCTGAGCTTTCCATCATGTGCTGTATATCTCCTCTTCTTCTTACATCTGTATGTGCATGGCACCTGAAAGCCCCCTTAAGACCACTAAAACAGGAATTGTTAACAAAGCCAAAAGTCATTAGGAAAGAACGTCTGGAGGTGCCTGCAATATAGCTGAATCCCAGGCTACGGCTGTAGGGTGTGTCTCTGGGCTTGTGATGAAGGGATGTCTGGGGCCACTATGTTAGCTGAGTGTTGGCCTTCTTGATCGGAACTGTCTCAGGGGAAAATATGCTGCTGGGAAGGAAAAGTAGTTTTATTCATTATATTATATAAAGAGGGAAACAAAATGGGAAATCAGAAAAGTCTGTGATTTGGAGTGAACCTAGCAGCAAATCTGTTCACATTTTCCTTTCTATTCACTGAAAAGGTTGTTTTTGATAAAAGGTCAGAAGGTTTTAGCTATTGTGCTTTTGCAAAGGGAGTGTATCTCAGGTATCCCTAGTAGGATGGGGACACAACCATTACCAGTGGATTTCAGCTTGATAAGGAGACAGTTCTCAACTGTCCCCCAATATTAAGAGGGTAAAGGTTTTAAGCTTGATAAGAGGGCCTCCCTCCGTGGCTATTCTAGACTAAGAGGACACTTGTTTCTTTAAAAATGTTATTAAAGAAAGGGAGCTCTGGTGGTCCAGGGGTAAACAGTTGCACTGCCAACCCACAGGCAGACAGTTTAAATCTACCAGCTTCTCTGAGGGGAAAATAGGTGGATAATCTCCTTCCATATGATTTACAGCCTCTGAAAACTTGCTGGAGGGTCAGCTAAGAGTTGGTTATGGCTCAATGGCAATAGGTTGTTTTGAGTCTTGACTGCCACAGAGCATTTATAAAGCTGTTCTCCCATTGCTTTCTTTTTGGATGCACCTTATTCACTTTCCATAACTGCATTGTCAATCTTAGTGGACTGTTGTTGATCAATTCTTTAGCACCTTGAAGCTGTGTAAAACTTAGGTTGATTATGCGTGGATTCAAGAGCTTGTGATTATTTGGACTCAGGCCTGTGCTTTCACAACGTACGTTGTTGATAGATGTCATCAGACTCATAGCTGCTCTGTGAACAATAGGTTAGAGCTTGCCCTATCTTACACATCCTTGTCATCTCCAACTTACTCAAACCCATTTTTTGTGGTTACTCTGTCAGTCCATCTCTTTGAGGGTTTCACTTCATATCACTCTTCCTTTCCCAGCATAATGTATTTTTCCAAGGACTGGCCCCTCCATGGTAACATGTGAGATGAAGTTTCACCAGTCTTGCCTCTAAGGAGCACCATGGTTGCATATCCTCCTACACAGATTTGTTTGTTCTTTTGGAAGTCTATGATTAATTCAATATTCTTCACCAACACCAGAATTCAAAGACTTCAATTTTTAAAAAATCTTTCTCATTCATTGTCCAGCTTTCAGATACACAAGAAGCAATTGAAAATGTCATGACTTGGACCAGGCCCACCCTAATCTTTTAATTGATATCCTTGTTCTTTAGAACTTAGGAGAGATCTTTGACAGCAGTTTTCAACAATACATTATGTCTTAATTTTTGACAGCTACTATCTTGCTGAAGTTCATCCAAAAATTAGACCTGCATATCAACAGAGAACTGCCAGAAATACAGGCTGGGTTTAGATGAGTCTGTGACACTAGGGACATTATTGCCAATGTCAGATGGATCTTAACTGAAGACAGAAAGCACCTGCAGAATGTCTATTTGTGTTTCATTGGCTATGCAAAAGCATTTGACTATGTGGATCACAACAAATTGTGTCTAACCTTGAGAAGAAAGGAAATCCCAGAACATGTCATTGTGCTCATGTGAAAACCTGTATTTGAACCAGGAAGCAGTCATCAGAACAGAGCAAGAAAACACTACATGATTCAAAATCAGAAAAGGAGCACAGCAGGGATTCATCCTGTCTCTGTATATCTTCAATTACATGTGGAACAGATCATTTGGGAGGCTGAGCTTTAAGAGAAGGAACATGGCATCAGGATTGGGGGAAGATTCATGAATAAACTGTGTAACACAATTAACACAACCTCATTTGTTGAAACTGAAGAGGGCCTAAAGCATTTTCTGCAGAGGGTCAAGGACTGTAGTCTGCATTATTAATTGAAGCTTAATGAAAGGACAAAGATTTTCGCCCCTAGGCCAATTGGCAGTACCATGATAGATGGAGAAGAGATTGAGATTGCCGACAACTTTAGTTTACTCAGCTCTACAGTTGTCAGAGACCTCTCCAAAGCACTGAAGGGCAACAAGGTCAGTCTGGAGTCTAACGTGAACCTGATTCAGGTCATAGTCTTTGCAATTATGTGTCAGAAAGCTGGATAATAACTAGGGATGATAGAAGGAGAGTTGATGTCTTTGAGCTGTGGTGCTGGAGAAGAGTATTGAATATACCATGGACGGTTAGGAGAACCAACAGGTTTGTTCTAGAGAGGGTGAAAATAGGCTGTTTCTTGGAGACAAGGATTCTGACATACTTTGGACAAGTTGCAAAGAGGAACCACTCCTTGGAGAGAGACATCATACTTGGGAGGGTGGAGGGACAGCGCAAGAGAGGAAGACCCTTGATAGATGGATTGAATCAGTGACTGGGATAATGGGGGTAGGTGTGTTGGAGACCATAAGATTGGCAAAGGATAGAGCAGGTTATTGGGCTGTTGTACTTAGGATTGCTATGAGTCATAAGTGACTCAATGACACATAACAACAACAGCTCCACAATCAACACTCTTGGCATCCCCAGTTAGAAAATTAACATACTAACTGCATTAGGTAAATCTGCTGTCAGGGACCTCTCCTGAGAAGCAATGATGTGAGTCTAGAAAATATGGTGTGCCTGATCTAGGCCATGGTCTTCCTAATTGCTTTGTAATTATTTGTCAGAGAGACGGACAATGATGAAAGATGACAGAAGATTCGATGCCTTTGAGTTGTGGTGCTGAAGAAGAGCATTGAACATGTCATGACTGCCAAGAGAACAAACAGGCCTGTCCTTTAGTGAGTGAAGCCAAACTGATTTTTGGAGGCAAGGATTTAGAGGCTCTGTTTCATCTATTTTGGGCATGTTGCCAGAAGGAATCATTCCTTGGAGAAAGACATCATGCTTGTAAGGGTGGAGGGACAGAGCAGGAGAGTAAGATCCTGAATGAGATGAATTGACACAGTAACTGGGGTAAGTGTGTCAGAGATGGTGAGATTGACTCTGGATAGAGCAGGATTCTGAGATTTTGTGCATAATAAGTTGGAGCCTACTTGACAGTACATAATGACTACAATAACTTTGGGAAGCTAGATGTACACCCAACTGAAATAAAATCATTAACAACTTCAATCTGTTCTCCATCTGTCATGAAGTTGTCTATTGGTCCAGTGGTGAGAATATGTGTTATCGTGATATTGAAAAGTAATCCTTACTGAAGATTTAGTCTTTGATCTTCTGCTGCAAATATTTCAAGTTATCTTCACTTTCTGTGAGCAAGGTTTTATCATCTGCATAATGCAGGTGGTTGGTGAGTCTTCCTCCAAAAAAGATGCCATTCTTCTTAATATAGTCCACCTTTTCAACTTTACACAGCATATAGATTGAATAGGTATAGAGAAAGGAAACAATTCTCATGCATTTCTGTCTTGATTTTAAACCATGCAGTTTTTCTAGTTATGTTCAGACAACTGCTTCTTGGTCTATGTATAGCTTGTGTATAAACTCAACTAAATGTTCTAGGATTCCCATTCTTCTTGATGATGTCTACAATTTTTTTTTATGAGTTACATAGTCAAATGCCTTTGCATAGCAAAAATAGAAGCATCTTTTTAGTAGTCTCTGCTTTAAGCCAAGATCCATTTGATACCAGCAATGATATCGGTAATTTCATGGTCTCTTCTGAATTCAGCATGAATTTCTGGCAGTTCCATGTCACTGTACTGTTCCTGTTGTTTTTGAATACTCTTCAGCAATGTTTTACATGCATGTTACATTGACTGGGTCAAAATTGACTGGAAATGCATGGAAAACCATAACATACAGGCAGATGCATATCTATCTGTCTATAACACACCCCCCCACACACACACGCACGCACGTGCGTGCACGCATATATCTAGTGCTACAATTGTTAAGCACTTATTGGTCATAGGAAGGTGACATTTGGTTGAGCCCACACAACCACTACGTAAAACAACACAAAACAACAAAACAAACCAAGAAACCCACCAACAAAACCTGGCACTATTTGCTAATATAAAGTTTGTTGTTGTTGTGTACCATTGAGTTGGAATCCACTCATAGTTGGCCCTCAGGTGGGTTTTCAGAGGCTGTTAATTGCATGGGAGGAGATTGAGGAGATTATTCATTCTTCATCCGCAGAGCAGCTGGTGGCCTCGAATTGACTGCCTTCCTGATTGCAGTGAAGGTTCTTGCCACTAGGCCACCAGTTTAGAAAGTTCTCTGAGGCAATTCTGCACTTTCACAGATTACTGTGAGTCCACCTAGACTTGATGGCCCCAAATGAAACCTAACAATATCCAACAATAATAACCTACATCCACTTTAGACTGGGAAAAAAATCTGACTCTGTATCCTTGAGGCATGCCTTTAAGGAAACTGATAATCATGAAACTTGTATTATCTCGCAAAAGAACATATTAAAGCAGAGTAAGTTTCATCATGGAACTTTTAGCCTTTCTCACACCACTCTTTCCGCTATAACAATAAACCTAATTTTAATCTTAAAATATATTTTCTCATTTGTTGTTTCTGTTTGAATATAATTTTGGTGAAACCAGGTAACTTATCTATCTTGTCAATTGCTGTATCTCAAGTGACTAGACCAGTAGTTTATGTCTCCTTGTTGTTGTAGATTGCCTTCGAGTCTAGCACAATTCATAGCGACCCTGTGAACAAAAGGCCTGAAGCATTTCTGTAACTACCGATAAAGTTCACAGTTTCCTGAGGTATGTTGTTTAGGAAGTGGATGCCACTCCTGCTTCCTAGTATGTGGTCATTAATGTAATATTTATGAATAACTTGATTAGTAACTCATCATCTTCATCTTCATATTGTTGTCAAGTTGAAACTGAGGCATAGTTCACCATCCAGAGATTTCAGAGGCTGTAAATAGCATGAGAGGAGAGATTTCTCATCTTTCGAGAATCAACAACTAGATTGAGCAAAATAGGGATTAAAATCTAGGTTTACTGGAGTCTTAAAATTTATACTTTAACTAAATTATCATCTTTTCTTTAATGGTGTGACCCTTTGATGGCCGACTTTTCTAATGGCTTATAGAAGTAGTGAGACACCTTTTGGATGGGGATCAAACTGAAAAACAAAACCAAACACCAAACCACCTCCATTGCCATCGAGTCAGAGCCAACTCATAACTGTCCATCAGGTGAGTTTTTTAGGGGCTGTAAATTGGTAGGAAATGATCCCTGTTACTCCAGGGAAGGTTCTGATAGATTTGAGGTTTCTGGTGGATTTGGGCTCCCAGAGGGGTGTGGCATTTGGTTGGCAGTGTAACTCGGTATGGACTAGCCACCATAATCAAAGGAATTGGACTCAGGTCTCGACAGCTTGGTTTTAATTACTTTCCAGTCTCACTCCTTTTCTACCAAGTTGAATTGGTTGGACTAATGTAAGTTTGTGGTTATACATTGAGAATTAAGAATACAATTTTCCCAAGACAATTGTTCACTGGACCCCAAAGGATCCTGAAAAAATTATTCTACTAAGTGGCTTAAGTTAATGTCTTGAAGCATTGCAAAATTGAATGCCTTGGTATTTTTTTTAATATTTTATTTTATTTATTTTACTTTATTATTTTGTGTGTGTGTACCGTCAAATTAGATCTGACAGGTACAGGAAGAGATTGCCCCTCCTTCTCCAGCAGAACATCTGGTGGATTTGAACCGGATACCTCTGGGATTGCAGTGCAGCTTCTTGCCACTACGCCACCAGAACTCCCTTGAATGCCTTGGTGTGGGCTTTAATTTTGATAACGGCTTATTCAGACATGTTGAATGCAAACTCCTCTGCCCTCATGCCCCACAAAGTAACGTAAGAGAAGACCTTCACTAGTAGGTCTTTAGACAGTGTCTCAGAGGGCGTTCTCCTCTCTGGCTGTGCTCTTGCCAGTTGTTACGTTTTATTTCTTCCTAGCTGTTCCTGCCTCCTGCCTTTGAACACGGTCTTCTTTCCCACAATACAGAAACCTCTTAACTCAATCTGGGTCCAAAAAACTCCATTAACCTGTGGCTGATTCCACGGAGGAAAAAGGATGCTCTGGGGTACTGGGGAGCATCTGGATGTCTTGAGTAATACCTCTCTTATTTTCAGACACACCCACACCACCAAACCCCACATAACTTGTTTCTTTAAAACCTTTTAAACTTCTGTGTTGAAAACGAGCTTGCTTTTGCTCGATTGCCTTCCTGGTAGTTTTAATTGTCTGCCTTACTCTATCATCTAAGTCAGTTACCAACTTTTCATGTTACCATTCTTTTCAGGTTGCTAAATTTTTGAGAATCTATCTACTGTTGTTGCTTGAATGGTCCTATTTGACTTTGTGGGTGTCTCTTTTCTTTATATTTTAAATTTCCTGTTTGATTGTCAATTTCCAGGAGGGAAAATTAATAAAAGAATATGCTAAATGTATTCGTTTAATCGGAAGGATAACAATTTATTTTCTTTTGTCTTCTTTATGTATCAACACCTTATAGTTAGTTTCTTCTGATTTTCATGTCTTAGTCAAATACTCTGTAAATTTAAGCATAATGCCCTGTCAGGGTTAGTTTAAGCAATCTCTTACAAGAATTTGATCTCCCCCCCCCCCAAATTCTCAGAGTTTCAGGTTTCAGATGTATTCTTTTCTAACATATAACTTCTGGGTACATGAGATGGTGGTGGTGGGCACGTTGGGCTAATGCTGTATACTCTGAATCGTCCTGAGTTTCCCTTACAAGTGGTTGGTCTTGTTGGCCTCTTGAACTTGTGACTGTTAAGGTACAATGGCTGTGACTCTGACCATTTGCTTCCAATACTAAATGATCTATGCCATTTGGATCCAAATTCTTCTTAGACCAACAACTCCCACAAGGTCTCTAATTCTTCATAAAAGCTTTCAGGAGCTTCTATGTCCTGCATGCATTATGCTGACTGTGGAGAAACAGGAATGAATTTTTCTGGGCATTCCCCTGAGCTGTGCTGTTGCCCTATATCACACCCCATATCCAGGTGAGTCCATTATCTCAGATGCTTTCCCCAAGATTTTTTAGTAAAGTAGGAGGGGGGGAAAAGCTCTTTTGCTTCAGTTTTTCCTCAGCCTCAATTCCACCTGGGATTTTAGTAGAACAAGGAAGTTGGGACATGTGTATCTTATGACTTACTGCTACCTTTGCTTTGCTTCTCTTTAGAATATAAAAAAACTAAGCACAATCTCCTTATTATACTTTTCCCCCTTACTCTCTGGCCAAAATTCCCTTCTACGATAAGTTCCTTCTTCTTGTGACATTAAACTCTCTGCCTCTTCCCTTCAGCTTTCCGAGGCTGTAAATCTTTATAAGAAGAGACTGCCCATTTATCTTTCCTCTCAGAGCAGATGGTAGATTCAAACCACCAGCCTTTATAGTAGCAGCACAATGTTTAATGCATAACAGCACCAGCTCTCCTTAGAAAACAGCAGATTAAAAAAAAACCAAAAGAAAAAGGAAAGCAGACTAGTGTCACCTCTATCACTGTCACATCACTTCTTTTAGTCTTCATAATGCCATTTATGAAACATAAAAGGCTACCTTGATAGCTTCCAGGGTTTTAAAAATCACATTATTCTGCCTTTTGTGATTTTATTGTCCTGTAATATCGTTCTGGTTATCTATTATTGCATAATAACCATTTTGATATTTGGCAGCTGGAAACAAGAAAACAGGTTTGTTTTTTTTTTTAAAATCATACTGATTTATTTACCAAGTTTGAATACATTATTTTTCACAAAAAATCCCTCATATTTCCTTCACCCCTTCTCAATTGAATTGTGCAATCCTATTTTTTTCCCCCTTAAAAAAACCTACTATTTGGATAGAGATCTATGGGAAAGTTTAGTTTTGCTAAGCTGCATCAGCTGAAAAAGTTGGCAAACATAAAGAATAAGCTGGGGAGAAAAGGCAATATATACAGAATTTGAGGGATTATTTAAGTATTTCTTCATTTGTCATCTTAACTGATGAGACAGCTTTTTTTCTTGGTAATGGATGAATATTATAACCAGTCACTTGGTTATTTGTGATCATCTAGGCAGCTCTCCTTCCACATATCCACGATGATAATTGGAATTTGGGTTCTGACTTCAAGATCCTGGGGGAAGATTGTTCTATATTTGGTTAAGTGTTGATCTTAAATGATGATCATTGTCTTCTAACTCTTTGAAAAGATGAGACGAGTTAATGATTTCGAGCATTCAGAAATCTGCCTGGATTCCACACAACTTTAATCAGTAATTGTGGTTAGATGCCATTGAGTTGACTGCCAGCATAACAGTCTGCACCTTATCCTATCCTGTGTCATCTCCATAATCTCTAATAGCTTGAGTCCATTATTATCATCATTGCATCAATCTGTCTTGTTGAGTGTCTTCCTCTCTTTCTCAGATCCTCTACCGTTCACAGTATGATGTCTTTTCCTAAGAACTGACCCCTCCAGACAATATGCCCAAAGATGAGAGATGAAATTTCACCATCCTTGTCTCTATGGAGTACCCTGACTGCACTTCCTCCTAGAAGACTTGTTCTTCTGGCAGCTCATAGAATGCTCTGGAGGGCTAGGGGTCAGGGTGTTAAGTGGTAAAAAGCTGGCCTGCAATCCCAAAGGCACACAGTTCTAATTCACCCTTTGCTTTGCTGAAGAAGGATGGGTTGCTGCCTCTGAAAACCCACTGCAGAGTCAGCTAAGAATTGGTTCAGACCCCATGACACACAACAACAACTTCTCCAACACCACTATTCAAAGGCAATTGATAGTAGCATTTCCAAAGAATGAAAAATTTTTCTCAAGCCCAATTCTGTCCTGGTTATCTAGTGCTGGGAATACAGAAATACAAGTTGATGTCTTTAATAAACTTATTTTCTCAAAATTTAGGAGACTAAAAGTCCAAGTTCAGAATGTCAGCTCTAAGGGAAGGCCTTCTCTCTCCATCAACTCTGGAGGAAGGTGCTTGTTTCTTGAGCTCCTTTCCTGGTTCCTTGTAGATCTAAACACACCCTGGTATCAATCTATCTCTCCTCTCTGCTCACTTGCTTAAGCTCTTTTATATTTCAAGAGAGATTGACTGAAAAGACATCCTACACTAATCCTAACTCATTAACATAACAAAGGCAATAGATTCCCAAATGAGATTACAATCACAGGCACTGTTGTTCTTTTATGCTGTCCAGTCTGAACTGACTCGTAGCTGACCCTCCAGCAGGTCTTCAGAGGCAGTAAATTGCATCAGACGAGTGCACCTATCTTTCTCCAGCAGAGCAGCTGATGTATTCAAACCTCTTGCTTTTGGGTTGACAGAGCAACTCCTTACCCCTAGACTACCAGTGTTCCCTAATCATAGGTATGCTGCTGTTGTGTACCATTGAGGAGGAACTGACTAGTAGCTGACCCAACAGTGGGTTTTTAGAGGCAATACATTGCACTGGAGAGCAACGACATCAGGCTGGAGACTAAGGTGGGCCTGATCCAGGCTATAGTCTTTGCAATTACATGCTATGCATCACAGAGTTGGACAGTGAATAGGAATGATAGAAAGAGAATTGATGGCTTTGAGCTGTGGTGCTGGAGAAGAGTGTTGAATATACCATGGACTGCTAGGAGAACAAATGGGTTTGCCCTGGAGAGGGTGAAGCCAGAATGCTCCTTGGAGCCAAGGATTCTGAAGCTTCATCTGACCTAATTTGGGCATGTTGCAAGGAGGGACTGGTCCTTGGAGAGGGACATCATGTTTGGGAGAGTGGAGGGACGGCGCAGGAGAGGACGACCCTTGATGACATGGATCGATTCTGTGAGTGGAGTGGTGGGAATGAGTGTGTCTGAGACAGCGAGGTTGGCACAGGATAGAACGGCGTTTAGGGCTCTTGTACATAGGGTCACAATGAGTCACAAGCGACTCGATGGCACATAACAACAACAACAACAACAACATTGCACTGGAGGAGATTGTGTATTGTTCTCCTGTGGAGCAGCTGGTGGATTTGAACCCCATATACCTTTGGAATTTCAGTGCAGCTTCTTATGATTAGACCACCAGAACTCCTTAATCATCAGCATAAGGGTTAAGATTTACCCCACATACTTTTGTGAGACATAATTCAATCCTTAGCAGCTCTGGTGAAGTTCTTAGCATGATGCACTGCTAACAAAACAGTGCACATCTCCACTGGTTCGAATCCCCAACTGCGCTGCTCCAGAAAGGTGAACAATCTCCTCTTGCTGAGATTTACAACCTCATTCTAAGTTTTAGTTTAATCTCTGATATATTCTAAGACTGGAAGAAAAAGTGTAAGTAATACCGACAACAGCTAATCCCAACACTTCTATAATAAACTCCAGATTAAGAGTTTTACCTTTTTTGTCTCAAATTAATGAACATTACAAAGATCATATTACATATAATCAATTCTCAACAAATAATAAAGAAATGAGACACAATAAGTGCTCAATATATATTTGTCAAATCTATGCTTTTATATTTTAGGAGATTATGAAAGTAAAGGAATTGAGAGATTAAATGTTTTCCCAGAGATCACACTCAAGCAGGTGAGTGGCAGATGTAAAATCGGAAATGAACTCAGGTATTTAAAATTCCACACTCCATGAATAGATTTCCTAAACCATACACCTCAGAGTGACACATCGCAGTGATATAAAACACTAAAAATTGAAAATATGGAAATGAGAACTATTGAGAAAAGACTTTGGCCAAGCACATTGTTTTTCTTCACCATACAATGCAGTACACATACGTTTCTTGTGAACATTATTTATAGCCTCCAATTGACTTTTGTAGAGTGTAAACTGTGATAACTGGAAAACATGATGTCACTAGTTCTGTGCTTTGGGATGAGCAGATGAAGGTGAGCAACTCGATTCAGAGACAAACCTTTGCTCCATATCAAACTGGGATAAGACCTTGAAAGACGGGAGACATTCTCCCAGAAGTTCAGATCAGTACCTTCTTGGAAAATGACTAAGTTTGTCAATTTGGTGCAAGACAGAGCAAGGTTCTGATATGTCATTCATAGAGGCTCTATGAATCTTAGCTGACTCACTGACATCTAACAACACATATCTGGGCCTGTCTTTCAAGACAAATCTGATTGGATTCAAACTTTCAACCTTTCCAGGAACATCTAGTTGAGTTAGTGATTTGCAACAACCGAGGACACTTTCCTAAGTACACACATACTTAAATATTTCCAGATCATAAAATTTTTAAGAACTGCACTTACTGGCAATAAAATAGCCCATTTATACTTATTTGAGTTTCTGTGTGGTAAGAATGGCTAACATGTTTGATTACTAACTAGAGAGTTGGATATTTCAGTCCACAAAAAGGTATCTCAGAAGAAAGACCTGGGTATCTGCTTTGCTTTTTTAGAGCCATTGAAAACCCAATGGAGCACAGTCCTGCTCTAAGGCATATGATGTCTTTGTGAGTCAGAACTGACTCAACAATAACTGATTCTCTGCATACGCCCCCTCAAACACATTGATTATTCCCTGCTAAGTTATATGCTCCTCAGGTGTTGCAAAATGTTGGGGAGGAAGGGAAGACCTCTGACCAGGATGGGTTGCCTGAGCTCTAGACAGGCGCAAGCCTCCCAATGGCCTTTAATATGGGTAGAGAAAGCTCCCTGTGTTTGGCTGTACTGGCTTGAGAAAGCTCACCACCTGTGAAGACAGCTGCAGTGTCTGTTGAGCTGGGAGGCTGAGCTTCTCCTGACCAATCCTCATGTCCCACGTCTTTAAGCCCACCCTATACTGTCTTCCTGTGTATGTATGTGCAGTGCTCATGCTGATAAAGTTGAGCTGGACTGACTCTTTGATCCTCTTCTGGAGTGGCGTCTCCGTCGTGCTTACCCTCACCAGGTTGTCGCTGTTAAGTTGCCGGTGGACTGACAGCGACATATAGAGCCTGGAACGGGGACGACCTGATGTAGTATTGGGTAAGTAGTACCCTCTGTGCTCACTCCTGTCAAGTTTTCGGGTGAGTACCTTTATGCTCTCTCTCACCAGGTATCAGGTGAGCACCCCTTTCCATGCTCACTCCCTCCAGGTATTGGGTGAGCACCTCTTTCCGAGCTCACTCCTATTTGGCAAGACCCAACCTTTGAGGGCCTGACTGTAGTTTTGGAGTTCTGGTGTAATTTTAGGGGGCCTTGGTAGGTTTAAAAATACTTGACACAGGTGGAAGGGGAAAGGCCTGGGATAGGTCTCCTGCTAAGCACCCTTGCCTCGGCGAAAGGCAAGGGAAAAATCTATCCTGTTTTTTTCTTCTCTCTTCTTTCTGTGCTCACCTCTGTCAGGGAGAGAGGAACCTGATGCGGGCAAGTGCTTTCTTGCCTTAGCAAGGGTAATTTGGAAAATTGAGCAAGCAATTTGAGAAATTAGGCAAGCCATTTAAAAAATTTGGCAAGCAATTTGGAAGGTCATTGGACGGAGTGTTTAATGTCCCTGTTAGAAAGTATGGAGATCAAACTTAGACAGTCTCAAGCTTTTTTTCTTAGGGAAAAACAGTTGTTGTTACTGCCCCTTGAGTTGCTGCTGCTTACATCTTTAGCTAAGAGGATGTGGCGCCCCCTCTCCTACTGAATCAGGGTGAAATCTCTTGGGAGAAATGACAGGGATTCACAATATGACATGCTGACAAAGGTGATCAGTCAGAGTGGGTTTTGATAAAGCCTGTGACAGCACTATTAGAAGAAATGCACCATCAGCTGTTTGTAAAATGCTATGGCAGAGGATCTAATAACAGCCATAAAGATTAAACGATGATGAAAGATCTCAATATGGAGTAGGGGGGAAGGGTCTTTAAATGTACCAAAGATGGCGACTCTCCCCTCTGCACCATCCCTTCCTTGCTCTAGTCTCCCGGGGAGTGTGAAAACAAGGAAAGCAAGTGGGGACAATATACAGAAGGCAGTGAAGAAATGAGAAATTTTTGGGCTAAAGTGTTGTGTGACCGGTAGGATGCCGAATGGCACTCTGAGGCGCAGGTGTAGCCTGTTAACATGCATCGCACACCTGAACGCCCTTTGCAATGGCACCCATATGCTGGAAAAGAGCTCAAAGAACTTAGGACAGCTGTTAGAGATGATAGAGCCCTCTCTCCGTGGGCAAAGGCACAGCTCAATTCTCTAAGCCTTAACTTATACACCCCTCAAGATTGGAGAGATATGATGAGGGCAGCCCTCCCGGGGTCTCTGTATGTTCAGTGGATGGCTTTCTATAGGGATGAGTGTGACCAGCAAGGAAACAGGAACAATGCTGCTGTGATACAGCTGCCAGCTGAGTCTTTAATAGGCCAAGACCCTGATTTTGGCTTAGCAGCACAGCAGGCACAGGGCCCTCCACAATATTTCAATCAGGCCAGGTTATGTGGTAACAGAGTCTGGGATAGGATGCATACAGAAAAGGAAGAAGAAAAACTGTCAACTTTAAAACAAAAGGCCAGTGAACCTTTCACAGACTTTGTAGAGAGGGTGGAAGAGAGTATCACTAGGAAAGTGGCCCAGGCAGCAGCATGAAAGGCATTCATAAGGCACATGGTATGGGATAGAATGACTCAGAAGTGCCAAAACGCGTGTGTAGCTTCAAGAGATGATACCATAGATGACTTGGTGTTGGCCACACAAGAATTAGGCAATACCTCGAGTTGGACTACTCTAATGGCTCAGGCATTTGATGTAGCCCTACAGCAATGCCTTCGAGGTGGTGCATGTTTTTGGTGAGGGAGGTCAGGTCATTGGAGGAGAGAATGTCACGGTAAAGCGAGTATGACACCGCTTGGCCTGGCTCCCTTTCCTTGCGGTAGGTGCCGGAAAGGGTATCATTGGAGAAGGGGTTGCAAGTTGAGGTGTCATAAGCAGAATGTTCCTTTAAATGAGATAGGTGGCAGCTTCTAGCCCCACAACAAAGGGAGCCCCTAACACTATGGGGATCCGAGATTAAAGAACATAAGAAGCCTAAACTCTCCATGAAATTTGCTTAGAGAGCATTCAAATGCTTAATTGACTCTGGAGCTGAGGGTACCATACTTAGGAAAGAGGAGGTCCCCAGTACCTGGGAACTTGAAACAGGCCCAGGCTTAATAAGGGTAGGAGGCCTCACTGCAGACAAAGCATCTCATCCTCTGGGTGGACTCCAATGGTCGGTTGGGATATAGTCGTGTCTTGGTCTCATCTGGTTTTGAAGTGAATATCCTAGGCTGAGACCTCTTGGATGCCATATGGATAGCCCCTATGTTACCATCAGAGAGAACAGAAGAAGATCATTCATATCAATTGAGAAGTTACCTGCAATTCTAAGGAGCACTGTTCACTGTTGGATATGAAGCCCCTGCCCTAGAGTGGCCAATGACACAGGAGAAAATACCAGCTTTGGAGATGTTAGTTCAAAACCAACTAGACGCGGGGCATATAAGACTGTCCCACTGTCCATGGAACACCCCAGTATTCCCTATAAAGAAGAGGTCAGGAAAGTGGAGGTTTATATATGATTTGAGAGCTGTTAGTGCATGAAGGTTTGAGGAACCCCTCAAAGAGGACCTCCATTGGCCTCAGCCATCCCTACACAAGTTCCCATTTTGGTAGTGGACATTAAGGATTGTTTTTTCTCCTTACTTCTTCGCTCAGTTGATTGTGAGGAGTTTGCCTTTCCATTGCCCTCTTTGAATAATTGTAAACTTTTGAAGAGATTTGAATGGATTGTATTACCTCTGGACATGGTCAGTAGCACCCTGATATGCCATGAAGCAGTAGCCTATGCCGTGGAGCCCCTGAGGAAAAAGGGCTACAGATATATCATTATATATACACGATATACTTGCATGGCATCCTCATAATGAGCCCATAAGTCATATCGAAGAGAGGCTCATACAATGCTTGAACAAAGCAGGCCTACAGATAGCACCTGAGAAGGTGCAGAAGATTCAACCAATAAGTTTCCTAGGGTTGCATATCCATCTAACCAAAATTAGGCCAGATAGTCTCTCATTGGACCTTCCAAAGAATTAGACACTGAATACCTTACAGAGTTATTTAGGCAATGTTAATTGGGTTAGAAATTGGCTTCATCTTCCTACCAGCCTACTGCAACCTCTATTCAGTTTATTAAAAGGAGATCCAAACCCTACTTCCCCAATGGTTATGACTCCAGAGGCTTGATGAGTTAGACAAGAAATCAATGCACATTTACAGTGAGCTGAGTTAGTTCGATATGATCCAGGGAAAAAAATTGTGTCTTCTAATTTTCAACTCAACACCTACAATGGTGGGGGCGTTGTAGCAACCACACGGAGTATTGGAGTGGCTGCACTCAGCATTGGTGGGAACATCTCGAGCCTTGACGGATTTGTACACATTGTCTAATATGATCAGACAAGGCCGTGCAAGAGCTCTTCAAGTGTTTGGATAATGGACCTGCCTTAGCTAGCTCCTCTTTTGCCACCTTCTGTTAACTTTGGAGTATTCGGCTTGCAACAGGAATCCCATATAATTCACAGGGCCAAGCGATAGTTGAGAAAGCACATAAAACATTGAAACTGCAATTAAAAAAAGAAGAGGGGGAAGCCTATCCTATGATACAATTGCATAAAGCTGTCTTCACACTAAATGTACTCAATATTTATGAGGCTTTTTCAAATCCCCCCCATATGTGTTCACTGGCAATCAGATACACCTCCCAGTGAGCCACCAATATGGGTTACACGGAAGGATCCATTTGATCAAGTATGGAGAAGGCCCAATCCTTTATTAACCATTGGGAGAGGTTTTGATTTTATTTTCCCATAGAACAAGCCACATCCTTTGTGGATTCCTGCTTGTCATGTCTGATTCCAGCCCGCCTATCGAGAAGACACATCAATTGAGCATCCAAAAGAAGAGGCAGCAGAAAAGGAAGCTGAACCCCCAGATGCCACAGGCACCTGTAACCTGGGGCATGCTGAAGGCACTCAGCCAACAAGCTCTTGCTCTTAACCCTGGGAGTGATACACCCAGTGGTCCTTTGTTTATAACACTGCTTATTGCTGCTTTGATGATCAATAGTGATGCAGCGGGAGAGACTAATCAGGTTTTTTAAATTTAATCTCTTCGCCCGCACTTCCTAAATGCACATAGTTTTCCTTGCTATCCTATATTGATTTCCCAGTTCAATCCAGAAATTAAGGTATGGCAATTCTAACCTTTCTATTATCTTCCCAGTTATTGTCACAAGAGCTGCCTCAGATCTCTTCACAAGACTGAATGCCCGAGCAGCTGCACTGAATCTTTCTACTCTCACCGTCATTGGATCATCCTCCTAGGAAACACCTGGAGTCCTACACCAGAGACTCTCCTCTCTTTGGGTCCATTTAAAAGAAAAAGGGAGGAGATGTTGTGGAATATTAGGGAGGAAGAGAGTGCCTCTGGCCAGGATGGATCGCCTGAGCTCCAGACAGGTGCAAGCCTCCCAAAGGCCTTTAATACGGGGTAGAGAAAGCTCCCTGTGTTTGGCTGTACTGGCTCGAGAAAGCTCGCCACCTGGGAAGACAGCTGCCACGTCTGTTGAGCCGGGAGTGATCTACAGGAGGCTGAGGTTCTCCTAACTAATCCACATGTCCCATGTCTGTAAGCCCACCCTATCCTGTCTTCCTGTTTATGTAAGTGCAGTGCTTATCCTAACAAAGTTGAGCTGTATTGACTCTCTGATCCTCCCCTAGAGTGGTGTCTCTGTCGTTCTTACTCCCATCAGGCTGTCGCTGTTAAGTTGCTGATGGACTGACAGCGACAGTCAGGGAAGCATCTTCTTATACCTAGTCTAGCATGGAGTGGGTGCCAATTAATATTTGCATGAAAGATTGAATAAGTGATTCAGTGTGGCAGCACTGTGAATCTAGAAAAGAATAAGCAATCCTGCTCTCCATTTGTTGCCATGCTTCTCCATACCCATGCCCATGCCCAAGAATATGTGTAGAGGAGATGGTGAGATTGCAAAATAGTACAACCATTCAGGAAGGCAGTTTGGCGTTTCCTTAAAAAGCTGAACAGAGAAATTCCACATGATCTAGCTATTCCACTGCTTGGAATATACCCTGAGAAAATGAGAGCTGAGACGGACTTTTACCCCAATGTTCACAGTAGCATTACCATTGCAAGAAAACGGAAACAGCCCAAATGCCCAACTACAATGGAATGGATTGAGAAATTATGGCACATTCACACAATTCAAGCCATGAGTGGCAATAAATAAAGATACTTTGAGCACAGTGTTAAATGATCCAAGAAAAATTAAAAGAAGATGGAAGTATTCAGAGTCAGTGTACCAGAAGAAATTGGCTGACACAGAAGAATTTCACGAAATAATGTTTGAGCAAGACCCTATGGTGATAAAGTCCAGGTTGCTCTGAAAGAATTGGCAAAAAACAAGAAAAAACAAGGCTCCAGGAGTTGACGGCATAGCAATTGACAAATTTCAAAGAACAGACACTGCTCTGGATGTGCTCATTAAGTTGTGCCAAGAAATCTGGAGGACAGCCAGCTGGCCAACTGGAAGAGATCAATATTTGTTCTCATTCTGAAGAACGGTGACCTGACAGAGTGTGGAAATTATTGAACAATATCATATCACATGCAAGCAAGATTCTACTAAAATTATCCAAAAGCACCTCGAGCAACATGTCAACAGAGAATGGCCAGATGTGCAGGCTGGATTTAGAAGAGGTTGTGGCAGTAGGGATATTATAGCTAATGTTAGATGGATCTTGGCAGAGAGCAGAGAGTACTGTGCTTCATTGACTATGCAAAAGCATTTGACTCTGTGGATCACAAGCTATGGATGACTCTGAGAAGAATGGGAATCAAAAAACATTTGTCTGTGCTTATGTGAAACCTACACTTGAACCAAGAGGCAGTCATCAGAACAGAGCAAGGAGACACTGCATGGTTCAAAATTGGGAAGGTTGTCTGCCATACTTTTTCAATCTGTATGCAGAACAGATCATCCAAGACACTGGGCTATAAGTAGAGGAATGTGACATCAGGATTTGTTGAAGAGTCATCAACAACCTGCGTTATGCAGATGACACAACACTGCTTGCTGAAACTGAGGAGGACCTGAGGCACTTGCTGCAGAAGGTCAAGGACTGCAGCCTTCAATATGGATTGAAGCTCAACATCAAGAAAACAAAGATTCTCACCACTG
>NW_006399767.1:7079199-7089050 GCF_000299155.1 Elephantulus edwardii | reverse complement strand
CGCAGGAGGGGAAGGCCCTCTGTGAGGTGGATTGATTCAGCGACTGGGGTAATCGGGATGGATTTAATGGAGATGGTACAATTGGCACAGGACAGAGCAGAGTTTAGGACTGTTGTACAAAGGGTCACTGTGAGTCACAAGCGACTCAATGGCACATAACATTGTCAGTGATTTTAAGCATTTATTCATGTGTCTGTTGGTCATCTGAATGTCCTCTGTGAAAAGTCTGTGTCTTTTGCCCATATCATAATTGTATTATCAATCTTTTTCTTCTGGAGGCACAGGGCTATTCTGTAAATTTCAGTATTAGACCCTTGTCTGAGATGGTATTGTCAAAATATTTGTTCCCAGTCAATAGGTTTTCTTTTCACCCTGTTGGAAAAAGTTTTTGATGAGCACAGAGATTTAATCTTTAGAAGGTCCCATTCATCAATTTCATCCTCTTCAGATCATACATTTCTGGCTATATTTGGCAGTCTCTTTATACCATAGACTAGGCCTTCTAAGCTTGATCACAGTTTGTCTCCTAAGAACTTACAGAAACAAACACTTCTAAAGCTACCTTTTAGGTTTCAAATGCAACCAGTATATTGTATGGCAAGTGTTCCCCCTGAAGAAGATCTGAAAGAAAGTATAGAGCAGTGCGGTAAAGAAGACAGGTTAAATGTTCTGTGGACTTGTAAACATATACTAAGTCAGGATCAACCCATAGCTGACCTTCCAGTGGGTTTCTGAGTCTGTAAATCATACTGGAGGTTGTCCATCTTTCTCCTGAGGAGCTGCTAGTGGATTTGAATATCCACAGAAGTATCACTAAGCAACATGACTTCCTATGGAATAGATCACCAAAACTCTGTCTCATGAACAATAACTATATCAGTAATAGAGCCAATTTCAGCTCATAGTGACCCTATGTGACATAGTAACCCCCTGCCTCACAAGGCTTTCCTGGCTTTAATTGTTATGGCTGTGATCCTAAGAGAAAAATAGCACTGGGTCTTCCTCCAGCTCAGCCACTGGATGTGTCCCACTCCAGGTAATAGGAAGCACTGTTCTAACCAGCAATAATCTTTCATATCTCAAGGTGGGTGGGGATGCCCAATGAATATGGCTGCCTCTGGAGGCTGCATCACTTCTGATAGAGGAATTCACAGTGCAAGGGCTTTCAGATCAGATCTTGGAAGGATGCTACAGAAGATCTGAGTCAGCCAGGCTGGCATCAAAGAATTCCTCCCCTGTGACTGGCAATGGCATCTCAAGAAATCAGGAGCTGACTATAGCATGAACAGCCAGGGCTTTTGCCTCCTGGTTGGTCCTATCAATAAACCAGAGAGGAGTCGGTTCTTTGAGCAAGTCTGTTACAGTAAGAAGACAGTTGAAAGGCATCTCAGATGTAATAGTGATCTGCTGGTGTGATAGGGGTACTGGGCTTGTGGCTGATATGTGATACGCCTGCCCAGACAGCTAATTGGACTTACAGCTGCAGTAAGGAGGCAGTGCCCATCTCTTCCACACAAACTGTACCACAGTCAGACAGGTTGCCATTCTACATCCAGTTCCGGGTAATGTGCTTCCAGACCACAGCTACTGGGCAAGGTCTGTTCAAACAGGGAAGCCAGCAGAATGAGGGGGTCCAGAAATTGTATTCTTTGTGCAGGAGCTGAGAAGGTTGAAACCTCCCCTCGCCACCTCTCACCAGAAGATGAGAGTCCTAGAGAAACAAGGAAATGATCTTTAAATAGTTGAAGATATGCTATGTGAAAGATGAACTCGAGCTAGCTGTAGTCTGCAAACAGAACTTTCTGTCAGCTGTCTAATTATGGAACATGTTACATCACAGGTGAGTAAGATTTCCATTACAAGGTGTACACGAGCAGAAGAAGATGGATGTAGACAGAAAGGATCTCAGCTTTGGTGGTAGGTCAGACAGTACATATTGGACTGTGCAGAGTGCTAGTGGTGCAGTGGTCAAGCACTTGGCTGATAACCAAAAGGCTGACAGTTTGAACCCATCAAGCAGCCTTGAAGGCTAAAAAGACTTGGCAACCTGCTTCAATAAAAACTGTGTTGTTGTGTACCATAGTTAGACGTGGCCCATAGCTGACCCACTGGCTGGTTTGCACGAGAGGAAATTGCCCATCCTTCTCCTGTAAAGTGATCTCAAACTGCGTTCCTTCAGCTGCTTCCCACTAGGCCAGATGCCATCAAATTAGCTCAGATCATGGTACCCTTATCTGTAATAGAATGGGATGCTACTGAGTGGGCAATCATTTCCTCAATCATCACGATGCTAAAGGCTACCAGTCAACTACTGTGTCAATCCATATTCTTGATGGTATTCCTCTTTTCTTGCTGACCCTCTACCATGCATGAAGTCTTTCTCCAGGTTCTGGCCCCTCCTGATAACATGTTCAAAGCATGAGACAAAGTCTTGTCATTCTCACTTCTAAGGAGCATTCTGACTACACTTCTTGCAAGGTAGAGTTATTTGAAAAGTCTTTTGTTAGTCCATGATATACTTAATAATTTTAGTCAATATGAATTGCATTGGGCAAGTCTGCTGGCAGGGACTGATTCAGAGTACTGAAGAGCAATGATGTCAGGCTGGAGATGAAGGTGCATCTGATCCAAGCCATGGTCTTCACAATTATTTGCTATGCTCCAGAAAGCTGGACAATGACTAGAGTTGAGAGAGAGAATTGACACCTTTGAGTGGTGGCACTGGAGAATAGCATTGACTACTCCAGGACCTGTTAGGAGAACAAACAGATTTGTGTTGAAAAGGGTGAAACAAGGCTGCTCCTTGGAGGCAAGGATTCTGAAGCTTCGTCTGACATATTATGGGCATGTTGCAAGGAAGGAACGGTCTTTGGAAAGAGATATTATGCTTGGGAGGGTGATATGGAAGCCAAATTTTATACCAAATATTATATGAAAACCCTTTTTCAGGAATTGAAGGAATTACAGATTTTTAAGTTAGAATTTCTCTTGTGGCAGATCACAGAAAATGAGCTGTTTGTTCCCTGCAGACAGGAGACAGCAAGGGGCCCCCTACAGAGGGAGTGTTACTTCCTGAGCTAGAGTTCACCCTGAGGCATTAAGGAAATCCTTAAGGGTATACCAAATTCTTGCATTTGCTAACCCCTCCCTCCTGAGTCAAAGGGAAGGTTTTCAATAGAAAGAACTTGGCTTCATTGACAAGGAATTCCTTTTATGATTTGCTTCACCCATTATCAATAAATACATAGAGAAACATGACTTGGGGTTTCAGTCAAGAACTGCTGACCTCCTGTTTTATGCTCTCTGCTCTATCTCATTCCTGGCTGTATGTCTCATTATTAATAGTTATAAAATTAATTTACCATCGGTCTGCAACAGGGTGGAGTGACAGCACAAGAGGCAGACCCTCCCTGAGATGGATTGATTCAGTGACTGGAGTAATGGGGGTAGGTGTGTCAGACAGTTGACACAGGATAAAGCGGGGTTCAGAGCTGTTGTACATAGGGTCACTATGAGTTTCAAGCGAATCAATGGCACATAACAAAAAAGAACACTATAATTCATAGGCATCAATTCTTCTTCCTTGTCTTTTATTTGTGATCCAGATTTCATATTCAGATGGGGTAAGTGCATCTAGTCTTCAAAGTGACATTTTTACTTTTTAGCACTGAAAAGGGTCTTTTTGCAGATAGGAAAAAACTCTGTGGAGCAGTCCTACATTGTCACTTGGGTGTTATGAACTAGGATCAATTCACTGGCATACAACAACAATAAATAGTGCAGACTGCAAAGTGACTTTGAAAAGAGGTCTGACTTCTGGCCTACCTTAGTCGATAAGAATTAAGGTTGTATTTTATTTGCTGAAACTGCAAACTCTCTGTTTACAGTGATAAAAGTAGGAAAGGAACCCTTTACCAGTCAGCACTGAGTCAGAGCTGACTTGGGCTGGCCACATGCATGGAGGAGAATCTCTCCACAGGGTTTTCAAGGCTGCAATCTTTCCAAAGCAGGTCGCCAGTTGTTGCTTTCAAGGTGTGTCTCTCTGACTTGGAGCCACTAACTCTTTGGTTAACAGTTAAGCATTTAAGCATTGACATCACTCAGGGACTCCATGGGGGCCATTAGAGGTCATTAATTTTTTCTGTTCATTTTACAGACAAGCTTGTTATCACTTAGCCGGTCAGTGACTGAACTGAAGGAATCCTCTGTTCTTTCTTTCACTTTCAGTAACAAGGTTTTCAAATTTTTTCCAGGGATATTGAGGGGCTGGATAGACAAAAGTGACAGTGAATGGCTCCTGGGCTTAGCTCCAGCATACTCATGGGCTCCAGAGTCCGGCTTTTATCAAAATTTGCATGAAAAAAAAGAGTTCCACAGCTAAAGGTGCAGAAACATAGACTTAGAAAAGTAGTGTGTCCTTCCCCTGTATTTCTCTTTACCTCTAAGAATACCACCAATTACTTTTTTAAGTACCCATAATATTGGGTAAAGAATGACAGCCAGTCAGAACTGATTCATAGCTGACCTTCCACTGGGTTTTCAAGGCATGACATTGCCCGTCTTTCTCCTGAGGAACTGCGGGTAGATTTGAACCGGCAGACACTGAATTAGCCTCTGAATTAGCCGTCCAATTCCTTATAGTCTGGGCCTCAGAATTTCCTGAAGAATGAGCAAGTGAGGTAGGTATCTTTGGGACTCACTAATGTCAGTGATTTCACTAAGGTATAGTAGAGGTAACACTGACACTGTCAGAGAGGCTGATACCAACATGATCATCTATAAAATTTTTGTGCAGTGTCTCGGTGCAAGTTTATTTATATTTTACAAAAATATTCCTGTAGTTAAAAGGAGCTCTGGTGGTGTAGTGCATTGCATGTTACAGTAACCAAAAGGTCAGTGGTTGGAATCTACCAGCTGCTCTGAGGTTGGAAAGTGAGGCGTCTCATTTGATAAGTCAGAAACTTCTAGACAGTAATGCATTGGCTTTAGCTTTAGTTACAATAACAAAGACATTTTTCTAGCTTCTACTGTCAGTACACCTACAAGGCTAAAAATCTTGAACTTTGAACTTTTTTTCAATTTATTTTATTTTATTATTTTTTGTGTATGTACCACCAAATCAGATCTGACTGGTGCAGAGTATCTGGTGGATTCGAACAACTTACCTCTGGGATTGCAGTACAGCTTCTTGCCACTAGGCCACCAGAGCTCATCTTGCTTTTTGAACTTTCTTTTTTTAAAAGTTAATTTTAATGAAAATTTACAGAGACTTCGGGTTTCCAGTCATTCGTAGCTGCCTTTTTTTTCCTCCCTATCCACCCCCTCCACTTTTTGAAGTTTCTAATAACAGCTCTGGTTATTTAGTGGTAAAGAACTGTGCCGTCAATGCAAAGGCATGTAGTTCCAATCCGCCAACTGCTTTAGGGGAGAAAGATGGGCAATCTCATGCTCTTATTTTCTGCCCCTGAAAACCCACTTCAGTGTCAGCTAGGGGTTAGTTGAGACAAGATGATATGCAATACCACCACAATAATTCCAGTCAGACTTGTCCTTCCTACCTGATTGTAATGATGCTTCAAATCACATCCTTTCATCTACCTGGTCTACAAGCACCTGCTGTTGTTTGCCTTTCTGCCAATGCTTGATAGTCCCTGATTTTGTCAAATTTCTCCTATTTTAACTACAATAATGTGCAAGTTATTGTTTGTGAGCCTGCATCAAGATTTATTTTTAAAAACTGGAGTCCTAATTAAAGGAAAAAGAAGAAAAAACATCTGCTCAGTTAATGTTAATATTATAAGGAAAAGTAAATGCAATGTGGAATGAATTTACACAATGATTTTACTCTCAAAAACTCATACCTGAAAAAAGAATCAACAACAAAAACTAAAAAAGCCCTCATAGTTGTAGACATTGGAACAGACGCTTAGCCAACCCTTCAGTGGGTTTTCAGAGACTGTAAAATGCCTGGAAGGAGATTGCCTATCTTTGTCCCTTGAAACAGCTGGTAGATTCCAACTGCCATAGAGGTGTTGTCACCTTCGAGTTAGCAATGCACCTCCCTACAGACTAAGCCTTTTAGCTGACCTGTTAGCTCAGTTGGTTAGAACATGGTGTTAATGGTAATTTTATTGTTAGTATTAATATAATCTAGTATTACATTTAAGCAGCTTCCAACTATATTGTGCATTATTCTCTGATTAAAATTCATAATAAACATTACTAAGAATTCTAGAAGGTCTTGTGTGGGTTAAGTTGATAGTTAAACCCATGAGTTACCACATAGAGTGATTCCCATCCTAGTGTCATTATCATTTTCCTCTTTATATGCAAAGCCATGATGTGTCCCTGTTCTAGTTTTCCTAAGCTATGATTACACTCCTTTCAACCTAGAAGCTTCTGATTTTCTTCTCACCATTGGTCCTTCCAGTTAGCCCCAAATTCTTTTGGAATTGAAAGAGGACCAAATTCTCCTTTCAGCACTACAACACTTAACTTCTACCATGCACTCTTTGAACTAGGATGCAAATTTCAACTTAGTGCTTTTTCTTCAAGCATTGTGAACACGTTGTTTGCCTTATCAGTGATTGACAGTATCCACTGCATTTGGCTCTCAATCTGCACTGTTGATAATGTCTTCATATCATATCCAATTGCTAGAGATTCCTTTTACATTTTCATTAGCTTTGTGCTTTTCAAAGGAGTCTGTCCTTTAACAGCTTAGAAACTTTTTTGGTTTTGAAGATTATCATATTGCTGAGTGTGAAACACCTAAAATGGAAGCAATAGCTGTCTCTGATTTTCCACCCTCATATTCATTAATAACCTCCTGTTTCACTTTCACATCAATACTTCTCATTTGCCTCTTGCTGCTGTTATTACTAGCACTGGATTCACTAGTTTCCATTGCATTTCTTGCCTGTAAGTCAAAGCATATATGGTTTATATGGTTCACTTTTAGATAAAAAGTTCAATATAGTATATACATAAACCAGTAATAGTAATTTACTATGATTATTAAAACATTTGCATCATAGATTGTATATGTGCTAAAGAGATTACTTTGTTTACAAGAGACCTAACAATCATATTGTATGTGGGAAGATGTTGCTTTCACTAGGTCTCCTTTTCTAATTGGCATTTCTAAACTCCATTGTAACCGTATGTTATCTATTACGGTTCGCCGGTACACAAGAGCAACATTATAGGAACATGGATATATATGTGGTAGGGCATTGCCTAAGATACTATGTGATGTATAACTGTACAATAATATTTTTTTAATGTGTCAATTTTTCATCCTGTCAGTCATCTAAAATAGCACTGGCGTGTATGTTATAAACATTACAAAGGCATTCTTCATTTGCTTTCTCATATCTGGGAGTTCTGTGAGCTTAATTTTTTCTGTCTTAACCTTGCCTCCAAAGGTTAGGTTTCTAATACATTTCCCTGTGCATTTCTAAACCAAATTCATCTGGGTTCTTCAATGTCTGCATCTTTATGCACACATTTCTTGACTTTATTCCCTTAGGAGGTCTGGTAATAGTGCCTGTTTTATCAGTTGCAGACTGTTTATCTGTTATTTTTGAAACAATAATGTTGTAAACACCATTTGATCCTGTGGACTATTCAGCAAGATTCATTCCTATTCATTTGTTGATACTGTCAACTTTTCTACCATGGGAACATGCAGAGTCCAAGCCATTTGAAAGTAAGTTGCCATTAATACTGCCATGTGTTTTCTGAAAGTCTATATGCACATATTGATTAGAGATAATATTTCTGTTCCATCTTGATTTAAATTACTTTTATCATTATAGCAATTGGTTCTGATGGCTTGTTTTCGGGGCTTTGGACTAGTTCAGCCTGGTTCACTACAGCTCATAAAGCTTTCAAACCTTGGGATGAATTTGATTCTATTTTCACTGCGAGTGAACCAGTATGATAACAAGAACAGGAAAAATTATTAATCAAAGCTATGCTGGCAGTTTAATCTCTTTCTAATAAAATGAGAACAGCTGGGAGTTACGAAGCAATCAAATCTCTTGACTGACTGAGTCAGAAACAGCAGTCCCCAGCTCAAAGATGGCTGCTAAGCAAGCCACTTTGAAAGTGTGTTGCTTTACAATCCAGTGGTACACATTGGTATCTTAAAAGGACTGAGCATGCCTCTTTTGAGTTCCTTATTTCAGAGCATCTACCCATAACATTTCCCATTCTAGTCAGCATTCTGGATCATCCATATTTTAAAAATTCTTATCTGTTTCAGTTTTGCTTAGTTGGCAATGAGCAAACTGGTTCAAATCAGCTCACTTTTGAAGTGCCTTAGATACTTCTTGATTTTTCTCTGTACTACTAAATTAATATTTTGCCAAACTTGACTTGATATTTTGTCCATTATTTCTATATTGTCCAGTAGACAATTTTTTTTCTAGTGAGGAATATAGTGTATTATACATTGTATTGCTAATTGAAAGGCTGGAAAAGTTTCAATTCACTAGCTGCTCTGTGGGAGAAAAATGAGAATTCTCTTCCAGTGAAGATTCATACTTTCAGAAAGGCAATGGAGTGTTGCCATTCGTTAGAACAGTGTCATACTTGAATGACAGTGAGGCCTTTCGTTCAATATAGGCTTTTTTCCACTTTGGTTTTCTATGCTATTTCATCTCTAAGGCAGATATATTAAAACAGAATGAGTACAGATTCACCACAGCTAAACACTTAACTCGAGATTTTGATGCGGTGGAACTATTTAAGATGTGAAGTTATTTGCCCAAGTGGACAGCTCGGTTGTTGGGCACTGTGAGATATACTAGCTCTGGTGGTTAGTTTAGAGACTAAGATGAGCCTGATCCAGGCCATGGTCTTCACAATTACTTCTATCCATCAAAGAGCTGGACAATAACTAAGGTTGACAGAAGAAGGATTGATGCCTTTGAGTTGTAGTTCTGGAGAAGAGTCTTGAACAAACCATGGACTGACATGAAAAGAAATAGTTATGTCTTAGAGAGGGTGAAACCAAGTTTCTCCTTGGATGCTAGAATTTTGAATCTCTGTCTCACATACTTTGGGCATGTGACCAGACAGGATACTTGGAGAATGACATCATGCTCAGAAGGGTGGAGGGTCAACGTAGGAGAGGAAGACCCCTGATAAGATGGATTGATACAGTGACTGGGACAGTGGGGGTTGGTGTGTTTGAATTAGTGAGACTGGCTCAGGACAGGGCAGGATTCAGATCTACTGTACAGAGGGTCAATATGTGTCTGTCGCAGGTGACTCGACAGCACACAACAACAACAACAACAACAACCTCAACTGCTGTGGTGGTTTAGTGGTAATGAGTTATGCCACCAACTCAAAGGCAGGGGGTTTGAATTCTCCTCAGCAGAAAGATGAGAAGTCTCCTCCTGTGTGATTTACAGCCTTTGAAAATCCATTGGAGGGTTCGGTATGAGTTGTTCTTGGCTTGATAGTGTGTAGCAACAACAGCTGCAATAGATATCCTCCTTCCCCCCCTGACATTGCTATGAGTTGAAACCAACTTATTGGTGACCCTTTATTGAGTTCCAGAGGCTGTACATTGCATGGGAGGAGATGACTCTTCTTTTCCCCCTGGACCTATTGTGCTTTTGTGCCAGAGCACAACACCTATTGTGCTTTATGTTCTTCTGACCTACTGTGCCAGAGAGGCACGGGTTTGGGTTAGCAGTGCAACCCTCTATGGGCTCCTTCAATTCGTTTATCTCAGTATTTACCTTGCAGCCTGTTGTGGAGTTTAACCCTGCAGTTTTGAATAGTTTGAAACTTGTATTGTAAATATTTGCCATTAATAGACTCCCCCTCTTTTT
>NW_006399767.1:7042134-7076828 GCF_000299155.1 Elephantulus edwardii | reverse complement strand
GTCATCAGCATAGAGGGATAATTTTACCTCCTCGTTGCCTATTTGGATACCTTTTATTCCCTTCTCTTGTCTTATTGCTATTGCTAAGACTTCCCCCTCTTTTTTAAAGAGGATTCTAGTAGACCTTGCTCCTGGGCTAAGTTCCTGGGCAAATATACCTTCTGCACGGAGGCTTGTTTGTTGTTATGCTGTTTATCATGTTTTAGCAGAACTTCCAGACTAAGATGGACTAGGATGATCTACTTTAAAAAAAAAAAGTCATTCCATGGAAGTGTTATAAATCACAATCATCTGACCCCATGATGCATGGGGCTGCTATGAGCAGGGGCTACCTCAATGGCAATTGACAAGGACAATCATAATTTTGCTTTCAGGTTCAACGGCAGGTAAAATGTAATTTGCCCCACTTCCCCTCCCTTTGTTTCTAATCAAGACTGTAACATATTATTGCTGGGGAGCAGGAGAAAGACAGATGGTAACTCAGCCATGCCCTATACTTCCTACTGCTGCTAAGGATGTTAATGAGCAGATGGGAAGACAAATTGCCAATATTCACTCACATTGATCTACAATATTACCTTCTTGAATGATCTTTGATACTTGATAAGAGATTTTTGAAACTGGTAAATTTTCAGGACCAGAGGGATGAAATTAAAAGATACATGGTAAAGTCTGAAAATGAATTTTTTGGAGACAAGTTTTCTCTGTCCCCCTCCCACTCCCCCTCTCCCCCTTCCCTCTCTCCTCTCCTGTCCTCTCCTGTCCTCTTCTCTCCTCTCCTGCTCGTTCTTGCTCTCTCACTCTCTCTCACCCCCACCCCCCATACATTTATTTCCAGTAAATTGGTACGGCAAGCTCTTTACAGAAGAAAAATTTTTCTTAGGTGATATTTTTTCAGGTGCTGTTCTCCTTCTCCATTAGCTGTTTCGTAGGAAATCTGGCAGTGCCATTATCAGTAGGTGCTGTCTGTTTCTCTCCTCTGCTTTTTGTCATTCTTTTCTAGAATATCAAGCTTAACTGACTCAGCAAGCATAATCCTGGTAATAGTAAATACTCCTGCTTGAGGTTTGGAATAGACTAATTAACGCTTATGAGATTTGACAGCTTTGTTTTGGGAAAGGTTGAGAAGGCTGGGTGCTATTCCACACACAGAGTGGCTGGGAAGAGTGCTTTTCAGTGAGCATTGCTAATCTCTCCCTATGAGCAATTTATACTTGTGTAGACTTGCTGGTTTTTGCTTGTTCCAATGCTCTCCAGATACGCCAAAATAGATATTCCCTCCTCAATAGTAATGATAATGGAAAAGCCCCTGATCCAAGTGTGTTGATTGTGCAGAATTTCATTTGCAGACTATATAGCAGAGGAAATAAAACCTGTGCAACATTTTGGACATTTTAATAATTTCTCTCCAAGGAAGGTAAGAACCACACAATCCATTTTCTTTGACAAAAACTTTAATTAGAAAACCAGACTCCTCTGATTATAAAAATTACACAAGCTGATAAATCTTGGTAAGTTATAGAGAGAATACTTTTATGAACATTTTAGACCTAATATAAAAGTTAAAATAATTAACAGCATTCATCAGATTAATCTTGTTTTCACATGGTTGTCTAATATAAAAAGCATATAGTCATCAACCTTTATATAAATTCATATATGTTTGTAATAGTTTTCATAATGGGAAAGGACAATATTCAGATTTTAAATAATGATGTTAGTAATTGGTAATGACTCAAAACTGCCAGAAGCGGAAGCATGACAAAATTTATGGTCAAGGTTGCGTAGGGAATTTTCGAGTCTTCTGGATCCAGCCCATATGATCTTTTGGAGAAAACCTAGATGCATGAATTGATAATTATATAGTACTGGCCCCCCCTAAAAAGAAATATTTAGGGTCAGTTTTGCTTTACAAGTTGTCAGAATAATCACTCTTCCTTTTCTTTCAACAGTTTTGTACCAACGTGGTACTAACCATGTGCTGGTGTATTGTGCTACCTACAAGAAAGCTGTCTGATCACCAGTAAACAGAAAAATCTTCATTTTTCTTCTAGAACAATAACAACAGATGCACAATGACAATACAAAGTTTCATCTGATCATGGAGCTTCATGTGAGGCTAACATAGTAGCAGAACTTCTGTCCTGTAACATATTTTATTACCTTTTTTAACCTTGCTTCCAAAACCTCTGTCTTAGAGCAAGACGGTACTGCTGTGGACTTCCTGTCCATAGTCTTTTGACTAAAGAATAGTGTCCAGAAAATCAGTGAAGGATCTGGGTACAATGAAGTAGTCATATGTAATATCAACATTTCTTTATTTATTGCCTTTTTCATTTCTCAATATTGCATCACAATGCTGCCCAATTTCACACCATCACCAAACCATTTTAAACCACAGTGTTTCAGTTGAAAGTGCTGATGTGTGTTAACAATAGTATCAAGATGTGAAAGGTGTAAACTAGTTAACATTTAGTCACTAGTAACTTTCTTACTCACCTAGTTAAACTAGTTAACTGTCATTTGGTGCCGCAGCAATGAACAAATAACGGTGGAGCAAAGATTATCCATCAAGGAAAGCACTACATTGAATGTGCAAGTGTAAAACACAATAATGGTTCTAATTAAGTGCTCTTTTGTAAGTAGGTAGTTAAACACCTACATTCCAAAGTTAACTTTACTATAATTGATACACAGCAAAATAAACTCTGTCAGTATTGACATAACACACATAAGAATACCATTTTTCTCATATCATAAACACAAAACATTTCTGAAGATATTTTGGTTGATTTAATTTACAAACTAAAAATTGGCAGAACCAGAAAAATCTAAAGACATTTAAACTTGAGTGCTGTCCATACAATCTCTTGTATCTTTCTTTTATAATCTTTTCCTAGAAATGATAGACCAAGTAAGAACTCAGAATGAACATCCTAGTGATTATGGGATTATAGGAGAGTTATGTTTTTCTGATAGAAATATGCTTGATTTTTTTTTTTCCAGCAGGCTTTCTCAATTTCCGATTGAGGCAGATATAAGAAGAAAATACAATTTTAGTTTATAATATTCACCACATTACTCCGTAGGAGAAAGATATAATGCATGGGAGAGAAAAGTGCATCTGTTCAGGTAACCTCAACGTCAAGATTCAAGTGGGTCAAAATATAAATAGCAATTTCCATTGAAAACTGGGGAGAGATGAAGCATTAATGGAAATGAGATAGCTAGCACTTCTTTAAAACAACTATCATCTACAAAACCTCCAGATAACTTCGCACATGTTGAAACCTACAAGTCATTACATTTTCTGCCACAAATAATGCATTACGGCGTCATCAACGTAATTACACGTTCTTTTGGAGAGCTTCTTATAAAGGATAAACTAAGAATTCACCACCCCAACAACAACAACAAAAAAACCCCAACAACAAAACATTAAATGAAAATTTGAACAAGCAACAAGGCTGCACTTTACTCACCCTCTGAGTTAAAATTTTTATATATGGAATTAAGTAATGAATTTGTTAGTGATAAGGAAATGAGAACAGGTTCCTTAAAAATAAGATTTAGAAGATGATAAATGACTAACCAAAAGGAAAACAATAAAGCAAAAATCATATTTGTGCAGAAAGTGCTTCCAATAGTTTTTCTGAATCAATGAATTTAAAACTATGCAATTTCTCCTTAATTCTAACTCAGCCATTAGAGGACCAGCTAACGACTTCACAGACCTGGTGCTTTAATCACAAGCGTCTGTTTTTGAAGCAAATCAATGAATCATTAATGTGAGCTGGGAAACAGCAGGTAATCCTTGGGTTATGAAAGTCTGATTTAGAGTTATTCCTATTGGTCCTTTAATGTTACATAAATTTGTCTTCACTTTGAAATGATTACATTGATTTCTACTTCCAAAACATTCTTTCCCACAAACACTCTCTCTTACTGCACATGCAGCTTTTGAACAACTGAAAGGGCTTTCAGCCTCTCTCGCTCTCAACCCTAAATAAATGGAATTCATTGTGATTAAGTCAGATTCATGGGGAGAACTACTTTCCACAGCTGTCATCTTTGGGGCAGCAGGCATCCTTTGCCCTTGGAGTACCTGGCAGTTTGAACTTCTGACCTTTCAGGCAGCAGCTGAGCACTTAACCACTGTGAAACCAGGACTCCTGATTCTGCATTATAGTAAGGCTTAATAATAATAATAATAATAATAATAATAATAATAAAAAATTATGTAACCTGTTCTGATTTACCTACAAATTCAGTTAGGAATGACTATCATTTTCAGTGGGAGTGCTTACACAATAAATTACTCATTTTGAGGAAATAAGGAAATGTTCCTGAGCATCAAAAGATAGATTTCACTCATGCTTATCTCTTGGGCTGGCTTTGTGTGCATAGTCCTTCAATTCCAGCTGGGAAGAGTTTGGGACCTTAGCTCTTAGTCTTTTAGCTCAAGCAGCAGCACAGAGATGGCCAATATTTTAAATTTGTAATTGTCCTGATAATCGTTTATATGTTCAGTCATTTTAATTTTTTCATTGATAAGCTCAGCTATGAATACAGTCCCTACTTTTTATTGTCAAAATAAACCATGGCTTTTGTTAAAAATAAAGAATTTTAGGGAGCTCTGGTGGGCTAGTGGCAAAAAGCTGCTCTGCAATCCCAGAGGCACGTGGTTCAAATCCACCAGATGCTCTGCTGGAGAAGGAAGGGCAGTCTCCTCCTGTGCCAGTCAGATCCAATTTGACAGTACACACAGGGAAAAAAAAAGAAGCCTTTGAAGAATATTTAAGAGGTCAACTTAACTCATGGCTATCAAGTCAGAACTTGGAGCTGCCCTCCAGTGGGTTTTCACATGACGAGATTGCCCGTCTTTCTCCCATGGAAAAGCTATTGGATTCAATGATAAGCCTTAAGCTGTCTGTGCAGCACCTTATTCAATAGGACATCAGAAATCTAGCATTTAAGGGGGAGACTGTGCAATAAACAAGGGAAGTACCAACTTACTTGTGCTTACTTACTCGTCTGTGGAGGACAAGGATGAGAAGTGGTACTCTACAGATGAGTAAATAAAAACAAGTAAACTCACATTTGCTTTGCTTACTATACTCTGTCCTGACTAGGGACATTTGAAAGAGGTCTTGGTTTTGCAGGAAGATATTGTGAGGTTGGGAGAGAGACAGATACCAGCCATATCGATAATCTCGGAGGTGGTGAAAAGAAATTTAAAGTTGTTTAATACAGAATAGCAAGCAAATGCAAGTAAACCTATGCTCACCTTGCTCATTCATTGCTTATTGGTTAATCTGCCACTGGTAGAAATCACAGACAAGCGTTCTTCTATTATGGATGGACATTTCTATGCAAGGATGTTTCTATGCGTGAATGAGTCTACTTTAAAAGTCTATTACTAGATTGTCAGATACATACAATGGTTTCCACTTAATAAGTGAAATACTTGATGCTTGCTTTTTGATTGATATTTGCTACCACTCTCCCTCCTTACACTTCTTCCATTTTGTCTCTTCTCCACTTCCAAATATGGATTTAATGCCTAGTATATGGCATTATAGTGGTTTGTATAGCACAAACGCCTCTGCCTTCAGAGCCTCTGGTCTACCTAATGGAGGTAGCTATCAAACCAATGCCATGAGAAGATGAGAGCCTGGAAAGAAATATTTACAGCATTTTTATTTGAAGGTAATGAAGGGACTTCTATAGTAAGGTGATGGGTGATTAGAAACATAAATGAAGAGAAGGCAGAGAGAAGAGCAAGCACTGAAACTCTAAGAGTTCAGAAGGACATGCTTGGTGCAAGATACATGAATGAGTGCAGGAAAGGAGCTCAGAGAAGGGAGCGCTGCCTTTATGGACCCTCGAATCCCAGCTGACTCATAGTTGACCACGCTCTCCCATTTTTCTCCCATGGAGCAGCTAGTGGATTTGAACCATATGCCTGTAGGTTTGTAGCACAACTCCTTACCCACTAGGACACCAGAGAAAAGGAGGCAGGGGGAGACCAGGTGGGTCCTTTGATCATGCACCTTTTACGAAATTAAAGTCTGCAAAGAGAAGGAGTGGCTTCCACTTTCTAAACAACATGTTTCCAGAAACTCAATGAACTTGATAAATGATGATAGTTGTAGAGAGGCTTCAGGCCTTTTGTTCATATGGTCCTGATAAGTTGTGCTCAACTTGAAGGCAATCAACAACAACAAAGAGCTAGCTCCTAGGCAGTTTCCTCTCACAGTCCAAGACCTACCTGAAGGGCATCACTCCTTTGACAGTGTTATCTTCAATGCCTATAGTCCCTGATAATAAGGCTCTTAACTCCTAAAGTACAAACCTTGAACATTATTCACACTTTTCTATGTTTTATTGCTTATGACTTTTTTCCTATATTTGTTTTGCAACTTCAAATGAATCACAACAATTTAAGGGTAGAAACCAAGTCTAATACATTTTCTCCATCTGTATGATGCAGTGCATAACACTAAACTCAAGTAATTAAATGGATGGTGGGCGTGGGGTGGTGCACACACATTTGTTAAATAAAGCAAAGAAGTTCACAACTCAAAATAGGAAATTCAAGGACATTTGAGAACAAAGCCTTTTTTAAAAAACTAGATTGGCACTGAAGAGCTAAGATCCTTATGTTTTTATCTGATCTGGTGTTTTGTATTTGTCCACCTGAATCTAGAAATGCTCTTTATGTATTTGCAGACACCTGCATTCTGCCCTGTAGGGAATGAAGACTGTCACGGAGGCAGCCTTTTCTTTATAATAGTTGTTAAGTGCCATCAAAGTCATAGACAACTCATAGCAACCCTATGAACGAAAGACCTAAACACTTGTATAACTTTCCTTGTTTCTCCAAGTTCATAGGGTTTCTGAAGGCAAGTTATTTCAGAAGTGGATGCCACTCCTGCTTTCAAGCTTGTTTAATCTGGGAGCTCCACCAAACACTGTCCACCATGGGCAACCATTAGTACTACTATCCTAATTCCCTTAATGTCTGCCTGAACTCACATCCCCAAATTCTCAGAGATTGTTATCAACAAGGATTAGGATTTTCCCTTAGAAATAAGTCAAGAGATAAAACTCAAACTCATTGCTATGTAGTCAGAACCAACTCATAGCTGACCATCAGAGGCTGAAAATCACGTGGGAGGAGACTGTCCATCTCTTTCCTGAGGTATTACACTGGTGTTTTCAAGGCTGGCAGTGAGACTAGTCATCAGGCCTTGGGAACTCCTTGATGATAACCATCCAAGAGGAGCCTAGCTCACTTGAACCAATTCTTGCCCAACTGGTCTATTTAACAACATTTCTTATATTGAGTCAATTTTCAAGTTCCACAGTCTGTTTATTCTTGTCTTCATTATTTTGCTTTAGTATTTCAATTGCAAACAACAGAATTTACATAATTTACATATTCAAACTCTACAATTGCTAATTTGTTAATGCACTATTCAGTTGGCCTATTCTCACAACCATACTATTTTGTCCAACACATATCTTGAACTCAGTCACAGCCATTTCAAACAAATAATAAAAGTTTTAGTGGAGTAACTTAATAAGTATGACAAATGAATATGAACTATATACTTTAAACTATTTTTATGATAGTCTAGTGGACAAATATCAACTCTAGTCTTGCTAATATCTCATAATACAAGTGTTAAAGCAAATAGGATGTGATTATATAACTCTGATGTGAGATTTAATAGGAGCCTTCTGGGACCCTGGTGGGCTTTTAAGGAATTACTGAGTTTGTTAATTCCAATGGAGCTCTGGTGGCTCAGTGGTAAGAAGTTGAGTTGCACTACTACCAAGCCAAAAGCAGGCAGTTAAAACCCGTCAGCTGCTTTGCGGGAGAAAGATGGGCAATCTCCTCCCATGTGATTTACACCCTCTGAAAATCTGCTGAGGATCATTTGTGAGTTATTCTGACTGGACTACACACAACAACAATAGCAAGATTTCAAGTCTGGCACAAAGTTTGTAGAGCTCTAAGAATGTATATTTACAACAATTTTCAACATATACTTTCTGGGGGGCAGAAGTTCATTTCCCTACACTGTTATTAAATTCTCAGAGTAACACTCTCCCTCAAGTATTTTATTCAACACCAACTTTTCTCAGTTGTGCTAAAATGTTATAGATAAAAGTCAAAAGTATGGAAAGCAAATATTCTGTTAATTCAGGCCACCTGGGTGAGTTTTTCCCTTCATACTTGACTCTTGGTAATTTTAATTTGGCTTCCATTTCTTTACTGTTCATACTACGAATTTCTACTGGAACTGTAAAAACTAAATCATTTGATGTTTTGATTGAAGCCCAGACTCTAAATAAAGTTACTCATGCCAACTAGGTTTTTCTTAGTATTCCATTTTTCTGTGAGAACATAAATATTAAATGTAAATCTGTTATGTGCCATCAAGTCGCTTGCAGCTTATAGCGACCCTATGTACAAACAGCCCTAAACTCTGCTCTGTCCTGTGCCAATCGCACCGTCTCCGATAAACCCATCCCGATTACCCCAGTCATTGAATCAATCCACCTCATAGAGGGCCTTCCCCTCCTGCGCTGTCCCTCCACCCTCCCAAGCATGAGGTCCTTCTCCAAGGACCGGTTTCTCTTCACAACCTGTCCAAAGTATGTCAGACGAAGCCTCAGAGTCCTTGCCTGCAGGGAGCTGTCCAGTTTAACCCTTTCCAGGATGAATCTGTTTTTTCCTAGCAGTCCATGGTACCCTCCAGCATCACAGCTCAAAGGCATCAATTCTATCTTTAGTCATTGTCCAACTCTCTGATGCATAACAAGTGAAAATCTAAACATATTTAGAAAACAGAAATGTTGTTGTATACCATCAAGTCAGAACCGACCCATAGCTGCTCGTCCAGTGGGTTTTCAGAGGCAGTGAATCACACGGGAGGAGATTGCCCATCCTTCTCCCACAGAGAGGGCCTTGAACTGCATGTCTTTGAGATTGCATCACAGCTTCTTGCCACTAGGCCACCATTATTTAGGAATATTTATGAAATAAGAATTATTTCCTACTCAGGACAATGACATTACTTTCTTTTGGATTTTGGTAAATGATGTTTTGCCCTTCAGTTACAAATGTGAACTTCTCTAATATGTTCTGTCTTGAAGTTTACTCCATGGAAAACAAAAATACCTATTGGAAAGGCACATGTGAGCACACTGAGAGGGCCCATTTAGCAAACATCCCGGGAAGACGTATGTATACAAGCAAAGGGCTTTGAAACGTAAGCTTCTTTTGCTGTTGGGTTGTTAGTTGACTCCAACTCCTTTGCTGTTGAGCCGACTGTCACTCACAGTGATCCTGTGAGCAACATAGTTGAAAGTTGCTCTGTCCGGTGTCACACTCGTGATTAAGTCCACTGTCTCAGTTGCTGTGTTGATCCATCTTGTTGAGGGTCTTCCTCTTTTTCTCTGACCCTCCACTTCTCCAGGCACGATGTCTCTCTCCAAGGACTGGTCTCTCCTGACAACAAGCTCAAAGTCTGTGAGATGCCATTTCACCATCCTTGCTTCCAGGCAACACCCTGGTTGTGCTTCCTTAGCTATGTGCTGAATTTACATTTGCCACATGAATATTCTATTATCATTTGTTCTAATAATATATTGTTTCCACCTCATTTCTTCTCCTACATCTCCCATCTGACCTTTACCCTACACTCTTAGATTTGGCAGATGTAGCAAACAACAATATAGGATTCTCAGTTAAATATGAATTTCAAATAGCAAGTGATTTTAGTACAATCGTGCCTCAAATGTAGGACATATTTGAACTAAATACATATATATATGTATCGTTGTTTATGTAAAACTCAAACTTTTGCCTTGCATGTATCTGGCAACATTATATTCCAATCTTACACCCTAAAGCAGAATTTCTTTGAAATCAATATATTCATCTCCCTTCCTTTCATCTTTCCCCTTTAAAATGTTGGTTAATTGATATTGAGGGCTCCATATCCCCAGTCCTAGTACAAAACTATGTTGTTGTTACAGGCCAAAGAATGCTTCTGACTCGTAGGCACTAGTGGTTGGTAAACAAAAGGTCAGCAGTTCTAACCCGTTGATCAGTCTGTGAGAGAAACACGAGGATGTCCATCTTGTATTTAAAGACTCCAGCCTTGGTGATCGTATGGAGTAGTTCTCTTCTCTTTTAGGGCTGCTATGAGTCAGACTTGACAAAAAGACAATGGGTGTGTTGATGGCTAAAACAGCAATACCATTTGCTTATGGAGGAATAATGATTGTAGGCAAAACCTTCGGAGGTGACTGAAGAAGAACTTTCTAATTATGGGAGGGGAAATGATTTTGTTTCTAAGCATTAGTGCAGAAAATGTTTAGAATTTTCTTGAAATGCAAATAAATATATGCTAAGTAAATTACTATAGATTAAATGCCATTCTAGATTCTAGTTATAATACCTACTAATCGATGTATACCAGAGCTTCTAGAAATCTTCAAGGGACAAAAGTCAAAAGATTGTACATACTTATATTTGCCTAAAATTTTTATGTCCTCCTCTTTGTTTTATCATCTGGCTTACTATTCATTTCATGTGATGTCAACAAATGAGTCAATGATATACTTTTTTTTTTAAAACAAAACAAAAAACCCAAAACAACGAAGGTAGTCAACAGTCTAATGCACAGAACCAATTAGACTGTTATGCAAGCAGAATGGTTTCATGGCATTGTGCAGTAACTGCAGTTTCCTGAATGAAAATGGGCTGTTGTACATTTCAAGACCCTCAAGATCATGACTGTTATTGTTGTGTACCATAGAGTCAGAGCCGACCCACAGCTGACCCCGTGGAGCAGCTGGTGGATTTGAAAAACATGCCTTTGATATTGCAGCACAGTTTCTTACCACTAGGCTACCAGAGCTTCAAGAGTATAACTAGAATAATAGTAAATATATAATATAAAGGATGAATGTCTGGTTACTGTAGCATTCCATCAATCACACTAACTTATACAATTGTACCAAATCATATCTTGGTGCTTTAGACACTTGATATTCCCGGGTCTCTTGGTTACACTGTACATGTGTTTGTGCCTCAGTATTAACTACATTTGATTCTGTTATGTTCAGTGCTACAGCTCTATCAGGCCATGCTGAATACACCAGTCCTGATGCATCTTTGGTCCAAGCATTTGATCTCTATCCATTATACATAGACATCCCCTACTTTGCTTTTACAAAAGATCTAAATTAGTACTTGTTTTCTTCTTTTACCATAAAATTGAAAAAAATATATTCAGCACTTTTTAAGTAAGAAGACACTGAAGAGACAATATCTCCTGCAGTAAAAGCTCCTATACTGGGGTCTGCGCTCAGCCCCTAGGCATGAAGCCACTGTAGCTTTACCAGTGCCTGTGAACACTGTATGTTAGTGTTATTTGTTTTAAGTTTTACGTGTTATTTGATATGATTCGGTAGGTAATTTCTTAAGTCATGGAACACTCAAAACCTTTTCTCATCTAAATTGATCTAATAGTTTTCAAAGGACATCACATGAGCACTCTCCTTTCAGGTGGCAGGGGAAACTGGTACTTCTGTTGCAGTTAGACTAATACTTTAATTTCCAACTCTACTAGTAAAATATTAATTCCAAGGATCCACTCAATGAAATGTTAATTCTGCATTAAAGGGGACCTATTTGGAACTTTGCATTTTTGTGAGTTCAGTACTCTACTGGCAAATATGATGAAGCTAGCTTGAATTAACTGAGGCACGGACACATTCTGTGCTTTTGTTTGTTTATGGCTTCATTCAGACGGTCAATATCACATGGCTACTCTGGTGAGAAATCTTACCCCACTTCAGAGCCTGTCCTAAAGATCTTGAGTTTTCACCAGGTTTGATTCTACCAGAAAGTCCATCCCCTGAATATCCACTGTAATTTACTTGGGACTCTATCCAATTTATGGCTTGTATTCTAATTGGAGATGCAATAGGTGTGCTTTTCTTGTGTAAGGGTTTTGTGTTTGGGTTCCCACCCCCTCCCCAGCTTCACTCAGTGTAAAGGCTCTATCACATTTAATAGACTGAATGTACTGATTTGATGATGATACGTACCATTGATTTTTAAATTTAATTTCACACTGGAATCATTGAGAAATTTACAATATTGTAGAAATACATAACTAGTAAAAATTGTATGAGGATCTAAGGTCAGGAGGGTGGGAGCAGAGGTGTGAGGATGGATGGAGGTAGGGCCTTTAATCACAGGGTCCCACAATTTGTTGGGTAGAGGGAGGGATGGGTAATGGAAATGGGAAAGATCTGGTGTGAAAAAACAATGTATATGAACTTTCTAAGGAAATCAGTGTGTGTGTGTGTGTGTGTGTGTGTGTGTGTGTGTATATATATATATAATAAATAAAATTAAAACCCAACTGAGCTCTGGGATCTTCCACTAAAGATTTTCATTTAATTGGCCTGTTATGCAGTGTGGGCATTTGGATTTTAATAATCCCTTTAAGTCACTGTGATATGCAGCAAATTTTGAGAACCACTGGCTCTGCTAATCCTGGGATTATGCAAAATGCCTCCTGGAAGCTGTGTGTTGACCATTGTCCCTACAGCTACCAGTTGGTATATGTATGTCCATCTCAATTCGATGAACAAATGTCTGCTTGAAACACCCCCAAACTGTTGGCTCCACAGATCAGCTCCAGCTTTATGTATAATTCCAAGCAACTGTGTTAGGAAATATTCATTTCATGGTTCAAAGGCTAAAGTATATTTCTGGAACACCTTTGTAATTCTTGCTTTTTTTGGGATAACCAATTATTAAAATTAAAATTAATTCTAACTACAAAAAAGGGAGAAGCTAATATATAAATGGGTTAGTTTTATTTACACACACACACACACACACACACACACACACACACACACAGTGTGCCTAATTGTGATCTCTGAAATAAGAGTAAACCAATAGCAAATGACATAAGCATTCTAACCTGTGGATTTTCTCCAATTTTGCATTTAAAATAAGGGCAGGAAAGAGAGAGAAAACTTATGTACTTATTTCTCATCACATATAATTTACACTTGAACATCTCTGCACAGGTACTTGTCTCCTAAATCACCCTGCTGTATGATAAAAAGAAGAAATGTTGTGCCTTAGGGACATGGTCCTTGTTTGCAATCTTTTCTTCCTTAAATTGATTTATAAAGCAGGGGTAATCATAATACCTAGCCTCCTTGGTAGATATTATTGGGATTGTTAATAACAATAAGATGTTTAAAGATTACAGTATTGAGAATTAAAAAAACCCAACATTTATATCATTAATTTAATATTGTCAAGCTATTAATGATCACCATATTAGTTTAAGGGCGTTCTGATGGTTTAATTATAAGGAATTGCTCTGTCACTGTAAAGTATGTGTTTAGAAGCCACAACCAGCTGTTCTGTGGCATAAAGGTGGGCAATCAAGTTGTTCTTCCAGGAATTCTTGGGTTTCAATTGTTGCTTGACAGACTCTCACTATCACACTTTGGGGGGAGACCAGGTGCAGAGGAAAGGGAGCGCTGGTGGCCTGGTACATAGTGATTTGTGCTATTAACTCAATGACCACACCTCCCTGGCAGTTTGATTTCATAAATGGCTTCTCTTTTTCTATTCTCCACCTCAGAAACCCAATTGAGAGCCAGCTTTGAGATTATTCTAACTCAACAGCAGTGAGATTGAGTTAAAACGGGATCCATATCTCATACTACACACAAAAATCAACTCAAGGTGGATCAGAGCCCTGGGAGTAAAGCCCAAAACCATAATGTTTATCAGAGACAAACTGAGATCAAACTTAGATAGCCTAGTCTGTGGTGGAAAGAGACTGCCAAAAAACAGCCAGAAATTCACAGTCTAAAGAGGATAAAATTGCTGAATGGGACCTTCTAAAGATTAAATCCCTGTATGTATAAAAAATTCTTTCCAACAGAGTGAAAATAAAACCTACTGACTGGGAAGAAACATTTGGCAATACCACTTCAGACAAGGGTCTCATATCAAGTCTACAGAATCATACATGGCCCCCACAAGAAAAAGACTAATAACCCAATTAAAAAATGGGCAAAAGATATGAAAAGACTTTTCACAGAGGAAGATATTCAGATGGCCAACAGACACATGAAGAAATACTCAAAATCAATGGCAATAAGAGAGATGCAAATCAAAACCACGGTGAGATACCATCTCACCCCAGTAGCAGTGGTAAAGTTTAACAGGACAGCAATAAATTGGAGAGGATGTTGGGGGGATTGTAAAATGGTACAATCACTCTGGAAGGCAGTTTGGCATTTTCTCAAAAAAGCTGAACACAGAAATTCTATTTGACCCAGCTATTCCACTACTTGGAATATACTCTGAGAGAATATGAACTGAGGCATAAATGGAGACTTGTATATCAATATTCATAGCAGCATTATTCACCATCACAAGAACGTGGAAATAGTCCAAATGCCCAACCACAATAGAATGGATTGAGAAATTATGGTACATTCATGTGATGGAATGCTACACAGCATGCAGGAGCAATGATTTTGTAAATTACTACCTAACTTGGGAGGGACTGGAGAACATTATGCTAAGTGAACTAATTCAGTTCCATAAGGACAAATACTGTATAAGACCATTATTGTAGGACGATTATGAGGATCAAAGGGGCAAGGAGGGAGCAGAGGGGTGAGGATGGGTGGGGCTAGGGTGGAGTGGGGGGGTGGTTAATCATAGGGTTGGACAATTTGATGGGTGGAGGGAGAAGTGGGTAAAGGAAATGGTAGCGTCAGAAAGCTGGACAAAGACTAAGGATGATAAAAGGAGAATTGATGCCTTTTAGCTCTGGGATATACTATGGACTGCTAGGAAAGCAAACAGGTTGTTCCTAGAGAGGGTGAGACCAGTCTGCTCCTTGGAGGCAAGGATTCTGAGGTTTTGTCTGACATACTTTGGACATGTTGCAAGGAGGGACAAGTCCTTGGAGAGGGACGACATGCTTGGGAGGGTGGAGGGACAGCACAAGAGAGGAAGACCCTCCAAGAGACTGATTCAGTGTCTGGGGTAAAGGGGGTAGTGGTATCAGAGATAATAAGATTGGTACAGGGTGGGGCAGGATTCAGAGCTGTTGTACATAGTGTCACTATGATCTGCAAGTGACTTGATGGCACACAACAACAATAACAACAGCAACATGGCAAAGTATGTGAGGCCAAGCTTTGCCATCTTTGCCTCTAGGAAGTTCTCTACCTGTACCTTCTCCAGAACATATGTTTGTTCTTTAGTCAGTATATGAGCTATTCAGTACTCTTCTCTAATACTACAGTTCAAAGACAACATTTTTCTTCTATTCTTATTCTTTGTCCAACTCCTATTGTTGTTAACTGCTGTTGAGTAAAGTATGAATCATAGGGACCCTATGAACAAAAGATCTGATCCCTGTTCTTTTTTGAACCATCTTCACACTTACTGACACACAGCCCATTGCAGCGCAGTCACCATGTCAGTCCACCTGGTTGAGGGTCTTCTCCTTCTCAGGCCCTCAACTCTTTCCAGCATAATGTTCTTCTCCAAGAAATAGTTCCTCCTAGCAATACACCCAAAGTATGTGAAGTGAAACCTCATTATTCTTGTCTGCAAAGAGCATTCTGGCTGCACCCTCTCCAAGAGAGATTTGTTAGTTCTTTTGGCCATCCACGCTCTTCTCCATGTTCAGTGTTCTTCTCCAACACCACAGCTCAAAGGTGTCAATTCTTCTGTCATCCTTATTCATTGCCCAGCTCTCAGATGCATAGTAAGTGTTTGGAAAGACTATGACCTGAATCAGATGAACCTTAGTCCTCAAGCCAACAACATTACTCCTCAATAATTTGAACAGGTTTTTTTAACCACAGTGTGATGCACCTCCTTATTTCCTGACTGCTGGTACTAAGAGTGTACATTGTGGATCCAAGCAAGATGAAGCTGTTGACACTTTCAGTCTTCTCCCAGCTCCCAGAGTTTATTTTTCAAGCTTAGCAGAGAGACATTGCTGAGTCAGAACTGACCATAGCTGACCTCCAGCAAGTTTTCAGAGACAGTAATTGCACGAGAAGAGATTGTCTATTTTTCTCTTGCAGATTATCTGGTGTATTCAAACCATGGGACTTTAAGTTGATAGCACAATTCTTTACCACTAGGCTACCAGATAGTTTCCTAAATATTTTTTAATAATTGAAAATAATTCCAAGAAATCTTGGGGTGCCTTAGAACCTCAGCCGTGGAAAACCTTAAAATGCAAAGGTACTTGATTGCTATTTTTTAAGGGCTTGCAGCCAAAAATTGAGATTTAGATGTCAGAATTTTTTTGTCAGTTCGAGTATGATTTTTTTAAAAAGAAAGTAAAACAAAACACATTATCAGAAATGAAATAAAATGGAAAACATAAAAGATGTCTTAACTTTTAACTCAAGTATTTTAGCACTACAAAGTCAATTCCCCCTTCTTACTATCTGCTTTGTTCACTGTCTCTGTCCTTAGATAATTATCCTTTATATAACATCGTACTTTTTTACTTCACTACCAGTGATCTCTATTACTCTAGTCTTAAGCATTATAATTTCTCAGAAAGACCGTTTCGACATCTCTGAAGTTCATTTACATAGGACCTGCATAATGGACACAAGCCAAGCAACCATAAAACCAAGAATTAAATCTCAAACGTCACCTCATAGTGACCCTCCATCAGGTTTCTGAGGCTGCAAATTGCAATGGGAGGAAGCTGTTCACCTTTCCCCCTCAGAGCTGCTAGTAGATTCGAACCACTGGACACATGCAGCCTGTGGGTTAGCCTTTGCAATACCCTAAGGACCATGCCATCAGGGCCCCTGTATAATGGGCCCTGTGTAAAGGAGAATTCCAGAGCCTAAAGTCCTTGCAGATTGGATGGTTAAGTAACTCATGTTACATTAGGCTACAGGCAGCTCAGCCAGGAGCTAGCAGATTCATTTATTAATTTCTTCACTAAATAGTTGATTATTACCTACTAAGCAGAAGGACCTGTGCAATGTACTACTTACTATGTTAGCTGCCATTATGAAAATTAGTGAGGAGATTAGCTTGATGTGCAAGTAATGATAAATAGTGTTTTACCCAAGTTTTAATATCTGAAAATTTGTTCAATTGTCCAGCTTAGTTTTATTAAGTTCTCATTTCACCTTTTGCTAGCCATATTGATTTTGATGATTTAATGAAAAGTCATGTTTTGATTACTCTAAAAGTGTTTTGGAAATATTAAAAATAGAATTTATTTAAACTAAGAGAGAAAAAGGAATGATATTAGTGAGGGAAGAAATCTAAGATGAACAGGAAGAAGACGCCTATGCTACATAGCCAAATATTTATGTATAAGATTCTGAACATCCACATTAAGAATAAAGAGCTCTCCATAAACGATGAAATGCCATTAGATAGACCTTTTTCTTCATTCATGCAAATTATGTCTCAAAAATGATGATGATTCTATATGGATAAAAGTTTCTGAAGTAGATTGAGGATTACTGAATTGTATAATTCTGGAATGAAGCACATTTAAATATTGGAAAGGTTGGTTATCAGTGTACTTTTTAATAATAACCAGCCAAGTAGCCATCATGCCAATTCTACCTCATAGTAACTCCTGGTCTCTCAGAGTAGAACTAGGCTCCACTGAGGTTTCAATAGTGGATTTTAGAGGTAGAACATCAAGACTTTTCTCCAAAGAACCTCTGGATGGACTTGAACTTCCAATCTTTTGATTATTAGAGAGGATTCATTTTACTTCCCAAAGACTCTTCCATATTATACATCCATCTTGGTCATCAAAACACAAAGGATTGGTATCTGGAATTTCACATTCTTGCTTTTAAGGACTTCGAAGCTGAGCTAATGGCCAGGGATCACTTTGTCTAGACTTTGAATTATATTGTGTACAACCTGAAGGATAATGGTGCTTGTGAAGAAGTCCTGTCTACTGCCCAGGGGTCAAGCCTACATTTCATTTTTGGTAACTCCGTGCTGTTGGTAGGTGCTGCGGAGTCTAGTATGACTCATAGTGACCCTGTGAATGACAGAGCTGATCGGTACCCTATCCTGTACCATCCTCACAATCTCAGACACTTGAGCCTATTGCTGTAGTCACTGTGTCAATCACCTGACTGAGGTTTTGTGTTTTTGTTGGGTTTTTTTTTTTTTTACACAATCCCTCCACCTTTCCAAGCACTATGTCCCTCTCCAGGGAACAGCCTCTCCTAACAACTCATCCAAAATATGCCAGATGTCACTCTTAGGGTGACAAATATGTTGTGTAAAGTAATTTGATAGTTAATGTTACTACAGTAATACAATGTAATGCAGTGGAAAGTTTTAGGCAGGATTTATTTGAACCAATTATAAATTATTTTAAACTTGAAATGAATACTATTATTATGCACCACAAAGGGTTTACTTTAACATTTCTGTAGTACTCTACTAATTCACATGTTACAAAAATATTTAAGGACTTAGAGGTTCCTTAAAAAATACCTTTCAGGAATGCCAAGAGAATTTTATATTTGATTCGAATGCCTTTTCAAGTAGGGACAAAGTATATATATATTATGAAACCCTTGTGGCATAATAGGCTAGATGATGCTAGCCAACAGGAAAGGTTGGCAGTTTGAATCTTTTAGCTGATCCAATGCAGAAAGATGGGGCCTTTGTCTATTAAAATGTACAGCTTTGAGAATCAGGCAGTAAGTCACATGGGGCCAGACTCAGCACAATAGCAGGAGTTGTGGTTTTGATTTTATTTTTGCTATTGTTGTTATCTCTATGAGCCTGGAGAGAGGATGAAAGACAGAAGCATTGAGGACTCTCCTTCATAGGGTCTTTATGAGTCGCCTGCGTATCGACAGCACTTAACAACAACATTACATTGTTTTTATCACAGTATTATTTTAAATGGTTATATTCTTGAAGTTTTTGTTGTTTGTTTTTTTAAAAATCTGTCATTTCTAGAACTTGTGATTCAAAAATGGACAGACTGTGTTTAGTAAGTAATGATGCTATGCAATGTTATGTTTTGCATTTGTGGGTTCCCTAAATGGTTAACACACTGTAGATTCCCAAGCAAAAGGCTGGGGATAGGAGCCTAACTCACAGGCACCTTTGGAACAAAGACCCGGCAATTCACTTCTAAAAACCCACCACTGGTGCCCCTCTGGAGCCCAGCTCTGTTCTGACACAATGGGGTCAACATAAACTGGAGGGCACTCAATGATAATTGCGCTTTGGATGTTACATCTAGAAAGTATAAGTCTTTGCCTATAAAACTCTTCCCTTAAAAGACAGGAAGCCCGAAGGTTCCACTGAGGTTCAATGACGAAGTTATGTATTATGACTTGTTATGTCTGTATGTATTATGAAGTTTTATATGTATATTTTCTGTTGGGCATCTAATATTCACCAAAATTAAGGAGGGAGAATACAACGTGTATAAGAATGACCTCATTATCAGCATTTGGGATTGTGATCTACAACCAACCAGTAAAAGCAGGTGACACCAGGAACTAAAAAGTAAAGTTTTGAGCAATTTATCATTATTTTACTATGCTAACTGTTCCTTGGCATGATTAATGAAACCAAGTTTTATTTACTTTTGAAAGGTCAACATGGTCATGCAGAAAAGTGGCACTGCAGTAAATAAAACTGTGCTGACATTTTTTCAGGTATTTCAGACTTCTTTTTGGTTATTTTTTTTCTAAGACCTTTACTGCTCAGCTTTAGATCACAGATAGTGTAAGCAGTGTAATCCTGAGGACTTAGTCAAAATAAGTATATTTCAGAATGCCAAAGTAGAAATAAAATAATACAGTGCACAGGGAAATGCTTAGAATATAATTTTTCTTGATTAAAATATGAGAGACATTTAATTAGTAGGTGATTGTTTAATGTGTAATCTCTGGAGAATACTTTGTCACATATTTTTACTTTACAAATTATTTTTGCACTTTCCTAGAACAGAGATCAATTTGACTAATGGACCAAACTTAGGCAGTTTTGAAGACTCTTTTGAAAGACCCACAAGAGGATATTTGCTTCTTAGTATAATTTAAGATGGGCACATAGGCTGTCCCCTACTTTAAAGATACTTTGGGATGAAATACAGCATTGTGCCAGGGTAATGCAAATGATTCACATGGTTGACAGATAACTGAAAAGGCTGAAGGTTTGTGTCTATTCAGAAATACATTAGAAGAAAGGTCTATCAGTCTTCTATGCTCATATACAAGAAGTTGTGATTCCGAGCTAACTGGCTGACAGCTTGTTTACTATTGTGATATTGGCATTTTAAAAGAAAATTTATTATTATTATTATTATTATTATTTAACTCTTCTTAGTTAGGAGGGAACTCTGGTGACTTAGTGGTAAGGAGCTGCATTTCAAACCCAGGGGAATGTGGTTCAAATCCACAAGATTCTCTATGAGAGAAGTCTGAGCAAATCGGCTGCCATTGAAATTGCCTCTGAAAACCTGCTGAAAGGTCAGCTAGAGCTCAGTTCCAACTTAAAAGTGTAAAAAATGAACAAAAACCATAACTTTAACTAGTTCATTTTAGTTGTATGGTTCAACATATATAATTACAGAACAGGGAGCTGTCACAGACTTACTAGCTTATCTGAAATATTTATTGGAATGATGAATGGAGCTATTTTTATCAATAGATGTGATAATTTATATGTAACATTATAAAAAGGATGATTTGACATGTGATTTATATTGAAGGGACACTCACAACTTAACAGTCAAGTTGGAACTAAAAGTAGAGTATGACACTGTTGTTGTTAGGTGCTCTCAAGTCGCTTGCGACTCATAATGACTCTTTGTAGAACAGCCCTAAACCCTGCCCTACCTTGTGCCAATTTCACTGTCTCCAACACACTTAGCCCCAGTACTCCAGTCACTGAATCAATCCAGCTCATAAGGGTCTTCCTCTCCTGCGCTGTCCCTCCACCCTACCAAGCATGATGTCCCTCTGCAAGGACCTGTCCCTCCTTGAAACATGACCAAAGTATGTCAGACGAAGCCCCAGAATCTGAACCTCCGAGAAGCAGCCTGGTTTAACCCTAACCAGGATGAACCTGTTTGTTTTCTTAGCAGTCCATGGTATATTCAATACTCTTCTCCAACACTACAGCTCAAAGGCATCAATTCTCCTATCCTTATTGTCCAACTCTCTAACTCATAGCAAGTGATTACAAAGACCATGGCCTGTATCAGGCGCACCTTATTCTCCAGAGTGACACCATCGCTCTTCAGTATTTTGGAGAGGTCCCTAACAGCAGACTTTACCGTAGCAATACGTCTTTTAATTTCCTGGCTGCTGGTGCCAAGAGTGTTGACTGTGGAGTTAAGCAAACTAAAGCTGTGAACAATCTTAATCTCTTCACCATCCATTATTATGCTGTCAATTGTCCTAGTGGTGAGAATCTTTGTCTTCTTGATACTGAGCTTCAATCCATATTGAAGGCTGTAGTACTTGACACTCTGCAGCAAGTGCTTCAGGTCCTCCTCAGTTTCAGCAAACAGGGTTGTGTCAATCTGCATAACACAGATTGTTGATGAATCTTCCACCAATCCTGATACCCTAGAGTCTCTTAATTTCATATTTTTACCATTCTTTACTTTATAACAGAAATGAACATTTTATTTAGCCAGCATTAATCTTTTGTTTTAAGAAAGAACTAATGAAAGTGGTCCACTTTTATTTTTAGTCTCACAACTTTTCTACATATGAGTGAAGAGTGTTTCTTTCTGGAAGTTTTCTGGTTCCAAGGTTTCCATAAAATGACTTGTGGTTTCTACTATTAATTTAGCCAAAAGGGAAAGGAGAGAAAAGAAAATAGCAATGGAATCCACATCACAGTCAAAGTCATGGTCAAGTCAAAACTGACTCACAGCTGATTCTTGAGCGGGTTTCTGAAGTTTCAATCACATGGAAGTCAATTGTCCATCTCCCTCTTGCAGAGTCCTGGTAGATGTGAACCCTCAAAGAGGTAGGACCTTTGGTTAGCAGCACAGCTCCCAATGGACTAGGCCACGAGAGGTCCCCAGCAATAGCATCCAGCGTAAAAGAAAACTTAAGTAAAAATGATAAATACTAGTACCATTTTCAATTTCTGTATGTCTGGGCTAATCAAACATACAGGTTTCTTCCTTTGTTGGCAAAAGTGCACTTGGAATTTTTACTGAAGTCATTCAGAGGCTATTTATTTGATTGTGCACCTTAGTACATAGACTATTGCCTCAAAGTAAATGTCAGATTATTCTCTTTCTGAACCAAGGTTCAACTCTGGGTGTCTGCGAGGGGAACCAAACAGCTGCCCTGAGAGTAAATATGACTATCATATTAAGAAGAACTAACATGAAAGACGGCACATAGGAGTATTCATGCTACACTTAGCCTGGTCTAAAATTTACAAAGCGGAAGAGAATCAAGGAGTGGTCCTCCACAATATTGCTTCGTGTCTTCAGTGTATTGCCATTTAATCAGAGGTTGCATGACACTTTGTCTTTAAATACCCTTATGAGGTAGCTTGGAAAGATCTCTGCCCTTTTCAAACTGTGACAGATTTCCTATCTGAGACTAAGAAAGTCTATATTGCTGAAAAGGATGCATAATTAATAGGAAAGTATAATAAAGTTGTTGCTTAAACTCTGGGATTCTTGCATTGGTGAGCTTAAGATTGAACACCTAGCAAATGTGAGAAGGAACGTTGCCAGAATATCATGATTCTTATTTACAAAAAAGGCTGCATATTGACCCAAGACATGCAGAACTTAACAGCTTAGTCTTTCCTGAAGATCCTCAATGTGGCTACCAATGCGAATAGATCATCTATAATAATAATAATTTCTGTTTCCAAGGTGACATACCCTTGACTATCTTCCATTTGATCATTAAACTGCTACCCACAATGTACTCCTGACTGCCTTGTTCCAGAACCCAAGTTAGTATATTCACACAGTGTAGCAGAGGGGCACACATGATAAACTCTACTTATCTTTTTTTCAGAAGTCCTCTCCTAATTATTCTTATGACATTCAATGAGATTTATCAAAGTATTAAAATTTTCACTTTTCTCCTGGCTTGACAGAGTAATTTATCTGCTCTAATAGGTGCATAAATGATGGGAGGGAAAAGCATAATGTTCCTTAGCAGGTCAAACTAGTAACCACATGGAAAGATAAACACAGTTACACATGGCTTCTACCAAGCCCAGCTCAGATAAGCAAAAACATGCAAAAGAGAAGAACCAAAGTTAAATCTTTCTCAAGTCTTTTTTCTAAAGTTTCCTTCCGATTTTTGACTTCACAATTATCATGACCTGTGATAACCTCCTTTAGAGAAAACTTTAGTCGGAATAAATATGAGGGACAGGCATTCTAGAATTGAAGAGTAAAAAAATCCATGATGATGTTATTTAAAAATACTTGATCATTTTTTAAAAGTTACCTACCTTATCTAGGTTCCTAGTTTAAGGCATAACTCCACTAGATAATGACCACATCTTGAGAGGTGCATGTTATTGTGGTAAGATGCTGGCCCATCAACTATGACTCATAGTGATCCTACAAACAGATTGAAAGCTTGCCCTGTCTTCACAATCTCCACTATGTTCAGATGATGCACAAGATATGTTATTCATAGACAAGCCACGTATATAATCCTAGGATATGAATTTTTTCATGTATATAATGAGCTGTTATTGCCCTTTAGATTATTTCCCATAAAACTAGTGGCTTCTCTTTCAGCAACAGATACATCTTCATTAAGTAAGATGCAAGTATATATATATATGCAAATATATATATATATATATATATATACACACACACACACACACACACACACAAATACAAATCTTTATACCTCCAAGATGCACAAGATCAATACCAAAACACCACCTAGAGTCATCCTTGGGAAAGATTAATGCTAATGTAGGTGCTGACTTTAAGCCCCTTTTCAAGGGGCCTCTCTACATTTCCACAAAGATATGGCCATGAACCTCACAAATAAGAAGACAATCTTCAAATGGAATGTATTTATATGATTAGGTTTGCTGGCAATTAAGAATCCTATAGTTTATTTTAAAGACAAACTTCTTTCTGCTGTATCCATAATATGCATGGAGCATGTTTCCCACCTGTTCTACTATACCTAGTTACAGGCATCTTGGCTTCTGAGCAAGCTCTTCTTCTGTAAACATTCTGCTACTCTCATTCTAAACTTTCATGATGCAACTTCACATCATTTCAGACACAGTATCCAATCTTATGCCCATCTGACTAAAAGATGATGGTACACAAACCTTGATCATTTAGTTTAGAAATCAAAGCGATTTACTTCTACTATATATATTCTTATTCCTTCCAATGCTAGGGCTGATGTAATAAGGCTTTATTATTTTCACTTGTGATTTGGCCTCTTTCATTTTTTTACAGTCAATTTGAATGCAAACCATGTGTTTCCCTTCTTTCTTTAAAAAGACATCTCAGTTTCTCCTGCAGCATAAATCTTCAGATCATTGCTTTAACTGGTCAGTGCAAATGTTTGCACCCCAGGGATGATGTTGATTTTTGCATTTAGCTTCAACATGGGGACATGAAGGGCATATCTATTTAACCATACAAAAGATATTGCATTAATACTGTGAAATTTGTTTAAAATTATTTTTCAAGCACAGAGCAAGATTTTGTTGTTTTGTTTTTAAGAAGAAAAAGAGAAAAGTTATTCTAAAGCTTTGTGAATAAATGACAATTCAGTCGAGACAGATTATCAATACATTTACCAACATTCAAGTGAATAGAACAAAGAGAGAGATCTTTTTGAAGGGGGTGAAACAAGGCATTATCTCCAGTCTCTAGGAGACAATTTCTAATATCTAGTCTCAAGGGATTTCTCTGGGTTACAATGAGTTTGCAAAGACAGGACATGAAACCATGGTTTTAGTTATTAACTTAGAAACTGCTTGGCGACCTTACCTGAAGTTGGATATTGCCTTAGGGATTTTCCAGAGGGAGTTCTAGAAGAAATTGTGGCCACTGAGAACCAAAGGAAAGAATTATTAAAATTATTTCCTTGGCAGGCAACTTGCTGAGGACTTCTGTTTCTTGAAACCAAAATCCACTAGGCATTTATGAATTGGTGAGTTTTAATTAAAAAGTGCAATAATCCTGAACACAGTGTTTTCAAAAATCTATGTCCTATTAGTAACAATGCATGCATAACACTGTGCATTCCTAAGCATTTGGACATAAAAATATACCACTGTAATTATGACATTTACAGTCAACCTATAAAAAAATACATGTAAATCTGAATGGTAATAGTTAACTCCTAGCTCTAACCACAAGCATAGAAGATTACTTTAGGATGAGAAAGTGCAATGAGTAATTACAAAATTGACAAAGGCTCACCCTCTCTTGAATTCAACATTCAAGGATGGCTATTAGAACATCATAGTAGCTTCACTTGTCATAAGGCTGGCCCTCACCTCACAAGGTAATATCTAAATTCTGTGAAAACAAATGGGAACGAGAACACTCATGTTCTTTCATAGAAGAGTCATGCATAACTTATCTTCAAAGTTGTTCATGGTCACTGGAAAAAGTCATGGGATCAAATATAAACAAGCCTTTCATTAATCAATATTAAGCATGATTATCTTTAACTATAAAATGCTGAGAATCTTTTAACCAGATTATATCACCTGTAATAAATGTCTTTTATTGTCAGCTGAGTACGCCTTTGAAGATTTATTAACCAACCATCTTGGAGAGTGGAGCTAATATGGCAAGTTCATATTCAAATGTCAATTTTGGCTAGCAGAAAGAAGATCTACATTCTAGTTTAAACCCAAAAGAGGTGTGGTTTTTGAAAGCTTGCAAAAGTCTTTAGGCAGAAAACTCATTTCAATTTAGCAACAGATTCTATTCACTTGAGCTATTCTCCACTACATCATCACTTCTAGGAGTAGACCAGTTCATAACTTGAACACCTTCAGCATTTCACAAACGGACAAAGCCTTAGGAGTAAACTCGAACTGGAAAAAAATTTACCTATGTAAGGATCTCACACAAGCTACTGAAAAAAGCTAAGGTTGGAGGGTTACCTGCAAATCATGATCTCATATTTAAGGATGTGTCTTGGCCTTCTGTGAATAGACTTTTAGAAAATACATGTTTCACAGTGAGATGGGAGGTCTGATGATGCTCAGTCGATTCTTCTTGGCTTTAGATTATTTCAGAGGACTGGGGTAAAACATTTTGGGTGGTGTATCAGCTTTCCCAGAACAAGGAAGCCCATTCCAGAAAAATTATTGCTATAGTTCACTACAGAGTACCATAGTGTCCTGGAAAAGATAAAGTCCCTTCCAAAATGCCACCCTTCTAGCCATTTGGACAGTGAGAAATTATGCTTATTGCAGATGCTTTGATTCTTATATAACCTAAAAGAAAACTGTATTCCTCATCCAAATGAAGAATATATGTACGTAGAAATGATTCTAAGAACTGACCTGTTAGTTTGACTATGCATTTCACTACTCCCATATACATTTGTCAATTAACATAATTTTTTTCTTCATAATAAGTCTGTTCATCTTTGCATGTACAAGAGTTTATTTTAATTATGAGAAAAGAAACCTAAATAGGCACACTTAAAAAAATATAGGCAAATGTATAAAGTGACACACTATTGGAAAATGAGAGCAATGAGAGTTAATGGAATTTCTCAGCTCTTAACTTTTTCAAAGAGAGGTATAACAATTCTGTCTCCACAAGTGATGGAACTGGTGAAAGAAAAATTTCACTAAAACACAAATGAACAAACCTATCACAAACTTCTACTTCAGATAAGAGGTCACAGTCTGGAGGCTCTATTAATGATATATATCTGTTCATCCTATCAGAGAATCTTATGAGGCACAAATGCTACTGTTATTTATAAAATGATGTAAAAACAAGGCAATGTTCTTCCATTATCAAATATATGGGTATTGTGCCAGACAAAGTCAACTGAGAAGACATGGACTATTTCTACTAGAAATCCTATCACCTCAAGGTGATTGTTGTTGGTCATTCAGTCAGCTCCAACTCACAGCCAACTCAGAGCATATGTACAACAGAATGAAATATTGCCCAAACCTGTGCCATCCTCATAAACTCAAGGTAGGACAAACCCAACTCCATTCTGTAAAATAGAACACTGTGCACATGGTTTTCATTTTAGAGACTTCTCTTTCCCTTAACAGTCTGCTAGTCATTTGCAAAAGCATACCTGGTCTGTTACTTCATTAACCTATTCATTTCCAAATACCGCAACAACAACGGGATGGTCTGTTATCTCTTGTCTGAGCTTAAGTGCATTCAGGAGTTATTTCTTTTTTTAGATTTTAATAATATAAATTCATTAAGATATGCAGCCAAAGTTGGTGGGAAATATTAGCCCTCTTTCTGAGAAAGGAGATTACTAGCAGATTTTATAATCAATGGACATTTGCTCAGTCCTACCTGAAAAGGAAATAATTTTACTGCTTGGCATGGGAAAAGGCGTTTCCTAGTAATTTTCTGTGACAGGAAGCACGGCATTAATCCAAGTAAGCACCCAACAGGATAAGTCTATCTGCTAGGGAGGAGTTTTAAACTTTAACTCAATGAACACATTTGCCTCAGTGACGGTTTGGTTTTGTGGGTTTTTGTTTTTTGGGGCTTTTTTGTTTGTTTTTTTTTTTGTAGTTGTGGAGTGGACTGGGGGGAATTATATAACAATGAAAGAATTTTTTATTACTTTTCAAAGAGAAAAGTGAACCAGCCGGAGGGGTGGGCAGGGAGGAAACTATACAACAATGAATGAATGGAAATCCAAAGTCTGTAAACTTTCATTAAAATTAATTTTTTTTTAAAAGCCAGAACAGGGGCAGCAGGCCAGATATTCAGGACAATACTGAAGTCAACCTGAAATTGACTGGCCCACTCCTTAAAAAAAAAGAAATAATTGAGAAGCAGTTAAGAGTTAATAAGTCACCTGTAGAATAATATCATCACCTTAGGAAGTGGAGCAACTGAGAAATACTTTCCTGGTACCAAGAACAATGATTTTGCAGTGATATTTCAGTGGTAACAATGTCCACTGATACAGTGATCATGGCCTAATCATGGATTAATGTTCCAAATATTAATGCATGGAACACATTTGACTTTATAGGATTAGAACATTTTCTTCATGCTAACATAATGACTGGTGACAACCCATTTTATTTTGTTTCACTCCACAAGAAGTTTTCTGTTTACATCTTTCTCCTGTGTTAATTACTATTCCATGGCAGTATTATTTGCACTATCTAAAATGAAAATGCTATTAACTGTGGAATACCCCAACTCACGCACATATGTGCCTATCCTTATACACACATGTATGAACAAAATGCTGGAAATGTTCATTTGCAGTTGGATAAGCTCTCTGAAAGCAGTCATATCAGCCTTCGCAAGTATAGGGATTCATTACAGTAAATGGAAAATCAAATTCAAGTCAATGGAAAAAAAAATCAAAGGAACTATTGAGCTCCAAAATGAGAATCTGAACCTCCTCTACATGGGAATTCATTCAAATGCCTTTGTCTGTCTTCCTAAATCATCCAAAGAAAATGTCTCACAGACTGATAACATCTCATGTAGTCTCTAATGAATTCACATCTCTGTTTATTCGGTTCAATTACATTCTTACTACTTACTGAAACATTTCAGTTGATTTTGAGGGACCACGGATGAGCTTATGTATTTGACCAGGGCTGATTGGCTATTTTAAAGGAAGATCAATGGATCTGCAAATGGACATCTCCTGCTACGCAAACATCAATGGACACATTAAGACAAGTCTAAGTATATGCATATGCATATATATGTAGCATATATACATATATATGTACACATCAAATGGGTCAGGAAGTCCTTTGGTTTACCTCTACAAACCCCCACTCTTGCCGAGTTGTTTCTGACTCTTAGTGACCCTACGAGGCAGAGTAGAACTGCCTCATGGAGTTTCCAAGGCTGTAAATCTTTATGGGAGCAGAGTACCACACCTTTCTCCCTTGGAGCCACTGGTGGCTCTAACTGCTGACCTTTGGGGCTAGCAGCTGAGTGCTTAACCACTGTGCCACCAGGGCTCCTTCCTTTGGTTTAGACGGGATTAAATATGTACTTCCCAAGTGCATAGGTTTCCAATGACCAACCTGTTAAAAAACAAATATGAGAAGTGCCATGGCGAAATTTGACATTTCCGTTCTCCCCTCACCCCCAACACCATTTGAAGGTCCCCTTCTCTCTCTGCCCCATCTCTCCCAAGCATTTTCTTTTTAAAAGGAGTTCATTCTCTTGCCATCTATTTTAACACACCATTGCTTTATCCATTCCCTGGAGGAGCTCTATGATCATGCTTTGCAAATCATCCTTAACAGAGAACACGCTTTCAATGAACTTTCCCCCCCTTTCAAGTTCCTTCATCCTCCCTTGAAGCACATGGCTGGATGTGTCATGAAGAATTCACTCTTGATCTGACTTGCCTTGTTACCTGTGGCCAGCCCAAGCAGCTGAGGTCTGAGCTTTACCTGCCCTGCATCGTTGTGCAATACTTGAAAAGAAAATGAATCCATTAGCCTTGACCCCCTCAGACGGTGGTGACGTGATCAGGGTTCTCCGGGATCTCTATGCATTCAATTTCCTCTCTCTCCTTTCGTTTGGCTCGTTTCTTTTTCTTGTGGTGCTTTTTGGAAGGGGGGAAAAAGGTTAGGAACACAGGTAAAATAACAAAACAGTGCAGAAGTGTGCAACCCCCAGTGAGCAGCAAGCATTTGAACAGTGTGAAGGTCAGGTTCGAAGGCACAAATAGGAGGGGGACCAACCCAATAAGAAAAGAAGTAACATTTTGCAAAATGGCTGTCCCGTGCTCTTGCAGGGAGCTTTTTATACATTGTGTTCGCGTGTGCTCAGTTGCTAATACAAATGTGTAAAGCAGTGGTGCACAGTGGTCAATGGCGAAATTTAAAGTGTAGATAAGGCACAAGATAGAAATGCAATCCATGTCGACGTTCCATAACGTCATTAAGCCCAGAACACCCAGCTCAATTGAGGTGACACTAAGAATCAGCCAGAAGTTTCCCAGAGGGTGGATCACTAGGAAAAAGGTAAGAATTAACACGAGGAGCGCCCCAAAGCCTGCGATCAGAACAGGCACGGTGACAGACAAGCCATAATGGTCCATGAAAACAAAGGAGGGGTTGAACACGATGAACCGGATGCTCTTTGAGAGGGACAGGGGCCTCAGTTTCTCCAACACTTCTACGACTTCCTTCTGCTTGTCTCTGCTCGTCCTGGCCACCAAATACAAGCGGGAGGCAATAATGTTGTTTTCATCCCCCGCCTTGGAGAAGATGATGTCGTTTCGAAAATGCTGGAATTCGGGCTTTTTTAAAAAGGAGCTTTGCAGGACACTGATGAAGTCACTCTTGTTGTTGGCACTGATGTTGCTGACTTTCAGGAACTGGTAATACTGCTCCACCCAGGACACGGTGGTGAAGCCGCTGCAGAGCCTCCGGAGGTCCGCCTGGACGCTGCCGTTCCAGTACTCCAGGGGCTCGTAGACGTAGAAGCCTATCACAGGGCTATAGTTGCTGAAATACTTTTGCTGAACCACAGCATAGGAGACGCTTGGGGAATCACTGGCGAGCAGATTGATGATACTGGTTCCATCACTGATCTGCAAGCAACCCATGAAAGAAAAGGAGGCGTAAATGAGATAGAGGATGACGACAAATGGCTTCACATAGATATTGGTAATCCACTCATTGTAATGCTCACGGAGGAAGTGCTGGATAAAGTGGTGCTGGTAGGGGTTGGTCTCGTGATGGGAGGTCTGCTGATGCCCATCACTCATCACTGTTTGGAACCACACGGGTTTGCGGTCCAGGTACTCTGCAGAAGGGATCTTACAGCAAAAGATGCTGTGGTAGCGGTTTTGCTCGAGTTGGCCGGCGAAGACCAGACAGGAGCCAAAGAAGGAGAAAATGTAGAAGTAGTTCAACAGAATGGAGACACACATGTTTTGGCAAAAGATCTTCACAGCCTCTATGTTGGTGAAGGGGCTGGCACCCATCCCAAAGGTGATGAAGTACAGAGAGCTGGTCATGGTATAGGTGACCATCACATCAGAATAGGCATCCGCCACCCTGTCTTTGAAGGGCAAATTCTCTCTGGTTCTCCGCCATCCAGACAGAAGCTCGAACACTCCTTTAGTTCCATGACCTAATGTTAAAAAACAAAGAAAAAAAAGATTTTTTTTTCTTTTTCCTCGTATAGTTCAAGTGAACTCTTTACAGATTACCTATCCTGAATACATTTTATACTCTCATCTTGAAAATGCTAAGATCTTTCTATTAGGGTCTCAAAATTTGAATTATTACAATAGGATATATTTTTGGTATATCTTCACAAAGTCCTAATTTATTGTTATTCTGAAAAAAAGGAAACATTTATCATCCAGTCTATTAGTTTGAAACATTTGAACTATAATGAATGCTCCCTTATGAAGTGAATTTTTCCCTCTTGAACATATATTATCTCCCTAAATGGGATATATAAATTGACAAAGCCAGGAGCTGTTATTTACCCATATTCAAATATCTTTCACCACCAATTTTGTGTGTATTCAGCCAATTCATTGACTGACAGTCCCTAAGCTCTCTTTTAAGATGACTTATATGCTGATTTAGGAGGGTACAAGATAATTTGAATACTTAAAAATGAATTGAAATTGATTTGATAATGTCAATCATATGCTTGGTAGCCAAATGGCTTAGAAACCAGTTCCTGTAGCTTTGATTAATTAACATTGGATGTGAGTTAAAATAAAATATGTGCCAGGCCACATAAAAGAGGTCAAGACCTTCAGGGCCAGAGGTCACGGCAAGTATTTCCTTTTAGCTCCTCACTGAGCTTATAATCACATAGGACATAGGGTGGGTCCTGGCAAAAGGTGTTTGACTTTCCTTCCCCCCTCCCTTTTATTTGGAACATACACATCAAAACATGCTGAGATTCAACAGTTTCTACACATGCAATTTAATTATAGGGATTATATTCTTTGAGTTGTGCAAACATTCTCACTCTGCTATTCTGAATTATTCATCTTCATTACCATAAACTATCTTATCTTTTAATTTGCTGTTGCCAGTTTTGATCCCGTATAGGTCTTAAAAGGACATAATGCACAATTAACAATTACTATTTCTCCCAACAGTTAAGCTATTTCATTTTTAAGAAAGTTTCTGGGATTATTTTTGGTTTAAGGTTCAAAGATTATTTCAGGACGATAGTTCTGGGGGGTTTATCTACCCTTCATGGCTCCAGAAAGTCTGCATTCCATACTGTTGTTATTAGGTGCTGTTAAATCAGAACCAACTCACAGCTGAACCACAAAAGCTGTAAATCACATGCGTAGAGACTGCCTATCTTTCTCCCATAGAGCAGCCAGGAGATTCAAACCACATGCCTTTGGTTAACAGCACAATTCTATTACCACCAGAGCTCTCTGAGAATCTGATTTTACTTTTTTCTTCTCCCTATAGAAACTATGACCAAAATATTCCAAAACAGTTCTTGGGCCCATTTACTTCTGGTCCCTCTTCATGAAAGCAATTGGCTAATTCCATGATCTCCTCCTACTTCTAAACTGTATCTTTAATGAATTTCTTGCAGAAATTCCTCTTGTTTCAGGTGAACAGAGGCCAACTGTGCCGAGATGGCCACTTGCAAGCTTGAGTAAATGTTTTGATTGCCTCATTAAAGTGGATGAAATGTGTTTCTTTTTAAGGATAAACAGCCAAAGGTTTAATCAATTAGCATTAATTGAGAGTTTCATATTTGCCGCACCAAGAATTATAAAACTTTTAGGAAACCACCACTTACTCCCGTTCTAGGAAAACAAGGAAGCAGCTGGGAAAGGAAAAGCTCATCATCCCTGAGATTCCACTGTTTTTCACTTCAATGAATTGACTCTGTCAATTATCAGCCGCAACTTAACAACTCAGAGAGTACAAACCTTCACAGATCGCTACTGTCCTTGTAGGCACAGCAGGCCTATAAGGGAACCTCTTTGTGATTCAAGCTGTGCTTGGGCTGTTGTGTAAGAAATTCATTAGACAAAGCTAGAGCTTAAGGGTCCCAAATGACCTAGTTTTATTTAAAAAAGGAAAAGAGAAAAAAGAATAGACTTCATGTAGTACTTAGATACTGAACTTAGATGCTTCAGACCCAATTTGTTTAATGAGACATTAACAAAGGTACTGCAATGGTTAAATCACTCTGAAATCTTGCTATAGATAGTGCTCAATAGGTCTAAATAATTCCTCTCCTTCCTCCTTAGTTTTACTTAGTATAGTGGTCCAACTAAAAATATTTCTCGGCCTTACTTCTGTCTTGGGATGGTCTACATAATACGATCCTAGCCAGTGAAATGAGTGCTGATCGGAAAGCTAACACTGTTGTCCCTAAATGGAACTGTGAATTCATCAATAAGATCCCTACCTGCCGTAGTCTCTTCTGGAATTCTCTTTTATATAAGAAGACTAAATTTCTATTGGCAAAGCCATTGTGAGTACTATCATTTTTTCATTTTGTTTAAAAAAAATATTGCTGTTATTGTTATGTGCTGTCGAGTTGCCTGTGACCTATGTTGTTATTGTTACGTGCCGTTGAGTCGCTTGTGATTCATAGCGACCCTATGTACAGCAGCCCTAAACCCTGCTCTATCCTGTGCCAATCTCACTGCCTCTGACACACCCATCCCGATTGCCCCAGTCACTGAATCAATCTACCTCATAGACGGTCTTCCCCTATATAGCAGTTCTGAAGCTTGCCGTGTGCTGAGCCAGTCTCACTAATTCTGACACACTACCACCCATTGTCCCCGTCACTGCATTAATCCATCTCACTGGGGGTCTTCCTTTATTGGTTATGTCTATAATTAGGGAAACATCTTTCATCTGCTCTTTTCCATAAAATGCTTGTTTGCCGAATAATGTTCTAAATCTGAGCATTTAAATTAAGACAGACTAGGAAGGAGGATTGGTCATCCACTTCTGAAATCGGAGACCTTCAAAAATACTATGTACAGTAGAGCACACTTAAACTAACAGATATGGCAACTGAGGCTGAGCCCTCAAGTATGGAAACATGAGGAGGGACAGTTGTAAGCAGACACTAGTGATTAGACCATGGAATGTGAAAACCATGAATGCAGGAAAATTGGATATTGTTAAGAAAGAAATGGAACACATAAATATAGACATATTATGTATACGTGAGATGAGATAGACTGGTATGGGACATTTTGAGTCAGATCGTATTATCTACTATGCTGGAGATGAAAAGGTGAGGAAAAATGAGATTGCTTTCATAGTTAAAAAAGTCATTTCTAGATCCATCCGTCTTGAAATACAGTATTGTGACAGAATAATATCCATACACATACAACAAAGTCCAGTGAATATCATTCAGATATATATATATATATATATA
>NW_006399767.1:7028500-7039914 GCF_000299155.1 Elephantulus edwardii | reverse complement strand
CGTGCTGTCAAACCACTTGTTACCCATAGAGACCCTACGTACAGCAACTCTGAAGCCTGCCCTGTCCTAAGCCAGTCTCACTAATTCTGACACACCAATTCCCATTGCCCCAATTACTGCATCAATCCGTCTCATCCAAGGTCTTCATCTCCTGTGCTGTCCTTCCACCCTTTCAAGCATGATGTCCTTCTCCAATGATCAGTCTCTCCTGAACATGTGCCCAAAGTTTATATATATTGTATTTCACACTATTCTTCATTCACATTGTATTTCAAATACTCTTTCTCATGCATTACAATTTATAAAATTAGTCACCATTGGTCCTTGCCGATCATTCCATCTCACCCTAATAGTAATGGACCGTCTTTCTTGATGATAATGAGATTCCTGTTTTCCACTCTTGTGTCTGTTCAGTTTTATCCTGACAGGATGGCAAAACCAGGCAATCTCCACATTAGTGTTCTACATACATTAGTGTTCTGCATAGTACTATAAAAAAAACCTAGCATTTACATTTTTTACATTTTTAGTAAACTATCTAATGTTGGGCCCAAAACATCTCCCATTTTTATAATTCTACTCCTTCATGGGCTCAAGCATGTCAATGATGAGGAGGACGGAACAATATAGGACAGAGTTCAGATTTGTTGTTTGTATGAGTTTTACTGAACTCAACAACACCTAAAAATCATAACAACAACAACCCTTCCTTGTGATGAAAGTTATAAAGACTATGACTGTGTCATTTCTGTTGTATATCATAGAGTCAGAACCGACCCATAGCTGATCTTCCAGTGGGTTTTCAGAGGCAGTTAATTGCGTGGGAGATTACCCATCCTTCTGCCATGGAGCAGATGGTAGCTTGAACCTCCTGCCTTAGGGAATGCAGCATGGCTTTTCCCACTAGGTCACCAGAGCTCCTTAGAGATATCATATTGAATAATCTACTATAGCACATATTTGAGCACATTGTACAATCTCTTTTGGTCATTGTCATCAATTATTATTGTTGAAGGAAGCTAGTCCCTGGTGGTGGTCTTATTATTGTTGTGTACCACTGAGTTGGAACCAACCCACAACTGATCCTCCAGTGGGTTTTTGGAGGAAATTAATTGCACAGAAGTTTGCCCATCATTTTCCCGTGGAACAGCTGGTGGATTTGAACCGTGGGCCTTTGAGATTGCAGTGTAACTTCTTGTCACTATGCCACCAGTGCTCCTTATAGAAATCTCCCTAAACAAATTCCAAATTTACTGTCATTGAGTTGAGCTGATTTATAGCAGCCTGTTAGGGCAGAAGCCAAGCCTCACGGCTTTTAAACAGTAAATCCTTAAGGAAGCAGAATGCTACATTTTTCTTTGGTGAACAGCTTGTGGGATTGAACATCTGACAATGTGCATAACAGCGAAGGACTTTAACTATTGTGTGACTAGGGTTCCTTTACCTCTAATACAAAGACTATTTCTTTTCCAAAGTTCTCAGTCCTTGGTTTCTAGTACAGAAGAATCAAGTTATTAACATTATCCTAGCAGTCTCTATTAGGTAAGAATAGTAATGAGAAATTCAATTAGGTACAAAGTCAAGTCTCTTTTTTCTTTCTTTCCCTGAGGCAGCAAACTATTCCTTTTTGCATTTAATGACCATTTCAAGACACATTTAGTCTAGTAATTATTAACAAACAACATTGGTTGCTCAATCCTATCTTCAGCAAGAACCTTTGACAAACAGAATACTCACTGTCTTATTCCCATGATGAAAGTATATTAAGATAATATTAAGATAATTAAGTGGATTCTTTAATTGGAGTAACTCTAGTCAGAAATCAGGACTCTTGCTGTCTTTGTAGTCACAAGGGGGAAAAGGCTCCATGGGGCTATGGTTAAAAATGACTTGCCTTTGTTAATGGTCACTTTATAGAACATTAAGTATGTTATGTAGGCCAGACTTTTGCTTTATATAGTACAAAGGTCTGTATCAGTTGGCGGATGATGCAAAACCATATTAGGTCAAGTGGAATAGACAACTTCCACACTTTGCTTGGGAATGACGTATTTGCCTCTGCTCAAAGGTGTGTGTGTGTGTGTGTGTATATATATAGGATATACCTGTAGTAACTCATTCATTTGATTCTCATTTTACATTTACTACATGCTAAGTTCAGCTTGCTTAGTTCACAGTCAACACACTTGGCACCAGCAGTCAGGAAATCAAAAGACAAATTACATTGGGAAAGTCTGTTGTCAGGGACCTCTCCAGAGTCTCGAAAATCAATGTTGTCAGTCTGGAAACTAAAGTGCATCTGATCCAGGCTGTGGTCTTCACAATTACTTGCTATGCCTCAGAGAGATGGACAATAACTAAGAATGATAGAAGAAGGATTGATGCATTTAAGTTGTAGTCCTAGAGAAGAGTGTTGAACGTACCGTGGATTGCCAGGAAAAGAAACAGGTCTCCTAGAGTGGCTGAAGCCAAGATGCTCTTTGGAGGCAAATATTTTGAAGCTCTGTCTCACATACTTTGGGGATGTGGCCAGGAGGGATCAGTCCTAGGAGAAGGACATTATGTTTGGAAAGTGAAGGGACAGTGAAGGAGAAGAAGGCCCATGATGAGATGGATTGACTCAGTGACTGGAGAAATAGGATTAGGTCTGTTGGAGACTATGAGATCGGCACAGGATAGGGCAGAGTTCAATTAATATACATAGGGTTGCTATAAGTTGCAGACAACTTGATGGCACATAACAACAACATACCAGGGAATGGTGGCATAACACGTTTGCTGAGATGCTAAGCAGTGTGAATCTACCAGAGGCTTCATGAGAAAAAGATGGACCATTTCTTTGCATAAGGATTTACAGTTTCAGAAACTTGGTTTGAGTTTCTGAGGGCTATTATGTGTCCTGACTCAATGGTAGTGGGTTTAGTTTTGTACAGCAAATTATTTTTCCATAGAGCAGAGAGTTTGAACCTCTGACAAATGCTTTAATGATTGTGTAACTAGGATGCCTTTACCCCCAGTAAATAGGCTATTTGTAGTTACAAATAAAGCTATCCCAGGGGTTTCTATCAGGTACGAAAGGTAATGAGAAATGCAATTAAGTACAGTGTAAGTGTGTTTTTGAGGTAGTAATCTATACCTTCTTGCATTAAATGGTTTTGATATAGTCAGAAAAGGTTTCTCACTATCCCATGAAGTTAGTAATAATCAGTGTTAATTTTTAATTTATATTTAGTTTTGCTCTTTCTATATTCTCTGTCTTATAATACTTTCCCTTCACCCTTGACATTAAATTTCTATGCATAAATCTGTTAAAAGTCATTCCAATTATCTTCTTATCCATCAAGCCATATCTGATGGTTCCAGACATATTGATTTTTTTCTGTTTCTTAAATTCTCATTCAACTAATTAGTTACTCCTTTTGACACTTAACCCACGTGTTTATTTTGCTCAGGAATAAACTAGTTTTCTCAGCACATGTCTTATTTGTTTGGTTAGGCAGCAAATCTTCAGGATCTCATTTTATGTTACTTTCGCATTTGACAGGACATGAAACAAAATGATACTCAGATGATGCCTATTAGTCTCTTAATGAACTAAATAAACTTTAATTCAAGATGAGTTCACAGAATGCATAATTTTTAATTACTTGCTTTAAAATGTATTATGTCTTTCTAATGACTATGTTATATGTGTCCAAAAGATTTACACATTATTTAATGCAACTTAATCCAAGGTATCTCTATTCAGTTGGCTATATATAAGGTAGTCTGCTAGCAAGAGGACATAAAAGTAAGCAAAAATCACAGTTTATTCCAAAACCTGTCATTCTAGAAGGTCATCTCACTTGCATAGTACTGGAACAGAGACAATAACTATTAATGCAACTCTTTCAAAACAAGGGTATACTCATGGAAAAATACAATATCGTTTGTACCTTGTGACAAAGTCGTAATATTTCTAAATAAAGAGAATTAAAGTTGGTGGTTTTAACATGTATTACTGTTAGTTCCATTTATTAAGAAAATATGCTATCATGTTTTGAGAATAGTTTAATCAGATGTTCATTTGAACTCTCAAAAATGCATGTTAAAGGCTTTTACTAATTTGCAATTGATTATTGAAATGCTAGAAGCTCACTAAGTATTTGGATTTTAAAATAAATTTAAGCAAACAAATCTAAAGTAATGCAAAAGAGCAGTGACATCAGTTTGAATACTAAGGTGTTGCTTGATTCAGACCATGGTCTTCTCAATCACCTGCTACACATCAGACTGTTGGACAATAAATAAGGATGACAGAAAAAGAATTGTTTTGAGTTGTGATGTTGGAGAACAGTACTGAATAATATCCCCTAGATGGCCAAAAGAATAAACAGCTATGTCATGAAGAAGGTGTAGCCAGAGTGCTCCTTGGAGGCAAAGATGATGGAGTGTCATCTTTCTTATGTTAGGCATGCAGCTAGGCAAGGCTATTCCTTGGAAAGATACATCATACTTGGGAAAATGGAGTGACAGTGAAGGAGAGGAAGACCCTCAATTAGAGAGATTCACATAGTGACTTCAGCAATCTGCTCCAGTGTGTCAGAGATGGTGAGGATGACACAGGATAGAGTAGGGTTCAGGTTGGCTGTACAGAGAGAAATCATGAGTCCTACTAGACTTGATGACACTTAACAACAGCAACAACATATAAATGGAATGAATTCTATTTAGGGGAAATTTTGTCTATCTCAGAAATCTCCATCTTGACATTAACTGACACAAGGGTTGAGTGAGTGCTTGGTATTGGGGCTGGCATGTCTATGCTTTGCATTGTGGCACATTTAGCAGCATCTCTGGCTACTGTCCAGCAAATGACAATAGCCTATCCCACAGCTGCGATAACTGAAATATCTGCTGATGTTGGCATATGTGATCTGGCGAAGCACACTTGCCTGTGATTGAGAATTACTGGTTATCTATAAAGGAGTCATGGTGGCAAACTGGGTTAAGCATGGTAATGATAACTAAAAGCTCAGAAGTCCAAGCCCCACTGGTCAATCCTCTGGAGAAATGAAGGAGGCAGTCTGTTCTTGAAGAGATTTACAGCCTCAGATCCCCTACAGGGCCTTTCTACACTGGCTTTTAAGGTGGAAGTGACTCCCCAGCAGTGGAGCAGTGGGTTTGGGTTTACTAATAGAACTGCTTGAGTTTTTTTCTTTCTCTTTTGGTTACCCAAAAGAGGGGACCCCCCCATTTTACATATGTTCATCTCACTCACATGTATACATTCACACACAGAGCAAGAGAGCACGCTCTGGTGGTGTACTTGATAGCCAGTTTCGCTGCTAAGTCAAAGCTCTGATAGTTTAAATCCACCAGCAACTCCACTGAACAATGATAGAGAGTCCTTCCTATGAAGATTTATAGCCTCAAAACCCAATGGAGTATCACTAAGAGTTGGGACTGACTTGATGGCTCATTCACTCATTGCCATCAAGTCAGAACTGACTCATAGCTGACCCTCCAGGTTTTTAGAGGCTACAAATCTCATGGGAGGAGACTGCCTATTTTCTTCCTGAGGAGCTGATGGATTTGAACCTAGAGAGCCACCACCTTTGGATTATCACTGTAACTCCTTATGAATTATATCACCAAAGTTCCCTGACTCTATGGCAGTGAGATATATAAATATTGATGTGTGTTGAAATATATGTATATGTAGATATATATGTATATATAGAGATATATGTATATATAAAATATACACACACAAACATGTATGCTTATATACACACACATATATATGTATATATACAAATATTTATATTTGGTGGGGCAGCCATCTTCACAATCTCTGCTATGCTTAAACCCATTGCTACAGGGACTGTGTCAAACCATCTCATTGAGGGTCTTTGCTTCTGTCATTGACTCTCCACTTCTCAAAGAATGTTGACCTTTTCCAAGCAATGCTTTTTCCTGTTGACACACCGAGATTATTCCATCCTGGCCTTTAAGAAACACTTTGGCTGCACTTCATCCAAAAAAGATTTAGTCATTCTTTTGGAAGTCTGTGGTATATGCCCTATTCATTACCAATACCACAATCCAATTGTTCACTACTGAATTTCAATATTCTTACTTCCTTATTCATTGTACTACTTTCATATGCATATAAGCAAATGGAAATTTCATGGCTTGGATCAGGGGTCCTTTAGGCTCCTACGTGGCAATCTTGCTCTTTAGCACTTTAAAGAAGTTGAAGATGGCAGATTTGCCCAATGCAGTATACACACATAAACATATTTAATAACTTTTTTGTGATTGTAAAATTAGGACATATCTCCACAGAAAATTTGGGAGAGAAAAAAATTCATTACATAAATCTACAACTCAAATAACTATGGTTAATAATTTAGTGTATTTATTTCAGTTATTTATGCATTCATTAACCTGTCTTTCTATCTGTCTGTCTGTCTACCTGTCCAGTCTGACCATCTACACACCTATTTATCTGTATAGGTAACTACTCAAATATTTCTTTCACAGAACTAAAATTCTAACAAAAAAATTATTGTTGCTATTTAAGTTGTTGTCATGTCCATTCTGATCCTGAGGACCCCTTGTCTTATATAAAAAAGCACAATGTCACTTATGTCCTATGACTAAGTCCCAGTATTTCTATAAAAACAAAGAAATAATCACAATGGTTAATAAGACAATGTGATCAAATATGCACATTTTATAGGCATTACTTCTATTTTCATTTAATAGGAAAGTATGCCCTTTTATTGTGAAAGTAGCTTAAATAGGGCATTTGTTGTGAACTTTCAATGTTGAGATATGCCGTTAAGTTGGAACCAGTCTTGGTTGACCCTCTGGTGAGTTTTTGTAGGTTGTACATCACATGTAACAAGATTGTCCATCTTTTTCCCTTGAAGTATCTGATGCTTTGGAAACACCTGCCTTTGGGTTGTTAACATAACTTTTGATGGCTTGTTGTTAGGTGCCCTCTAATTGAGTACAGCTTACAGTGAATAACAGAGCTGAACCCTGTCCTATCCTGTGCCATATCATCATCTTTGAGACCATTGAGCCCACTGCTGCAGTCACTGTGTCAATCTATCTCATTGGGGATTTTCCTCTTTTGTTGTTTCTTCATCTTTCCAAGCATAATGTTACTTTCCAAGGAATAGCCTTTCAAAGCAACATGTCCAAAGTACGAGAGTTGAAGCTTTGATGTCTTTGTCTCCAAGAAGAGCTCTGGTTGTACTTTCTTCAAAACATATGTTTGGTTTCTTTGGCAGTCCAGGGGATATTTATTACTGTTCACCAACACAACAATTCAAAGGCATAAATTCTTCTGTCATCCTTATTCATTCTCCAGCTCTCAGATGCATTACAAGTAATTGAAAAGACTGTGGCCTGAATCAAGAACACTTAGATCCTTAGACAGATATCACTGCTTTTCTGAAAGTAGACTTGCCAAAGGCAATATGTCTCCTTATCTCCTGACTGCTGGTACCAAGGAATCCAAGTAAGATTAAGCAAGAGGAAATTATTGACAACTTAAGTCCTTTCTCCACCTATCATGAAGCTGCCTAAGGGCCCATCTGTTTTCTTGACGTTGAGATGTAATCCATACTGAAGGCTGTACTCCTTGACCTTCTGCAGCAAGATTTTTGTATCTTTCTCACATTCAGCAAACAAGGTTGAATCATTTGCATAACATAACTTGTTAATGAGTTTTCTTCTGGTTCTGATGCCATATTCCTTTTCATGGAGTTCAACTTTACGGCTTATTTGCTCAGCAATCAGACTAAACAGGCATGGAGGAAGGATACAGTCTTAATACACATCTTCCTCATGTTAAACCATGTAGTGTTCCTTTGCACTCTTTGGACAACAGCTTCCTGATCTAGGTATAGATTTCACATAAGTACAACTAAGTGCTCTGGATTTGATATTCTCCTCAATGTTACTCATAGTCTCTTATGGTTCATGCAGTCAAATAATTTTGCATAGTTAATAAAACACAAATAGACATTCTCTCTGTTTTCAGCCATGATCTATGTGACATTAGCAAATGATATCCCTGGTGCCACAGCCTCTTTTAAACCCTGCTTGAATCTCTGGTAATTCCCTGTCAATGTACTGTTTGAACCAGTTTTGGATGATCTTCAGCAGTATTTTGATTGCATGTGGTATTAATGATATTGTTTTGTAATTTTCACATTCTGTTGGATCACCTTTCTTGGGAATTGGAACAAATACGGACCTCTTCCAGTCATTTGGCCAGGCAGCTCTCTTTCACATTTATTGGCATAGACTGGTGAGCATGTCCAGGGTTGCATCTGTTAGCTGAAACATGTCAATTGGTATCCCATCAATTCCTGGGGCCTTATTCCCCCATGCCTTCACCTCAGCTTGAATTCCTTCCTTTATTACCATTAATTCTTGTTCATATGGTATTTCTAGAAATTTTTCAGTGTAGACCAATTCTTTTTGGTACCATGACTCCATATATTCCTTTCATTTTCTTTTGAAGCTTCCTGGATTACTCTAGATTTTGCTCACAGCAGCTCTCGGTATTACAACTTGTTTTTCAATTTGTTCAGCTTGAGAAATCCTGAGCAAATTCATCCCTTTATATTCTCTGACTTCAGCTCTTTGCACATTTCATTATAATATTTTGCTTTTTATTCCTGAACTGTCCTTTAAGATCTTCTGTTCACCTCTTTTACTCTGGCATCTCTTCTTCCCTTTGTTTTGACTTCTTGACACTCTAATTAAATGTTTATAGTTTTTTCTGACATCCATTTTGGTTTCTTCTTTACTCTCTGTCTTTGTAATGACCTCTTCTCTCTTCATTGAGGATACAGTGATAAGGAATTGAGCTGCTAACAAAGATAAATGGTTCAAATCCATCAACTTCTCCATGGGAGAAAGATGAGCTTTCTCCTCCCATGCAATTTACTGCCTCTGAAAACCCACCAGAGGACTAGCTGTGGGCTGGTTTCAAGTCAAAGATATAACAACAGCAAAGCCACTAGTGTCACTGAACTCTCAATACTACAGGTGAAACCATTTCATTTGGTTTTCTGGAATGCACTGTGCGTGAGAGGGGTTAGATTCCTCTTACTGCTCTGTAAATTGGCCTCAGAACCACAGAGTTTGCTTTAAAACCAAAGTAATGTTTCACAGTGTGTATCATTGAGCTTCTCTCTTGATTTCTAAATTTTCTGTTTGGTTTTCATTCTGGGGCTGGACAATTTTCTGAGCCTTTGCTTTGCCTTTTCAAACCCTCATACAGCTTAGGAATTCTAACTCTCACTCTAGTTTTCTTCTGAGAGTATATTTCCTTCCCTATTGTTCTACTTTTACAATTTATTCACTCAGAAGACACTGGCTTCTCAGTGTCATGGCAATTCGGGTGATGATGCCTGGGTTAAGCCACATAGACTGGTGATGTATCCTACTGAAAAAGAACCTGAACTGATTCTTAAGATCCAATCTGGGCCATTCTTTGCTTATGTCTCCTTTTCCAAAATGTTTAGACCTCGTTTAAGACATCAGTGTGACTTGTAATCAACTCAACACCATCCAAATTCCTGTCTGCTGATAAAGACATATATGTAAACATTTACATGGCATAGAGGTAAGAATTGCATTAGTGCTAAGAAGAGCTGTATACTATGAAAATGTAACTGATTCTTTCTGAAGGATCAAGGAACATGCCATGAGATCTTGATAGGCAGAGAATAAAATTTAGTGAAGTCTGGATTGAGTGAGTAACATGTGTAAAGGTAAACACAGGTGAAATCTAAGAGATGGCATTTGTCTTTTTTTTTTTATAATTGTGGGTTCCTTCTTTCAGCAAAGATTAGCTTGCTGGTTTTATAAAAAAAAAACAACAGGATATGTTATTGTTAGAAATATAAAAATGGTCATAATTGCTTAGTAATATATGAATATATAGCTTTGAAAAATACGTTAAGTAATATACTAAGATTCTCACGTGGGATGCTATTGGGTGGCTAATATTTTCTTTGGTTGAGTGTCATGAAAAGAAGGAGGTACGATACTTAAGAGTGAGAAAATATTTGGACAGAGGGAGAACTAGGGGAAGAACTGAAGAAAATGAATAGAAATGAATAAAATTGGATGCATATGCATTATTATTGTTGTATACCACTGAGTTGACTAAAACTCATAGCAACACCATGGACAACAAATTTGAACCTTTGCCTGCCCTGTACCATCCTCATAATCTCCAGAATGCTCAAGTTCATTGGTTCTCACATGCATTTGATATTCTAAAAAAAATTAAGTCATAGTTTTGAAAGGCTTCTTTCTAAATGAAAACACTATATAATAAGAACAAATGCTTACACAGCAAATTAATAATATACCTCATCTGATAATTTTGTAAATAAAAAGTTCTGGGCTGGTGGCTTAGTGAGCAGAGAATTGCACTACCAACATAAAGGCATGAGACTTGAAGCTACCAGCTGCTCCACAGGAGAAAGATAGTCTCCTTATGCATGATATACAGCCTCTGAAAACCTGCTAGAGTGTCAGCTATGAGTAGGTTCTGAAATGATGGCACTGAGAGAGAAAGAGAGAGTGAGAAAAAGTAAGAGCAAGTTCCAGAGATAAAGATGTGGTTGTTGTTGTTATGTGCTGTCAAGTCCCCTGAGACTCACTCATAGTGACACTGTGTCAACAGCTCTGAATCTGCTCTATCCTGAGCCAAACTTATTGTCTCTGAAACACCTGCCCCCATAACCCAAGTCACTGAGTGATTCCATCTCATTCAGGGTCTTCCTCTCTTGTGCTTTCCCTCCACCCTCCCAAGCATGATATTTTCCTCCAAGAGCATGGGTTCTTCTGAAAATGGTGCAGATCAGCTAGAGCAAATCTTTTAAATGGTAACCTTTTTTAAAAACAAAAACAAAACCAAAAACCAACAAACACCCTAATTTCTGTTAATAGAGAACTGACTGCATCCTAAGTGAGTTGAACCATATTAAATAGTGGTTAGAGTTTCATTTGCATTTCAGATAAATACAAATTACTTTTAAAATAAGATGGAGCTTCATTGAGAAGGACTTATAACCCATATTGTACAACAACAGTTCCTCAGACTCCTGATTTGCCTTTTCAAATTATCACACTGTGGTTGTTCTTGATTTTGCAGAGGAAAGCAATCTGGTGACACGGCTAGGCTTAAAGTGACTTCTTTCATATCAGTGTTAAAATCCTATGAAAAGAACAGATTTTTACAGTTCCATTTTAATTCCAAAACCAATCTTCTGAAAGCCCAATGATTTTAAACAGAAGAGTTTTAATAAGGATAAAATCCAGTCAGGACAAATTGTAACCAGTCTAACAGATCCACAATCTACCCTCATGGAAGCAGGACATGAGAAAGA
>NW_006399767.1:7027826-7028400 GCF_000299155.1 Elephantulus edwardii | reverse complement strand
ATATCTCATAACATCTGCCATTTTAACATTTCTTACATGTAGAATTCAGTGACATTAGTGCCACAGGTCAGGTACAGCCATTACTACTATCCCCTTACAAGTGAATAAGGTTTTTACTTGCGGCTGAACCTGTTCCTAAGATGTATTTACAATTACCAAAACCTCTTTTGTGGGAGTCTAAGAAGTCTTTATTGACTAATGTGATTACATTTATTAACCAACATCCAATGCTTTATATATACAGTGCTACAGGCATAGGGGTAGCAGTTTGACTTCCACTAACTTTCCAATGGGGAGCTGTCCCCATCAACAGCATTGACAGCACTCAGTTGATTTCAGGGAGGTCAGCCATACTCTCATGCTTCACACCGTCTACCAATTCCAGCACCAGTCATTCATCTCAAGGTTCTCACTACTTCTCTACTAGGTTTGATAACTGTTGCACTGGTCACACAGAACTCACCAGTATTACTCATGATTATGGAGTTTTTTTAACAGGTTATCATCAAGAATGGGAATCCCAGAACACTTGATCGTTCTACTGTGAAACTTATACTTGGACCAGGAGGCAGTC
>NW_006399767.1:7008789-7022191 GCF_000299155.1 Elephantulus edwardii | reverse complement strand
ATATATATATTGCATTGAACAATATTGCTGTCAAGACTGCTTTAAAGTACAAAAGAGCAAGGATGTCACTTTTAGACCTAAATGTTCCTTATACAAACTAGGGTGGTTTTGTTTCACTTGTATATGAAAGTTGTATGAATAAGAAACACTAAAGAAGATGAGTATGTAAAATTTGGGAATAAAGAAGTACCAGTAGTTGAAAAATACAGACTTGGTGACAGAAATGAGGCTTGGGATAGAATGAAATAATTTTATACAGTAAGTTAGTCATTGCAAACACTTAAAAAAAAAACAAACAGCACCTCACAAACAACAACTATATACATAAACCTCACCTGATTGACTACATGGGAATTAGACTGACTATATCTGTGGAAAGAATTGTTGGAGAAGCTCAGTATTACCTGTGAAAATCAGGAAGCAGTGAAGCTAGAGTGGTCCTTAGAAGTAAACACTGTGAGATATCCTCTTATATACTTGGATGTACTCTCAGGGGGGACCAAGCACTGGAAATGGCCTCAAGCTTAGAACAGTAGAGAGCAAAAAAGAGGAAGACATTCAAAGAGATAGACTGACATAATGCAGAATGATTTCAACAATGAGCTTAATTACAGCAGAAATTATGAGGTGGACACAGGATCAGACAGGATTTCATTCTTTTGTACACAGGGTTGTTACAAGGTGGAGGTGACTTGATGGTACCTAACAACAACAACAACAACAACAACAAGTAGGTTATTCTTTGATTTATCATTTCACTAAGCATCATCTGTGGGTTTATAATTCTTTTAAAAAGTAGAATTAGAATTATCTGTATTTGCTTCAGGAAGACTCCCTAGTAGGTCTCTCTTTCCACTCCAACATTTTGAGTTCTCAGCAAGACATGTAAGTTTGGCATCTGCATCAAAGACATAAAAAAGAGATGTTGTTGTGGTTTGGGGTTTGGTTTCTATTTTTTTTTTTAAATTCTGTCTCTCAACTGCTCTTCTGTTTTCTTTTTGTAGTTATTTTTGCTTTTGTTAGCTATGCTTTCAATGATCTTGTTTGTAGAAACAATTCCTGAGCTCATTTGGGAAAGAATATTTTGATTTCTTTTTTTTTAGTTTCTAGGCTGTGTGATTTCCTGATGTGAAACAAGTATTAATGAATAATAAACAGAAAATAAGAAACCTGTCAATTAAGCAGTTGGAAAAAAATCTGGTTATTGAATAAGCATTTTGAATTACCGTTTACCTGTTTGGATTTACACAGATATAGTTAGGCAGATAGATAGATAGATAGATAGATAGATAGATAGATAGATAGATAGATAGATAGATAGATACAAACATCCATATATATAGCTATTATCTATATTTAAATCTGCTGTCCTGCAATCGAGTCCTTCTTACAGAGACCTTTCACTGAGTTTCCAAGTAAATACTTACTAGAGCAAATTGCAAAATTCTTCTGTGGAATTACTGCTGTTATGTGCTGTTGAGTCAAAATTGACTCACCTCTGACCCTTTAAGGGTTTTTTTTTTTAAAAAAAAAAAGATTGGTGGAAGATCTATCAACAATCTGAGATATGCAGATGACAACCCTGCTTGCTGAAACTGAGGAGGACCTGAAACACTTGCTGCAGAGTGTCAAGGACTGCAGCCTCCAATATGGATTGAGGCTCAATGTCAAGAAGACAAGATTCTCACCACTGGGCCAATTGGCAGCATCAGGATGGATGGTGAAGATTTTGAGATTATTCAAAGCTTTAGTTTACTTGGCTCCACAGTCAACACTCTTGGCACAAGTAGCCAGGAAATTAAAAGATGTATTGCCATGGGAAAGTCTGCTGTTAGGGACCTCTCCAAAGTACTGAAGAGCAATGGTGTCTCTATGGAGACTAAGGTGTGTCTGATACAGGCCATGGTCTTTGCAATCACTTATTATGCATCAGAGAGCTGGACAATCACTAAGGAGGATAGAAGGAGAATTGATGCCTTTGAGCTGCGGTGTTGGGGAAGAGTATTGAGGGTAGCATGGACTGCTAGGAAAACAAACATTCATCCTGGAAAGGGTTAAACCGGGTGGCTCGTTGGAGGCAAGGATTCTAAGGCTCTGTCTAACATACTTTGGACATGTTGTGAGGAGGGACAGGTCCTTGGAGAGGGACATCATGCTTGGTAGGGTGGAGGGACAGCGCTGGAGGGGAAGACCCTCTATGAGGTGGATTGATTCAGTGACTGGGGCAATTGGGATGGGTATATGGGAGATGGTGTGATTGGCACAGGACAGAGCAGAGTTTAGAGATGTTGTACATAGGGTCGCTATGAGTCACAAGCGACTGGACAGCACAAACCAACAACAACAACAACAACTGACCCTTTAAGGGTTTTCAGAGGTTGTAAATCAAGTAGGAAATGGTTCCCACTAATAGATGCAAATCACCAAATTCTTATTTTGGGAGCCCAACACAGAAAGTCTTAAGCCACTGTGGAATTTGTGATTTTACATGTTGTTGTTCTTAGGTGCTGTGAGTCAACTTCAATGCAGAGCAACACTAAGAAGAACAGCTCTTAGCTTTGCCCTGCCCTGCACTATCCACACCTCCTCTATGTCACTCAAGTTCATTGTACAGTCACTGTGTTGACCCATCTTGTTCAGGCTCTTCCTCTCTCTCCTCTTCTCCATCTTTCCTAGCTTGATATTTTCCCAAGAATTGACATTTCCTAATAATTTCCAAAGTATTTGAGACAAAGTCTCATCACGCTTGCATATATGACAGAATGACTGGGTTTTAGAAAATCAATTATTTATTCATTTTAAATACTTTTTTTAAAAGGCCATAAAATATAAATGGCTCACTTGAGACTTTATCTATCACTTAAACATTGCGTTCTCTTTCACTGGCTGATTCCTTCTTAGCTTATTAAGATACCACTCAGGCATGATCTTTTCTCAAATGTCTTCATCTTGGCCTCCTCATCACCACTCCATCTGCCAGAAAATCATGTTTCAACAGAGATCACAGTCATTACCTCACTCTTCTGAACTTACTCATTGGTGGGCTTGTCTTTGCTGCCAGCCCCTCAGTTTTTTTAGGGAAAGGTCTTGTCACTTTCATTTTTTTAACCTTCCCAGTTAGTTATGTGGCACATAAAACCCCAAACAAACCAGTTCCCACTGAAGAGATTCCAACACACAGTGACTCATATATGTTAGGGGAGAACTGTGCTCCTATTTTCAAATTCTGATTTACTGTAAGATCATCAGACCTTTCCTTCGATGTGTCAGTGGCTGGACCCAAACTCCCAACCTTCCTTTCAGTTAGAATGTGATGCTATCTGTTTGCATCTTCCAGAGACTCCATTTGATACATTGTAGGTGCTCAGTAAGTGTTTGTGAAATGGAATTGGACGTGATAGACTCTACTTCTAAAATATTCTAACATGCCTCTTCAGTAATTACTATACACTTCTATGTTCAACACTGGATTTTGTGAAATAGATACAATCGTTTTGGTTTTGCTTTTTTTCCCCACTTGCCAAATGTTGTCTAAGATTCTGTGGCAGATGTGGTGGTAGATGTCAGTGTTATCTGACTGTGAAACCAACAAACTACATTAATTTGGCTGGTTCAGCATTTTGAACATGAATATAGAACAGAATACAAAATGAAGGTAGTTACTCAAAGTAGCAACTCTAAGTTGCAATTTAGTAATATAAAATAATACTCTTGCTACCTAAGAGAAACTTTTCATATATTTTCCAATTCCCCTGTTGTCCAAACACAATTGATTTTCAGTGTGTATTTCTGAAGATGATTATCAAGGCTTCACTCAGTTATTCAATTCATAAAGGATTCCAAGCTTGTTTTTGCTTTTGGATGTCTCCATATAGCTCTCAAAGACAATGAGTAGGATGTTATCAGGAATTCTCCAAGTTGATGTTACCAGGAGAGTATCTAATATTTTACCTAGAAACCCATGATGGTGTTGTGTAAATAAGGTCTAACTTTGTGTCCCCGCTTCAATGGGAGGGGCTCACCTGCAACCCACTGCCACTGAGTTGGCTCCAACTCATAGTGACCCTCTACACCATTCCGTTTCTAAGATTTTAACTTGTTACAGGAAGAGAGTATCTTTTTTTTTTTTTTGTATGGAACAACTGGTGGATTTGAACTATTGCTCTCTTGGTTAGTTGCATTAGATACTACACACTATTCCTTCATGGTTCATTAACAGAAATGACTCCTAAAATCTCTTCCTTCCAGTATGAACTATGAACTGTCTATCCATTGCTGTTAAATCAGTGCTGACTCACAGTTTCTCTGGAGGATGCAGCAGAACAGCCCAAAGTGTTTTCACTTTAGTAAATATGTGAAGAGATTGTGCCATCTTTCTCCCATAAAGTGGCTACTGGCTTTGAAACACAGACCTCTGCATTAGCAGCCTAATGCTTAATGCACAATGCCACCAGAGATCCCTTTTAGAATAGATCAACATAAAACAGAGAAGATAGAATAGAGCAAGGTGAAACAGCGAAGGACAGAGAGGGAGAAAGGCAGAATTATGCCTTGAAAAAACAAATTCAGAATTCAGAAGAAAATGCATTTTTTTAGCTTTAGCACATTGGAAAGATTGCAGAATTTTATTCAATTTCTATTGTTAAAAACGAATTTAGTACCAGATCCTCACTGTATGATACTTAAAGCTGTTGTGTACTTTTTGTGTGTATTTTATGCAAATCTAAACATACACATAAAAAAGGACGTAGTTTCATTACACAATCTACATTCAGTAATTTGCAACAATTTATTTCATAGTCCTACTAACAAAACCCCCATTGCTGCTGAGTTAAGTCTGACTCTCAGTGACACTGTAACACAAAGAAATACCTCGTAGAGTTTCCAGGATTGTGCACCCTTATGGAAAAAGACTGTCACAGCTTCCCTTTAAGAGAGTATCTTGCTCCATCACAGCACAGGGTAGATTTGAACTGATCTTTCAGTTAGCAATCCAACACATAAGGGATTCTATGCCAACAGATCTCCTAGTTCTACAGAAAGTAAACAATTTGAAAAACCCAGTGAATTTATATACCCCTGAGATTGAAGAGAGTTCTGAAAAATGCTGTGATAGTCATGGCTCTAAAACTTACAGTGCAAAAAAGCAGGCCAGTAGCTATATGTGATATTGTGGTTAGAAGCCTGTTTACCAGAACATGACTGAGTTTAAATCCCAGATATGCTATTTCTTAGCTCTGTGACCCTGGGTGAGTTTGGTGTTTCAAATGTCATTTTTTGAGCCCTCCACACCTCAGTTTCTTCATCTGTCAATCAGAATAGCAATGGCTCCTACCTTGTTAGATTGTTATATAACATGTAGTTGGCACATAGTAAACAGTACATTGAATAGAACAGCTCAGTGCTGTCAGTAGCTGTGGGTTGGCCATGAAGAACATTCAGAGTCATTCAACGGGAATGCTTGCTTCTGAGTGCAGCTTGATCATGGATATCTTTGCCACCACAGCTTAGCCGGCCTTTGGGAAAGGATCCCTAGTGTTCTCTTTTTAACTTTCCTTGCTTGGGGTGGGGGGATGGTCTCAATGCTGCCAAGCTCTGAAGAGTCTGTGCAGTGTCTGCATATATATGGTGGTTAGATTTTTGTTTTCTCCTTCTTTGTAGTATTCCTAGTGAGAGGGGAGAGTGACTATCAACAAAGTTTTTATTTTCTCCTCAATACTGTTCATGTTTTCCAACTTCTTAAAATCTTTTTTTTAAATTAAATTTGATGAAAGTTTACAGAGACTTAGGGTTTCCATTCATTCATTGTTGTATTTTTCTCCCTGCCCACCCCTCCCCTCCAGTTTGTTCTTCTCTTTGAAAAGTAAAATTCTTTCATTGTTATACAATCCCTCCACACAAATCTACTTCGCTATGCAGCCTTCATTCTGGACTCTTGTCTTTTATGACATGAATATCCATTATTTTTTTTATACAAAAGAAATCAACCCTTGGCAACTAGGAGTTGGCCTGGGACTGGCCAGGAGTTGATGCGGCCAGTCATACAGATAACACTTGACAAGATCATTTAGTGGCTGAGATGGAGTAGGACAAAACAAAACCACTCCATATGCACAGATGAGAACACAAGCATAGTTCAGAACACAAAATGGACCATGTATCCAGATCAAGGCATGACTGCTGCTTCTCTACCAGGTGCCCGAGCAGGTCTCTTGTTTTGCTCTGGTCTTCTCACCTGAAATATTAGTAAAATAACCAATCAAAGAATTCTCCCCCTTCTCGGACAATACTCAAGCCTTAAAAAGTCCCCCTTCCTAAACTTTCCAAGCCACCAGACATTAGCCAAAATCGTCAAGGTCTATTCACATACCCTCTTCCTGCAGTGCTCCAAGGTTCCACAATATGCCTTCATTACAATGAGATAAGAAATCCAAGTTGGTTACACTATTGTGACTTTACTATCTGCCAATTTGTCCCACTGTGGTGACTTTTGTGCTGCCATTATGCCAGGAGCTACATCACCTTTATTTCAAATAACTGCAGGTTTAAGTGGAATATCCAGACTGAAACAGATGAGGAAGAACTGTTGACAGTCTACTTCCAAAAATTGGCCAGTGGAAACACAACATGTGTCACAACAAAGTACTGTACTTTTGTTAGTGCACTAGGTTGGAAGATACTCCACATACACAGTGGCTACAACAATGGACGTGGATATACCAACAATTATGAAAATGGTCCGGAACCAGATAAGAGCCCTATTGTATAGCATCATCTTACACTGGAATTGACTTCACAGTAACTAACAGCAGGGACATTCCTGATTCTCTTTGGCTGGAGGAGATTGACATTGTATGAAAATACTACTTATTTTTGGAAAATGAAATAAATTCAAGTTGGTGTCGTTGACTTTATAAGTTGGTTTCTTAATATCTAGGAGTTAGAGCAGGGACATTGGGTGAATGCAGAGTTTGTAAGCCCGGCTGTCCGTGAGAGGGATAGCTTCCTGGTGGATGCTATATTTTAGTTTCTCAGTGAAGAGAAATTGTCATTTGGGCATATGTGAGGGGTGAAGATGTTCTGAGAAAAAGATAAGATGAAGGTTAAAATAGGACAAAGGAGGAAAAGCCATGTAGAACTAACAGGCCATTGTCTCAGACAGAAAAGAAAAATGAATGGAGGATTCGGGTGGCACTGTCATTCTTACTATTGGTGAGAACACTGTTTAGAAACTTGAGTTGATTTCTCCCTCCTTAAATAAAGACTTAGAATAAATGATAAGACTAAAGATGAAACATTAAATACAAGATTTCATTGGAATGAAAATGGAGATAATCTTGGTTCATATCAAATAAAAAGAATTGCCCCAAGAGCATTTAGTGTTATTTTATTTTGTAACAGCACTTCTCTGTCAATTTACTGTACTGAGATTTGCTGTGATGCTGAACTTTGTGCCATTGGGAGGTCAAATGCCATAATGGAACATTTGTGCCATTGATGGTCAAACACCATAATGGCTACCCACAGTGGGCAGTGTTTGGTGGAGCTCCCAGATTGATTCAGGTTTGGAAGCAGGAGTGGCATCTACTTCATAAATCACATGCCTCTGGAAACTCTATGAACTTGGAGAAACGACGGTAGTTATAGAAAGGCTTCAGGCCTTTTCTTCATAGGGTCACTATAAGTCATGCTTGCCTAGATGCCAATCAACAAGAACAACAAGCCAAAAAATGTAAATAAACAAAATTAATTTGAAAAATTAATCAATTTGTTCATTTGAAGGGCATTTCTTGGGTGCTTCCCATTAAGAAGTTATGGTAAAACATCATTGCTTTGAAGCATAATAACTCCTATTTGTCCCATTTGAAACCACATCACATTGACATGTTTGAATTTAATAGTTAATTAATTATAAGCTTTGGGGATCTTCTATACCACAAAGAATAAGAATGAATGATGACTTAGGAATTCTGTAATGCTAAAAGCTAGAGAATATAATGTATTAATGGAATGATTTTAAGATGTCTGATTCAATCAGACATGTATATGGCAATATGTTTGAAATGGAAGGAATTTTACTTAGCACATTTAAATTATGCATAGTTTTGGTTTCTAGTAAATACCACTCAAGAGCACATCTTCAAAGCTGTAGCACAAATTCTTGATAAAAGCACACGGCTTCAAAGGGTGAGGTTTCTGGGCCAACCCGGAATGTTTTGCTGACTTTCTCACCAATGAAGATGAAATAGAAACATTCCAAGGGCTGGAATTCTCCCTGAACAGAATGGCCTGATGCCAGTAGAAACTCAATTACAAGAAAGCTCAGAAATTAGATCATTCTGATCATTAGAATAGTCATTAAATTAATCAACCAGAACTTCCTTCTTTATTCAACTTTTATTGGTTGATTAAGTTTATTGGAAAAGATCTTTCTGAAATGCATAAAACCTGCATTTACTTGCGGTATCTAGCTCTGACAAGAAAGAAAAAAAGAAAAGGCAATATGTACTCTTGAATCAAACTTAATGCTGTCGTGTCAATTTAATTCTGACTCCTAAGACCCTTGCAATGGTTTCTAAGGTTGTGTATCTTTATGAAAGGAGATCGTCCATTTTGCCACCTCCCCCTCCCCACCCCCAATGCAGCTGGTGGATTCTAACTGCTGACTTTTCGGTCAGCAGCCCAACATGTAACACGCTAAACCATATACTCTCCGGTGTTGTAATTTTGATCCCATTTCTGACTTTTATCACTGTGTGAAGTGTGGTATGAAGAGAATCAATTTAGCCTCTTTTTATTGACTGAAAAATGAGAATAAAAATGGCACCAATTTTTAAAAGTTCATAATGGACTAAAAGCAGATAACATACTGTTTTGTGATTTGTAATGTATATTTCAGGGTCATCATTTTAAGTAGCAAAAATCAGGAGACAATCAAGGGTTAAGTCACAGAGCTCTGTGGGTTAATACCATACTGCCATTTATTAGATGTATGCCATCAGACAGATTCACTATAACTCAGTTTTCTAATTGAGAAATTGGAAAGAGTAACAAAATCTGCTTCAGTTTATTGTAAAAATAATGGAAATGCATTTAATACAAATATTTGCTTCATAATTAGTGTTCCTATGTTCTCTATTGCTAAATCCTACTATACAGTAGAAGAAAACGTGAGACTTTAAGTTCACCCCATTTAGAACAAGGTTTGAAAGTTTTCTTCCTTGATAATTATTTTGAATTTTTCCCCCCCTTTTGACTTTAGAAGGTAATTCTAAAAAAACAAATGCTGACTCAAAGAAGAATTTTAGTTAGATTAATAAAACTAATAGAGGTTATACAGGATGAACTAATAGTTAATGCCATTAATTATTAGTTCAACATCCAGCACCTGTAGTAGCAACAGTCAAGACATCAAAAGGTGTGGTTACACTGGTAAAATCTGCTGTCAAGGACCTCTTCAAAGTTCTAAGCAGCAAGAATCTCAGTTTAAAGCCTAAGGGGTGCCTGATGTAAGCCATGATATTTTCAGGTGCTGCCTGTGCATCTGAAAGTAGGAAAATAAAGAAAGAAATTGGTACCCTTGAATTGTGGTGATGGCCAAGAGTGTTAAATTCCTTGGACTACCAAAAAAAAAAGAAAAAGACCTTGTTTTGTTTTGTTTTTTAAATGCCAGTTTATTTCAAAGTTCATGTACTTTGTATTTCACATTGGATCTTTCCCATTTGCTCATGCATCCCTCCTTCCACCCATCTAATTGTGCCACCCTATGATTAACCACCCCATCCCCTACCCATCCTCAACCTTCTGCTCCCAATCCCCTTGCCACCCCAATCCTTATTTGTTCTACAATAATGATTCACATACAATATTTGTTCTTATGGAACTGAGTTAGTTCACTCAGCCTAATGCTCTCCAGTTCCTTTCAATTTAGGTAGTAATTTACAAAATCATTGCTCCTGCATTCTGTATAGTATTCCATTGTGTGAATGTACCATAATTTCTCAATCCATTCTGTTGTGGTTGGGCTGTCTCCATGTTCTTGAGATGGTGAATAATGTTGCTATGAACATTAGTATAGTATACAAGTCTCCAGTAAGAACAAATAAGTCTTGAAGCAAGTTCAACTAGAGCATTCCATAGAGGCAAGGATGGTGAAACGTCATTTCACTTCCTTTGGACATGTTATTAGGAGGAATCAGTCCTTGATGAGAGATATCTTCTTTTGGAAAGATCATTATAAATCATAGTTGACTCAATGGCACCTAACAATAACATTTATTAGTAGAAAAGAGAAAATGTGGCTTTCTAGTAACTAACTTACTTTATGACTCAGCAAACATAAATAATTTTTAGGAGGAAAATGTAGCAGTGCTTTCTGGTGGAATTCCATTAACCAATGGGGCAAAGAAACCTTTGCCAGAGGCCCTCCCATCATTCAACAATATCCCTGATGACTACTCATAAGCTAGTTGGTATAAAGAAGACTGATTCATGGTTAACTTACATGTGTCAAACTAAAACTATGCTCCATAGCATTTTCAGGATTGATTTTTCAGAACCTGTCAAGGCATTTTTCTTGAGACACTTATGGGTTCTTTAACCAACAATCTTTCATTTACCATACAAATGCCATTCGCACTTAAGGATTCTCTCATAAGCAGAGATTCCCTTTTCATCTGGAAATGCTCTCTTCTCATCAAATTGTTAAATATCTTGAGTCCACTTTGACTCATAGATGCCTCATGTAAAAAAAAAAACAAAAAAACAAACCACATGTAACCAGCCTTGTGTCATCATCACAGCCATTGTTATGTTTGAAGTCACTGTTGTAGTTACTGTGTTAGTTTATCAGTGACAACCTCCCTATTTTCTATTGCTCCTCTATTTACAAGTAGAATGTCTTTCTCCAAAAACTGATCTCTCCTGAATTTTGCCACCCTTGTTCTAAGGTGCATTCTGGACACAATTCCTTCAAGGCCTATTTGTCTCCTGCTTTGGGCACTATACCACAATTAAGATTTATCAAATATTAGGCATTTGGTCTTTTTTTGTCTAGTTTTAGGCTGACATATTGTTGTTGTTGTGTGCTATTGAGTCAGAACCAATCAACAACTGAACCTCCAGTAAGTTTTCAGAGACAGTAAATCACATAGAAGGAGATTTCCCATCCTTCTCCTATGGAGCAGCTGGTGGATTTGACTCACCTACCTTTGGGATTGCAGCACAGCTTCTCACCACTAGGCCACCAAAGCACGTATTTCAGGTGATAGGAAATAACTTGGCTTTAGTCGAGCACACTTTGGTCATGAAAGTGACTGCTTTGCTTTCTTACACTTTAAGGACATCTTGATGATGCAAATTCTCCTAATGCAATATGTCATTTTCACCATACTTTCCTGTAATTGGTCTGTCTTCAGTAGTTCATGGCTTAGCTTGGTTTTAACACAATGTAATTTTACAAACAGTAATTGTTTAACACAATTTCCTGAAGTCAAGGTCAGAGGGTGGCAGCAGGGTTGGGGAATACTGTAGAGGGAAGGGCATAGGATGCACAGTCTACTATTTCCTGCTTGAGTTCATAGTATTCATAGCTTCAATAGTTTCAGACTGAATAACTTTCAAGGAGAAATCTCTCCAATCAATTTCCTCACATTTAAAATAGAGAATGTCATTAACTACCTTAAAGAGTAGCTAAGTGCCTTCTGCATATATTAAACACTCAATAAATACCAGCCATCATTTTATTTATATGAGTGGACACTGGCTTGGAGTTTTAGATAAGATATTCACAGGACCCTAAAAAATACATTTATGTGACTCATTCTTAAGATTATCAATAGAAATGGCAGAGAAGTGTGATTGCACCCTTGGCTACCAAACCCAGATGCAGTGAGGTAGAGTAGCAGAAAACATTTAATGCACTCTTGTGACAAATCTCATTCTTGAACTCTCTCTGGGTAACCCTTAAAGACTTGTCCTATACAATTTCCATCAGGCAAAGATTAATCAAGAAACATGAAATAGGACACAACTAAATGAAGCAGATAGACACTATTAGAAATGAGTTAAGCAGGTGTCCTGGTAAGATGATTTTAGCCATATGACCATCAGGAAGTTTGAAACGACCTAAAGGTTTCCAGCCCTCACAGAGAAACCAGTTTTCTGTTTCTTACGGTTCCACAAAGAAAAGACTTTCACTAACATCTATTTGATGGATGGTGTTGGTCTCTCATTCTCTCTATTTCTCCACACGGGCTACACTTGCCCTAAGGAAGAATCCAGTAAAAGGATCAAAGGACAACCAAGTGAGTGGATAAGTAAAACGAAATATCTGTATATCTTAGTGGACTCTTATTCTACCACAAAAACAGAAATACTGATATTTTATAGGGATTAGACTGAATCTATAGATCAATTGTGGGAAAGAGTTTTATCTTAACAATTTTAAATCTTCCTATCTATGAACATGAGACATCTGTAAGTCCCTTTGAATAACTTTCAAAAGGAAGAGTTTATATTTTTTTAAATTTCTTTCAAAAATTTCCCATTTATGAACTTGAGATGTATTTAAGTTCTTTCAAATTTCTTTCAGTGTTCTTTGATGATTTTTATAAGCTAAGTTATGCTCAGCTTTTCATAAATTTTTAAGAATCTTATTCATTTTGATATTATTATAATAAATGGAATTGCACCCTTAATTTAATTTTGGGTTTTGTTGTTGTTGTTACTGCATAGATATAAATTTTATTTTGTTTTTTAAAGGGAACTTTTTGATATACAGGTCTGCAACTTTACTAAACTCCTTAATAGTTCTGATGTTTTAAAATACATTTCTTTGATTGTAAAAATACATGATCATGTAATTTTCAAACAGATAGTTTTACTTTGTCCTTCTGATGCAGATGCCTTGTCTTTCATAAGAGAACTCTGGTAGCCTAGTGCTAACCAGCTGTGCTGCCAACCTAAAGACATTCGGTTCTAATTTACCTTGCCTAATTTTCTAGCCCAGAAACTTCTGTACAGTGAAGAGAATATTTCAGTCTTTCACCATTAAAGAAGATAGATGTCCTTGATCAGGTTAGAGAATTTTCACATTCTTCCCAGTTATTCGGCTACTTTAATCATGAAAGAGCACAAGATTTCTGTCCATGTCTTTTGCTGCATCTATTGAGAGAATGTCATTTTTGAGCTTTATTTGCATATTCATTAACTGGTTTTCAGGTGTTATTCTAACATTGAATTCCTGCAGTAAATTCCACTTGCCATATAATCCCCTTTGTATGTTGCTGGAATTAGTCTGCTAGTATTTTTTTGGAGAGTTTAGTGTTTATATCCAAAGAAATCTAAATCTGTAGTTGTCTACCTTGTATTGTCTTTGGCTAATTTTTTTTATATTAACAAA
>NW_006399767.1:6999765-7008081 GCF_000299155.1 Elephantulus edwardii | reverse complement strand
TGAACCATTTTACACTCCCACCAACAGTGAATAAGTATCCCACTTTCTCCACAACCTCTCCAGCATTTGTTGCTTGCAGTTCTGTTAAATTTTGCTATTCTGACTGGGGTGAGAGGATATCTCATCGTTAGTTTTGAGATCATGGTAGTATTAGCCCCTTAGAATGGGCTGGAAAGGGTTATGTCTTGAATACAGAAATCATTCCTACCTCATGTACGTTCCAAGCAACTCCCTTCATTTTGTTTATAAATTACAGTATATCTAAACTCCCTCATCAGTTGATACTTAGGAAAGTACCTACGTGATTTGAACCAATTTATTCTCATCACCAAACAGTATTTATAAAGCTCCCAAATGATTTTAAACAATTTAATGTTCCCATGAGAGCAGCCAGGTGAGGGAGAGAGCAAAGTTTTGTACTGCAGATGTGCTGGCAGTAAACATGGGGGAAGGAAGGAATGCCTGGAAGTTACCTACCTTCTAAGGAGCCAGGTTTTAAAACCAGAACCAAAGCACAATGTTCTCCTGGTCATTCTCCCCATTATTGCCATTATATTGTACCCACCCTTTCAGACTCTAGGAAAGACATCTTCATTTCTAATTTTCCAAATACTGCCTATTCACCCCCCCCCCCTTCTACCAGAAGGTTTTCCTCCTTCCTTTCTTTATAGCTCCCACCTGTCTCCTTCCTCCCACTCCATTTCTTCTTTCTTTTGTTGGAACTTAACTTGCTACTGCTGTGGTGGTGGTGGTGTATGGTCAAGCTGGAGCTGACCCATAGCTGACCATCTGGTGGGTGTTCAGAAGAGCTAATCACAGGAGAGAAGATTGCCCATCTTTCCCCTAGAAGCAGCTGGTGGGCTTGAACTGTATGTCTTTGGGATTGCAGTGCAGCACATATTCCTGTCATTAGGCCACCAGAACATTTGCTACTAGTTTGAGCTAAATCCATTGGGGATAGTCCACTAATGCTTTAAAAAAACCATTATGAATAAGTCAGTAACTAGAGTCAGACTAAGTGTTATTTTCTAAGACTCAGTAGTTCTGAGGGAGGAAGATAGGTAATCTCTTCTGATAAAATTTACAGTCAACAGAAAGTCAGCTATGAGTCAGTCCTGATTCTCAAGGGAGTAAATACTTTTTTTAATAACATAGATTTCAGACTTGCTATTATGAAAACACTGGAAAATCAAATATTGTAAAAGAACAGTAGCAGGAGTATTAGCAGTACTGTCACCACCACAATAACCTGTCTGCTTCTGGAAGAATCAATACTTTTGAGTTCCCCTAACAACATTAGCATCTATTGTGATATTTAATTTTAAACATAGAAAAAGTATAGTAGTTACTTGTTTATTTTTATATCAAAGATAAAAAAACTTGGTTAAAAAAATATGTTCAGTAAATGGTCAAAACAAATTGCTGTGGAGTCAATTTCAACTCATAACTACCCCAGGGGTGTCAAAGTGGAGCTGCACTCCGTGGTGTTTTCAATGTTAATTTCTTATAAAGCAGACCTCCAGGCCTTTTTTACAAGGTGCTTAATGAGATATAAACAGGACATGGGGGCATGGGATCATAAGCGTCTCTCAGAAAGGGACAGAGGCAGTAAGAATGGCACAGTGATGTAAGCATCACCAGAGCTGAAAGCAGATAAAAAGCCCATAGCCCAGTACCATGGTCCCTCTGGAGCCACACCAACAGCAAGAGGTTTGTTTATTTGTTGCTGACTCACAGACTCACAGTTATGGTTCCAACAATGGTTTTTATTAGGTAAGGAAGTTGAAAAGTGGGGAAAGCAAAGAATATCACCCAAAATAAGCTCAGGTTTTATAGCCCAATAGGCCCAAGGTCATATAGCCCTGGTGTGTCCACTTGCCGTACAGAGGTAACTTGTGGTTGCTGTGAAGCTGAACACTGTGACACTGACGTGCCAAAAATTATCACTGACATGATAATGGTTCCCTATGGTGGACAGTGTTTGGTGGTGCTCCCCGGTTAAAACAAGCTTGGAAGCAAGAGTGGCACCCACTTTTGTAAATAGCTTGCCTCCGGAAACTCTATGAATCTGGAGAAAGGATAAAAGTCATGCAAGTGTCGAGGCCTTTCATTCATAGGGTCACTATGAGTGGCCTACGACTCAAGGACACTTAACAACAACAGGTCCAAGGCACAACTCTTTAGTTGTTCAGGCTTCAGTTTTAATTCAGTAAGCAGCTTTTCTTTCCATCAATAAAAACAAGGACAGCCACATCCTTTAACTATGGCCAGCACAAATGCAAGAAGATAAGGTTTTATCTTGCTGCCGTAGTCTCTCTGTCACCAGGGTCTTGTCACTGACAAACTTTCTCATCTCAAGAACTGCTTGAAATCTTTCTCACCTCAAGTTTTGCTGCTCAGTGTGGGAAGTACTCTTTTACTTATCCTAGTCTCACAGCTGATGCTGATTTTCAAGATCACACTGATTTGCAAGATCATGTGCCTGCAGTTATGATAGCTGGAGACCAGAAGCTAAATGACTAAAAAAAAAGGCCAACTTTTAGGCTAACACTATACAAGGTGTCTCTGGGGACTCAAACTTTTAACCTCTAAGTTAGCAGAACAGTATATTAACTACTTCAGTAACTGACAAGAAATATTGAGGGGTAAGAGAAAAAGGGAGAAACACTTTTTTTTAAAGAGTTTAACATTCTTGTTTAGAGAAGACTGGCATTTAAGATGTCATTAAATAACAATTCAAGATATGTTAATCCTGGAAACAGAAATGGGTTTTTGTTTACTATGTTCAAGGCACTGCATATAATTCAAAAGTGAAATTAAATCTAAACTTTGCACTGAGAGCCCCAGAAAAGAAATGACCAGGAAAGCTGACATGAAGGAAATTATTCTGGAACTCAAAAAGATGATGATGATGTGGATTGATAAAGTAACAGAAGAAGACTGTGATGAATTGAGACAGAAGATAAATTAGTAATGCATTCTACCTTTTGTTTCTAACCAAAACAGGTAATTTGAAGAATGTTAGAAAATTTTCCTTACTGTGGTCTACTTTCCCCCTCTTTCCTATGTACATGTATGTATTTCAGTTCTAATCTTTCTTTTGTTTAAGCTTGTTTCCTCTGAAAGTCTGTTGTCAAGTATATATTTATAAACTAAGTAGAGACTTAAGAAGAAATGAAGCATTAGAAATATCTGGAGTATAGATTGCTGTTATTTGAGCACTGTAGAGTTAGAACTCATCCATAGCTGACCTTCTGGTGGGTATTCAGAGGCAATTAATTGCTTGGGAGATTACTCATCCATCTTCCTCAGAGCAGCTGGTGCCCTCAAACCACATGCCTTCAGGATTTCAGTGCAGCTTCTTACAGTAGGCCACCAGAGTTCCCTATATCTAGATCTGGAGTATAGATTGTGATGCAATTTTATGTAGAATGGCAAAGAAAGAAGATGAATTTTGGGAGATGTGAAAGAAGCTAGAGAGCTCTGGTGGAATAGTTCTTAGGGAGTTGAACTGCTAATCTAAGGCAATGCTTTCCTGGTGCTTCAAACCCACCAGTAGCTCTAAAAAATATGAGCAATATCTTCCATTGTAATTCACAGCTTTGGAAACCAAAGCTATGGGTCAGTTCTAACTTGATAGCAATGAGTTTGAATATTGTTTTGCTTTGAATGAAAGAAACTGGTTTTAGTATCTTCAGGAGACAAACAATGCCAGCAGAGGAAATATCAAGTATAAAGCAGTAAGGTGGCTGCCAACATGACACCTTCCTAAAGAGAAACTGCATCAGCTGGAGACATTGGTAACAGGTTTTGCAGCAGGCCACCAAAGACAATAATAGACTTTTGGAGAGGCTGGCCAAACCCAGGTCAGAGACTGTGCTCAGGCTGTGTGTGAGTACTGGGGTGTTGGCGGGAGCTGTCAGCACCTCTTTGAAGAGAAATTGCATCAGTTGGGGAAGCTGGTCTCAGTCCTTGCTGCTGAACACTAAGGACAATAATAGACTTTAGGAGCTATGGGCTACACATAGATGAGAGACTCCTCCCAGTCTGCTAGAAAGAGCAGACTGAGGTTCTGAGAGGGAGACGCCTCCAGTAGAGAGAAAGTGCATCATATAAGGAACCTGGTCATGCAGCCAATCAACCACCAAGAACAACAGTGGGCTTTAGGAGAGGTAGGCAAGTTTATCACCGGACAGCACTGCAGACAGGAGAGGACTTAAAGGCATTTAGGAAAGGTGAACTTTCTCTCTGTACAGGACCAGAAGGGACCTCTAGTACTGTGAATTTCCCTTCTTCATAAAGGGGACACTTTAAGCCTGCATCTAATCAGTAACTTTATAATGATAAAGAACTATCAACAACCTACAGAGACACAATAGAAATGGCCCAACACATACTAAGAAACACTTCACATAATGTCAAAAAAGCAGCAGGGATCCTCAAACATTGTGAAAAAAAAATTCCCAAAAAACAAAACAAGTCTTCTTTTAAAAAATATAATGCATTGCAGACCCAAATGAATACCTCAGAGACAGGAAGGCAACATAAATATATTAATATGAAGTTATATGAACAGCTACTTAAGAAGGTAAAAATTACAAAAGAAAGAACGTAGGACTTAAATAAAGTGAATATCCCACAGAGAGGGAGCCAGAAGAAATATATCAACATGGAGGAAAATGAACAAGTACTGAAAAAAATTGCAAAAGATAGAATAAATAATTGAAATAATAATGAGGTACAGTATTTTTTTTAAAAAAAATCATCACAAGACCTAGTGGGTATAGGCAACATAGTATTGGAAAATACAGAAATGCATGAAAATGCAGTCCAGAATATCAAGGCCATAATAACAAAAGTTTCCAACCTGCTGGAGGGACATAAAAGCAGAGAAGAAGAAATGGATCAGCGAATCAGAGAGCTGGAAGACAAGAACCTCAATGGGAACATACTAGAAGAAAAACAATGAAGAAATGGAAGGAAAATTAAGAAACATTAGAATCATGTGGGATAACATCAAAATGCAGAATAAAGACATTGCTGGAATTCTAGAGCATAAGGGGTTAGGGAAAGTACTGAGAAAACTGTGGAAGGAATATTAGAAGAAAACTTCCCAGGTACCATGGAGAATGAGGAAATTGAGGAAATCTACATTCAAGAAACTCAGTAACGCCAAAATAGACTAGATTCCAAAAGAAAACTATTAAGACATATCATAGTCAAATACTCCAAAGTAAAAGATAAGGATAAAATTCTAAAAGCAGTGAGAGAAAAACAGAGTCACCAACAGAGGAGAACCAATTAGATAAAATTCTGATTTCTAAGCAGAAACTATGCAAGCAAGAAGACAGTGAGATGGCAAATACTGAAGGATGGGGGGAAAAAAACCACACCACAAAACACTCAAAATACAAAAACAATTGCCAGCCAAGAATCCTGTATCCTGCAAAGCTGTCCATCAAATATGAGGAGAAATAAGGTCAGTTGCAGAAAAGCAGGGACTTAGGGAATTTGTAAAAACAAGACCAACTCTACAAGAAATTCTGAGGAAAGTCCTTCACACAGAGTCGCCAAAGGACAGAGGATGAACCACAGGAACCAGAAACAGCAGAAAGAGAAACACAGCAAAATAGCAGTGATAAAACCTGACTGTGATTGACTTAAATAGATCAATTAAGAGAAAGAGAGTAGAAGAATGGATTTAAAAAAACCCACAAAAAACAAAGCCCATCAACATGTTGCCTACAAGAGACACATCTAAGAAACAAGAAAAAGTATAGACTAAAAATCAAAGGCTGAGAAAAAAAAATACCAAGCAAATAGTATCCACAAAAAAAGCAAGAGTGGTAATACTAATCACAGATAAAATAGACTTCAGGATGAAAGTCACCATAAAAGATAAGGAAGGGAACCTATATAATTATTGAAGGCACAACAGATCAAGATGACGTAAGTATGGTCAACATCTATGCACTATATGACAGATCTGCAAAATAAAAAAAAAATGACAGTTTAATGATTGAAGAAATAAATATACCCACAATAGTGGCAGGAGATTTTAATAGACCACTCTCACCAAAGATAGGTAAACTCACAAGAAATTTAAAAAATATGTAGAAGATCTACACAATAGTCAGCCAATGTGACCTTGTGGATATATTCAGGGTAATGCACCCACAAAAAACTCAATTTACTTTTTTTCAAGTGCACATATTACATTCTCCAGAATTAATCATATTTTAGGACACAAAGCAAGACTTAACAAATTTAAAAAAATGAAATAATATAAAGTGTCTCTTCAGAGCATATGCCATCAACTAGAAATTAATGATAACAGGATAAAGGACAAAAAACCACCCAAGTGGAAGCTAAATAACACCCAACTGGAACACTACTTAAATGTAAATGTTGAATAATGCTATGTGCAATGTATTGAATGACCCACAAGGCATCAAAAGAAGATGGAGGGAATACACAGAGTCACTGTACCAGAAAGAAATGATTGACATTGAAAAATTTTAGGAAGTACCGTATGAACAGGAGCACATGGTAAAGAAAAAGGAAGTGGAAGCTGCATTGAAGGCATTGGCCAAAAAATAAGGCCTGAGGAATCGATGTGATACCAATTGATTTGTTTCAATTAACAGATGTAGCCTTGGATGCACTCACCAGTCTAAACCAGGAAATTTGGAGGAAGGCTGTCTTGCCAATGGATTGGAAGAGGTTCATATTTGTTTCCATTCCCAAGGAAGGTGATCCATCTAAATGAAATAATTTCATTTCCAATGAAATTATTGAACAATATCATTGATATAACATGCTAGCAAAATACTGCTGATGATCATTAAAAAATGGCTGAAACAATATATACATAAAGGGCTGCCAGAAATTCAAGCAGGTTATAGAAGAGGCCATTGCACTAGGGGTATCATTGCTGATATTCGATGGATCCTCGCTGAAAGTAAGGAATACCAGAAGAATGTCTATTTGTGTTTTATTGTCTATGCAAAGATGTTTGACTGTGTGGATCATGACAAGCTGTGGCTGACACTGAGAAGAATGGGCATCTCAGAGCACTTGACTGTGCTCATGAGGAACCTAGACCAGGAGGCTGTTGTGCTAACAGACCAGGGGAGCACTGCATGGTTTGGAATTGGGAAGGGAGTGTGTCAGGGATACATTCTCTCTCTATACCCATTCAATCTATATGTTGAACAAATTATCTGAGAAGCTGAACTCCATGAAGAGGAGTGTGGCATCAGGATTGGAGGGAGACTCATCAATAACCTGCATTATGCAGATGACACAACCTTGCTTGCTGAAAGTGAGGAGGATTTGAAGCACTTGTTGCAAAAGATTCAAGGACTGTAGCCTTCTGAATGGAGAAGAGATTGAAACTGTCAACAACTTCCTCTTCCTTGGATCCAAAATAAACACACTTGTTACAAGCAGTCAGGAAATAAGGAAATGCATTTGCAATGGGAACATCTGTAATTAGAGACATTTCCAAAATACTGAGGAGTAGAGATATCAGTTTGAGAACTAAGGTGCCTCTGATTCAGCCCATGGTCTCTTTTATTATTAGCTATGCATATGAGACCTGGAAAATGAGTAAGAATGACAGAAAAAAGAACTGATACCTTTGAGCTGTGGTGTTGGAGAAGAGCACTGATTATTCCATGGATGGCCAAGAAAACGAATAGATATGTCTTGGAGAGGGTGCAGCCAGAATTCTCTTTGGAGGCAAGAATGATAAGGCTTCACCTAACATACCTTGGACATATTGTTGGAGATGCTATTCCTTGGAGAAGAACATGATGTTGGGAAGGTTGGAGGGTTGGCAAAGGAAAGGGAGACTCTCAACCAGGTGAATTGACAAGGTGACTGCTGCAATGGGCTCTTGTGTGTCAGGAAGTGTGAGGATGGCACAGGTCAGGACTGGTTTCAGATCTTTTGTTCATAGGGTTGCTATGAATCGTACTCAACTCAATGGCACTTAACAACAGCAACGACAAAACAGTACTGTTATAGAAAAAATTTAAAAAATGAGCAAAAAGTTCCTTGAAACAAATGAAAATGATAATACAACATATCAAAACCTCTGGAACAAAATCACCCAAAACAAAACAAAACAAAACAACCTGAAAAACAAAAACAAACAAAAAACTTCTAGAACACAAATAAGACAGTCTTTACGGGGAAGTTCATAGTAATAGGCTAACACAGTTCTTTTAAAAAAAGAAAAGACAATTAGTGGCTTAATTCTGAACCTCCATCAAATAGATAAAGAATAGTCTACTTCCTGCTGAAAAGGGA
>NW_006399767.1:6995912-6997680 GCF_000299155.1 Elephantulus edwardii | reverse complement strand
ACAGAACTAGTTGAAATGAAATCTATTAATGATGGAAAATTAGAAAAGCTACTGTCTGATAAATTTGAAAACCTAGAGAAAGTGGACAAATTCCTAGAAACTCAAACACTACTCAGTTGACACAGGCAGATATAGAACATTTGAACAGATCTATCACAAAAGAAGAAATATAGCAGGCCATAAAAAGACTACTCCTTAAAAAAAACAACACAAAAGTCCTACGGCTGATGGATTCATGGCTGAATTATACCAATCGTTCAGAGAAGATCGATCACCAATTCTATTTAAACTATTTTTTTAAAACGAGGGAGGGGAGAATCATTCAATGAAGCAAGCATAATCCTAATAACAAAACCAGGCAAAAAAGAAAACTACAGACCTATGTTACTCCTGAATATAGATGTGAAATCTAACAAAATCCTGGCCAATAGAATCCAATAGCACATAATTCATCCAGACCAAGTGGGATTCATAAAAGATATGCAAGGATCGCTGAATATAAGAAAAATAATCAGCTTAATTTATGATATTAACAAAGCAAAGAACAAGAACCACATGATCCTCTCAACTAACAAAACAAAGACCTTTGGAAAAAAATCTAACACTCCTTCCTGATTAAAACAATCAACAAAATAGAAATAGAAGTAAATTTTCTCAATATAGAGAAAAGTATATACGTGAAACCAAGAGCCAGCATCACTCTCAATGGAGAAAGACTAATAGCATTCTCCTTGTAAACAGGGACCAGACAAGGCTGCCCACTATTACTACTCCTACTCAGTATTAAATTGGGAACCCTCCCTAGGGCAATAAAATAGGAGAAGGAAATAAGAGTCATCTTGATTGGCAAAAAGGTGGTAAAACTATCACTATATGCAGACAATATGATTGTATACACCCCAAAGACTCAACAAAAACCTGTTAGACATAGTACGTGAATTTAGTAGAGTGGCAGGATAGGAGATCAATATACAAAACTCAGTGTGATTCCTCTACAGTAACATGGAGAACACAGAAAAGGAAACTAAGAAAACAAGACCATTTAAAATAGCTAACCATAGACTAAGATGCTTGGGAATAAACCTAACTAGAGACATAAAACACCTTTATAAGAAAACTACAAAACACTACTGTGAGAAGCAATTTGAGATCTAACAAAATGGAAAAAAAATATTCCTCGGTCATGTATAGGAAGTCTCAACATAGGGAAAATCACAATCTTACCAAAAGCAATATACATGTTTAACACAATCCCAATACAGACACCAAACTCATTTTTTAGATAGATAGAAAAAGCAATTGGCAAGTTTCTTTAGAAAGCCAAGAGACCCTGAATAAGCAAATGACTTCTGAAAAACAAGAATGAAGTGTTAAAAAACCTAAACATAGAAATTCCATATGACTCAACTATTCTATTATTAGGAATATGTTATTTTTGTTGTTACATGCCATCGAGTCGCCTATGACCCACCCATAGCAACCCTATGTACATCAGCTCTGAACCCTGTCCTGTTCTGAGCTAGTCTCACTAATTCTGAAACACCAATTCTCATTCCTCCAGTTACTGTATCAGTCCATCTATTAGAGGGTCTTCCTTTACTGCATTGTTCCTCCACCCTTCTGAGCATGATGTCCTTCTCCAATGACTGGCCTATCCTGGCCATGTGTTCAAAGTATGTGAGATGGAGCTTCAAAATCCTAGCCTCCAGGAAGAAACCTGGTTTCACTCTCTCCAAAACAGATCTATTTGTTTTCTTGGCAGTCCATG
>NW_006399767.1:6993361-6995372 GCF_000299155.1 Elephantulus edwardii | reverse complement strand
GGGGTGGGAGGGGGAATCCCAGGGATGACAGAGTTTGGTGGGCAGAGGGAGCAGGTGGAGGAAATAGGAAAGATCCAAGGAGGACCTGAACAAACAATAGTCAACATAGTTCAATAGTGATTGGTTTTATAGAACACAATATATATATGATGATTGTATGAAACACAATGTGAATGAAGGAATGTATGAAACTTAGTGTATATGAATGAAATATACTGTATAGGAATTTTGTAAGCATACCAATATCTATCTATCCATATCAATATAACTCCCAATATAAAGATAACTGCTAACTTCTACTCTGCCTAAGATCTCAAAAAATGGTCCAATATTTCATTTTTCAATCTGAAAATAAGAAACAGTAGATGAATGTAATGTGCAGGAAGCAGTATCCATAATAATGAAAAAAACTGAGCTTTAATTAAAAACAAACCTGTTTGTGAATGAAAAAAATGACTAAAAAAATTGCCAACTGGAAAACTGTTATAATGTGGAAAAACACATCTAATATACTTAAGGTGAAAACAAAAGCACCATGTACCCTATGGTCTCAGTACCTATTATTTAAAAGAAAATACTTATAATGGGGGGGGGAAGCAGTGAGTTAGGAATTTTTCTGACATGGTCAAGGATAAACAACAAGATAGTGAGTCTGAAGTGGAATGAAAGAAAGGATGAGTGATAGAATATGCTCCAAGAACAATGTTGAAGGCCTGAGAGAGGCTGGTAAATCAGACATTGGCTTTACATTGGACATGAAAGCAGACACTGGATCAAATAATTTTGATTACTGTGTTGAAAAGAAAGCAGCCATATGAAGTAAAATCAATGCCAGGTAAGAGGCTTTTACAATAATCTTGACATGGATTTGGCTTTCCTTTCTTTCTTTGACCCTCTACCTTTCCAGAAAGATGCATTTTTCTAAGCACTAGTCCCTCCTGAAAACATGCCCAAAGGATATGAGACCACCTTGTTTCTAAGGAGCACCTATGCTGTCCTTCCTCTGAGACAGCATTATTGTTTGTTCTTTCAGCTACCCACGGTATACTGGATACTCTTCTCCAAGAGCACAATCCAAAGACATTCATTCTTCTTCAGTCTTCCTTATTCACTGTCCAACTTTTAGATCTTAAGAAGAAATTGAAAAGACCAAGTTGTTTTTTTATGGTAAATCTGGTGCACCTTAGTCTTTAAATTGACATCCTTGTTCGTTACCACTTTGAGGGTATATGACATTAGATTTTCCCAATGCAACACATCTCAACACATCTCAACAAAGATGAACTGACACGGTGACTGTAACAATCAACACCTAAGAGATGAGGATAGCACAGGATAGTTCATATCTGTTTTTCATAGGGTCACTATGAGAGGTGGTTATTAGCTTGAGTATAACAACAACAACACCTTGGATTGGGAGCTTAAAGTAATATCTTTGGTTATTTAGAATAGAAACTATTAACTATGGCCTACGGGTCCAAATGAGCCTGCTGTCTTTTTTGTAAATAAATTTTATTGGAACCCAGCCATGCTCACTCATATATGTACCGGCTATGGCTGTTTTCCTTTTACAACAGCAGAGCTGAGTAGTTGTGACAGACCATATGGCCAGCAAAAGAAAGTATTTACTATCTGGTTCATTACAGAAAAAGTTTGCTAACCTCTGACTCAGAATCTCCTGGGAGGAAGATTATGGCCAGGAAGCTGCTTCTGAGGTATGTAGAACAACACAGCCATAAACTACTGTTTCTGATCACTACAATTCTTCCTAATTCTTTACCTAATGCTTTGCAGAGGATGAAGGAAATTTTTTTTTCTGCATTCTACTGAATGGGGCAATACAAAACAGAGCTAGTCTTCCAGTCATAGAAAGTGGATATTATCATTCACTGATCTTAGATGAAAGCAGAGAATACCAGAAGAATGTCTATCTGTGCTTCATTGATTATGCAAAGGCATTGACTATGTGGATCATAACAAACTCTGGTTGACTCTGAGAAGAATGGGAATC
>NW_006399767.1:6950809-6992391 GCF_000299155.1 Elephantulus edwardii | reverse complement strand
AACAACAACAACAACAACTCAATCAAGAAAACTCCACGTTCTTTCAGAAATCATTCCCTCTGTGCCAAAGCTGTAGACGACTCTATAGGAATGATTTCTGGAAGAACATCGATTTTTCTTGATTGGATTAATGGGTGATAAGACTCATTTTCTAGGATCCTCAATTTTATTTTTTGTACAAGTTTGGCCAGAAATTTGAGTGACACATAGCACCCCAACCAGGGATTAGCCAAGAGGACAAATGTACCCCCCAATGTGCTATACCGTTTAAAAAAAATTACTTCTATTTCTGTGAAAAACACAAGACTTGCCCTGATGGCGACTCAAGTTTTATTCAGATGGGCACTTCCCTTCCCAGTTTTCTTCTCTTCATTGTGTCTGCTCAGAATCATATTCTCTGCTTTCCATTGTTCTGTAAAGATGTGTATATAGTTTCTCAGTTTCTGCATGGGGTGATCTTTGCTGTTGTCCTGAGGAATGACTTAATATTTTATAAGTACTTGAAATAAAGAATGTACACAAGAAGAAAAAAACCCAGCATATTCATGACGAGCTTGGAGTCATCAAAAAGCACTGCTTTCTGAACCCTAGATGGACAGCAATGAGAGAAGACTCTTATAAAGTACAAAATTGAATGCGTTACAGAAGCATTCACTAAATATGCACATATGTAAAATATAAATAGATTAAGTATTATGAAAGAAAAAGAAAGTTTGTTGAAAGAGGATAATGGTGGTCATAATTGACAGCATGTAGACAGTGGAATACCATTTGAGTTGAGTCTTGAAGAATGAGTAGGGATGGAAAGATGGAGCAAAACTGATTCCGTCTACAGTGAACAGCAGGAACAGAGGCAGGAAGTGGATGAGGAATTACGAGAACTTGTAAGAAAGATCACAACCTCACAACACAGGTAGTGCATGGTTGAGACTTTGGCAGCAGTGAGGAAGAGTCATGAAATGAGGTTGGAAATGAAGAGAGGGGTTAGACAATCCCAGCCTTTGTGAATCACTTGAAGAAGCTTTTCTTTTAAGACTTGTGTCTTCGATATGCCAAACCAATTTTGGGTCGAGTGCATTTAACGAGAACAAAACTAAAGGCTCATAACAACAAGAACGTTTCAGAAAAAAACAAAAAGTTTAAAAAAAATTGTTGAGTCAAAAAATCAATAAAGAAATTAAGATTTCTTGGAAAAAAAAAAGACTTGTGTCAAGTTTACTGAGGGAAGTAAAGCAGACAAGTTACAATGAATTTGCACTATGGCCACAGTGTAGAGTATGGCTTGAAGGAGGCCAGTGGCTAAACTCCAGGATCCAGTTGGGAGTTAGTTTTCAGTGGGTCAGGAGATAGATAGCAATGATACAAGCCTACATTGATGTGTCTGGTTTAATACAATAAACCTTTATTGTGTTTTTACCATAAATAAAAACGTATTCTTGATTATATAGTTTAATAAGAAAACAAGACTTCCTCCTTTTTCAATAAATCTATAAGTTCTGAAGAGTTAAAAAGTTTACAATACTTCCTACCTCTTATATATAATAGATTATGATAAATTACCTATGACTGCTTGGAAGATTCCTAGTGAAGTTCAAAGGAAGGGAAAAGTCTATTGTTTGACAATTAGGGAAACTTTACCTATCCCTTACCTCAAATGCTAAGTTGAGTACTTCACATACAATAATAATAATACAGGGGGAGCTCTGGTGGCCTAGTGGCAAGAAGCTGCACTGCAATCCCAGAGGAACACGGTTCGAATCCACCAGATGCTCTGCCAGAGAAGGAGGCGCAATATCCTCCTGTACCAGTCAGATCTGATTTGACGGTACACGCACACAAAATAATAAAAAATTAAAAAAAATAATAATAATACAGGGATAATATCAAGAGAATGGCTGGATCATGTTACAGACATTTGGATATTTCACTCATCTTGTTAATTGTTTCCAAACACACTGATTTCAGTAACTGGGTATCCCAGTGTGAATTTCTTATTAAATTTCTATGGTTTTCCCTTCACTTGTTGCTTGTCACCAGACCCTCCTGGTGCTGTCATAAGACAGTGTCTGGTCTACCTCCTGGGTTCTGGCAGTCTGCTTGTCCCCATTTTCCCCTATAGTCAGTTTTTTGTTGGTTCTCTGAGGAACTATCAATTTTATTCATAGCTGTCAGTCTGTGTCTGGGATCACAGTGTGAGAAAGAGCCAAGATTAAGAAGTGGATATGCCAAATAAAGTTGAAATGATTTCCAAATGTCCAGGCTCTAACAAATCTATCCTGTTATGTGGCCAAGACATAGCAATTCTTATTGGATCTACATGAGCGGTGCAGAGTCACAGCTCCTGGAAGAGTCTGTTGCATATATTATTAAGTGTTTAATGAATGTCAGTTTAATAAAAAAATATGTAAGTTGTGATGCTGCTTCAGTGAGACCAGTTCACAGTAATCATCCTACACTGTGAAGAATTCTCAAGAAGGTTTTCCTGCTGTTAGGGAGAGCTGCCAAATCTCATTCTTTCCCTTGTCTGATCCCTTCCACCAGTAGGAACAGTTGAACCCAGTATGAGTCAACTCAGGTGAAGATAATATCCTAAACCTTCATTGCTGCAAAAGGTGGATCCTGAAATTAGGCCTGAGACCACAGACTCTGCCCTTTCAGGAGCAGAATACTGATTGAAGCCATAATTTGGAGCATAACATCTCATTCTTTGCCATTTGAGTGAATTTCTTAGCTTCCCTTAATTCTTATTTCATCATTTACAGACAGAGAATAATGCTATCTCCAGCACAGGCTATAGTCCTTAGAGTAAATCTAGATGTCAAATCAGTGCCACATAGAAGATCATTATTCCGGTTGCTATTAAATCAGCTCCAAGTTATAGTGACCTTTTGCATAACAACAAAAATCTTGCCTGGTCAGGCAACGTCTTCACGCTTGTTGGTATATTTCATTCTACAGCTGAAGCTATTATACGGTACTTTTCTATCTTGGTACTGCATCATCTAGGCCTATACCATTGTATGTTCTGTGGTAAGCCATAGGATTTTCACTGGCTAATTTTTGGAATATTCTTTGCCAATACCACAACTCAAAGGTGTCAATTCTTCTTCAGTCTTCCTTATCCATTGCCCAAACTTCACATGCATATGCAGCCATTAAAATCAGTTTGGGTCAGGCAAGAATATTAGATAAGAATATTCCATATAACATGAACTGCCAAGAGAACAAACAAATCTGTCTTGGAAAGCCAGATTATTCCTTGGAAGCAAGGATGGTGAGACATTTCTGTCATACTTTGAGCATGTTGTCAGGCAGGGCCAGTCCCAGCAGAAGGACATCATGCTTGGAAAAGAAGTCACTTAAAAAGGGGAAGACCCTCAATGAGACAGAATAGTACAGTGGCTGCAACAGTGGGTTTAAGCACAGCAAAGACTACAGGGGTGGAGCAAGATTAGCAGGATTTTGTTCTCTTGTCCACAGGGTCATTTTGAATTGGCACTAATAATAATTTTGTAAAGTACACTCACCACCAGGCCTTTCTTCCCAGTCTTTTTAGAAAACTCCACTGAAACTTGTCTACCACAGATGACTCAGATATTTGGGATATCAATGACATAACTTACAGAATTCTAGCAATGCCCAAGTCACCAAAATATGTCAAACTTACAGATGTGTGGTAGAAATTAGTATTCTACTACAAAATCCTTGTGGAACCTTGTCTCCACTTTGCAAACTATGGCTATAAGGGAATTGGCAGTTACCCACAGCAGACTTCACCAGCATCATCTTATCAATTTTACAACAGTGTGAGCTTGACCTTGACTCCATTTACAAAGTTGCAGTGTATTTCACTATGTCCTCATTTGTTGAGCTGTAATACTGTTGGTTGGTGTACTCATATAATAATTTGATACTGGTCTGGGAAGAAAACTGATGATTTCAACTCTACCATGTTTCCTCTAGACTTTGTTTTCCAGAACAGGGACATTTTGAATAATCAACACTTTCATATTATTTCCATGTATTTTGGTGGGGTGGGGGAGCACAAAAAAAAAAAAAAACCCAACAAAAAACAAACGCAGAAAACCACCAAAACACTCATCCAAACAAAAAACTCATTGCTGTTGAGTTAAATGATTCATAGCCGTTCTTCCAGTGGTTTTTAATAGATTGTAAATCACATGGGAGGAAATTTCCCATATTTCTCACTCTCAGAGATGCTGTGCATTTGAACCAAGTACTTTTAGATTAGCAGCACAATTCTCTATGGACTAAGCCACCAATGCTCCCCACAGAAACAAACACACCTTCAAATCTTGAACAAAGTTACATATCTCTAGTGGCCAAGGAGGATTGCAGGAAAAGGATTTGGAAATGACTGTAGCTTGGAGCTGAGAAAACCATGTGCTTCCTCATGGGACAAATAGCATCTTCTTATAATTTTCAATAGTCAAATGGTCTTTTTTTTCTATATTTTATTAGTTTTCATAAACATTTACAGAGATTTTGGGTTTCCATTCATTCATTGTTGCACTAGTCAAATGGTCTTGATCTTACTTTACATTGGTCCAGATCCTCAAGAACATGGGTAGCATATGAAATGAGTTTTGTTGATGGTTATAAAAATTAATATTACTATTATGGGTGAGACCTTTGAATCTGGACAAGACAGAAAAGGTCCATTTCTCTTTGTGTCTCCTTCTAAGAATAATGAAACATCCTGGCTCTAAGTATAAAAAATAAACATCAGATGACTGAAAAGTGGAAAGAAGAAGGGTTACGCACTAGAGACCTTAAGATTTAAGAACAATGTGTGGTTAAATTCCTTATGTTATTTTAAATTCCATTCATGTTTTGTGACTAGATTCTGGGGAAGTCCCTACTTTGGAAATGCCAAAAGATAGAGACAAAAAATGTTATCAAGAAAAGGGCTCAAATATGGCAACCTAGAAGGCCAGACAAAATGCTTTGGACAATACTCACCCTACTCTACTCAGACACTATGAAGAAACCACACCTTCTTCCCTACAATGCTAGGAAAGTCTGAGCACAGCTTGTGTTCTTCTAACCAGGGAGCCTTGCTTAGCTTCTGCTTGAAAGTTTGTCAAACTGATGCAGACATCCTAAAGGAGATGACAATCTGCTTCCATAAAGATTTTAAGAAATTCTATGGTACAGTCCTACTTTGTCCCATGGGATTGATCCAGGGGCCAAACCAGTAACACTTAAGAACAATAACAATAACAAAAGCAGCTGTAGTTCAGTGGCAGAATTCTCACCCTCAATGCTGGGAATCCAGTGCATTGACTTGTAGTCAATGCACGTCAAGTGCAGCATCAACTGCCTGTGAATGGAGGCCTGCATGCTGTTCTGATGCTTCCAGAGACACATCCAGACTTTGAGGGAGCTGAACTTTCATACCATAAGTGACTGGGCAGAAAGGCCTGTCAATGTACTTCTACAATCAGCCAATGAAGACCCAATGGATCACACTGGTCCCATTTGCAAGTGATCATTAGAATGGCACAGGGGCAGGCAGCGTTTCATTTTCTTATGTTTGTGATCTTTACGAGTTGAAGCCTCATTTGCTATCAACTTACAAGGACAGAAATCAAAAGATGAATTACATTAGGAAAATCTGCTGTCGATGACCTCTTCAGAGTGCTAAAGAGCCACAAATCAGTCTAAAGACTAAGGTGTGTTGATTCAGGCCACGATCTTCACAGTTACTTGCTATGTATCAGAGAGCTGGACCAAAGGTGACAGAAGGAGAATTGATGCCTTTGAGTTGTGGTGCTGGAGAAGACTATTAAGCATACCATGTACTGCCAAGAGAACAAACAGGTCTGTCCTGGGAAGGATGAAATCAAGCTGCTCCCTATAGAGGCAAGGATTTGGAAGCTCTTTCTCACATACTTTGAGCATGTAGTCAGGAGGGACCAGTCCTTGGAGGAGGACATCATGGTTGGAAGGGTGGAGGGATAGCACAAGAGAGGAAGACCCTGCATGAGATGGATTGACACAGTAACTGGAGTAATGAGGGTGGGTGTGACAGAGGCAGTGAGATTGGCTCAGGATAGAGAAGGATTTAGAGCTACTGTGCATAGGATCACTATGAGTAGCTGTTGAATTGACAGCACATAACAAAAAGGACATCAGATTTGGCACACACTTAGCAAGGTAGTAGATCAGACTCCTTGGCCTTTGGTGTCAATTTAGTGATCTTCAGAGTCCTGAAATTTTTGGTGAAATTTGGACTTCTACAGAAAAGCATGAGATAGGATTTTGCAGATCTTGTTAAACTAAGCGTATACACAAAGCCTGTGCAAACCATTAAGTTTTCAGAGGCAGTTCATCACAAGGAAGGAGATTGTCCATCCTTCTCCCACAGACCAGCTGGTGCATTTGAACCAAACGCCTTCAGAATTGCAACACAGCTTCTTGCCACTAGGCCATCAGAGAGATTGTGAATCCTTTTCCATATGTCCTCACCAATGAGTGTATGGCAATGAATAGAGAAATTGAAGAAAATTATTACACTGCTCATTTTTCTTGGCCTTCTTAGACATAGTCCAAAGGAAACCCAGAGCTGGGCAAGCTTTTCTGTTGACATCCTTTCTCTACCCAGTATGTGCTGAACTTTACTTCTCTAATAACCTGTGTGCTATTGAGAATTCAACATCATTTTTGCCCATTATCTCCTAAAGGAGTATCAAGGTTTCCACAAAAATGACGCATTTCAGCCACCAGATGCTTTTGTTATTGTTTACATGTATCATCAAAGTGAAACCAACTCATAGCTGAGCCTCCTGCAGGTTTTCAGAGGCAGTAAATCGTACGGGAGGCGATTGCCCATTTTTCTCAATGTTTTGGACATGTATAATTCCATTATGGCACTCTAAATGAAGCCACATAGGAATTGTATCTTTCCAGTTAACTTCAATCTCTCCTCTCCTCTCCTCTCCTCTCCCCCCTCCCCTCCCCTCCCCTCCCCTCTCCTCTCCTGTCCTCTCCCTCGCCAGATTGAATGTGAAGTGAGTTAGTGGGGATATCTTAGGTATAAAAGTAGACGTTCATATATATTGAAATTAAATCCGCAAGTTATGGTTTGCGTGCTTTGCTCATACTAACTGGACAATTTAAATAATATTTCAATCAGAATAGTTAGGAGAAGTCTGTAAATGAACTAGAATACTGAGCTAGAAATCATCATTGTAGTTTGAGGTATTGACTTTTGTGTGAAAGGAACTTAAACATGAGCAAGAATTTAAGTACAACATCGAGGAAGCACAGATTCTGCAAAGTCATTGCTGGTCGATGACCTCAGTGGGACATTTACTTAAATACAGGAAACCACCAGGTTATGAATTTGATGTTTCCCCACATGTATCTTTAAGTCAAATTTGTAGGTGAGTCAGAACAGGTGCATATGGGTTCTTATTTAGCCTTTCTTTTGGGTGAGAAAAATCTAGAAGCCTTTGCAATGACTGAAAAGCTGAACATGCAGCAAGTGACTCTGAAGGCAAAGAAGATCTGTTATAAGTGTTGGTTTACTTTTAAAAGTGAGGGTAAATTTATGCCACATTAAAAGGTGAGGACAAGTTGTCTGCAAACTGGAAATTTGTACTTGAAGGACTCAGTGTTTGTCCACATCACCTGAAACAGATTAGTAATAAATACTGAATGCCTTCCCTTCCTGAATGTGTTGACCAAGTGTGCTCACATGATACTACTTAAAACCATAAGAATACAAAGCATTATATTAACATGATTATATTAAAGATGCTAAAAATGTCATGAATATTAAATAAAATGTGATGATTTTAGTACCCTCTTGGGTTAGGATTGTAGCACTTTCTTTGCTTTGGAGAGTGGGGCTTTAACACCAAGGAAAGTTACTATAAGCCACATGATGGACATTTTTGTTATTCTCTGTTGTCTAATGATGATTTATTAGCTTAAAGTTCAAACTTAATTACTATGCTCTATCAGTCTTTATTATTTCAGTTTTAGGACTCTTTAAAGTGAGTCTGTAATATTATTCCCCCTTTTTACAGATGAATAAACAAGAACTAACAATTAACTGATTGGGTCAAGAAGGTTAACAATAGAGACGCAAATGAATAATTGGACTCTGTAAATCTTATTCCAGCTAGTGTCTGCTGCTCCTGCTTTGTATTGCTGACAAGCCGCACATACATATCACACAAAACATCGACTCTGTTCTTACAAATATAAGGAGCTAACTCATACCTGGCCCTTCAACAGCTGCTGGATTCAAACTCTTAGAGATGTGTAGCCCTTCGGTTGACAGTACAACTCCATATAGATCACACCAGAGATCTCCATAAGGAGTATATTTATAAGAGTTCAGACAATTTCAATTGGAAGATCTGTCTTAGATTTTTACCTCTCCAGCCATCCCAAACCCCAAACCAAACACAGTACTATCAAATACATTCCAACTCACAGCGATGCTCTGGGTTTCTGAGGCTGTAAATCTTTATGGTAGGAAATTGTCTATCTTTCTCCAGAGACTAATTGGTGGATGCAAATGACTGACCTTTCAGTTGGCAGCACAACCCATAATGAACCACACCAGTTAGTAATTCTACCTTTATGACCTTCAAATGTCACACCTAGTTTGTTTCTTTTTCATTATAAATTTCTATAGTTCAGATTTAATTACTATGCCCTATCAGTATTATTCCAACTTAGAAAGTTCTTATACGTTATTTTTCACCCCAGATCTTTCTCATTTCCTGTACCCACCCCTCTCTCCATCCATCAAATCCTGTGACCCTATGATTACTCCTCCCACCCATCCTCACTCCTCTGCTCCGACTCTCCCTTTCTTTATTTCCTCAGACACATTTACTAGTTTTCCATTTCTACAAAAATCATCTTATATATTTTTTGTCCTTATGAGAAAGATCTGATTTAGCTTAATGCTTTCCAGTCCCTCTCAAGTTGTTGATATGTACTATCAAGTAGCATGTAACTCATACTGACCCTATGTACAACAGCTCTGATGCCTGCCCTGTCTCGAGCCAGTCTCACTGACTCTGACACACCTACCTACATTGCCCTAGTTACTGTATTAATGTTATCTGAAGTCTTCCTCTTCTGTACTGTCCCTCCACCCTTCCGAGCACGATGTCCTTCTCCAAGGATCAGTCCCTCCTGGCCACTTGCCCATAATATGTGAGATGGAGCTTCAAAATCCTAGCTTCCAAAGAGAAACTTAGTTTCACCCTCTCCAAGACAGACCTTGTTTTCGTGGTGGTCCATGGTATGTTCAGGACTCTTCACCAGCACCACAACTCAAAGGCATCAATTCTTCTATCATCCTTAGTCATTGTCAAGCTCTCTGATGGATAGCAAGGAATTGCAAAGATCATGACCTAGATCAGGTGCACCTTTGTCTCTAGACTGACAAAATTGTTTCTCAGTACACTGGAGAGATCCCTGACAGCAGATTTACCTAATACAATTCATGTTTTGATTTCTTGAATGCTGGTGCCAGGAGTGTTGATTTAGGAGCTGAGCAAGCTGTAACTGTTAACCTCAATCTTCTCTCCAACAATCATGATGTTGCCAACTGGCCCTGTGGTGAGAATCTTTGTCTTCCTGATGTTGAGCTTCAATCCATATTGAAGACTACAGTCCTTAACCTTCGGCAGCCAAGTACTTCAGGTTCTCCTCAGTTTCAGCAGGCAAGGTTGTGTCATCTGTTTAACATAGGTTGTTGATGAGTTTTTCTCCAATTCTGATTCCACATTTCTCCTCATAAAGCCCAGCTTCAGGAATGATCTGTTCTCCATACAGATTGAAAAGGTATAGGGAAAGGATGTATCCCTCATGCAATCCCTTCCTAATTTTGAACCATGCAGCATTTCCCTACTCGGCTCTGAGGACTGCTTCCTGGTCCAAGTATGGGTTTTGCATAAGCACAATCAAGTGTTCTGGGATTCCCACTCTCCTCAAGGTTAACCACAATTTGTTGTGACCCACACAGTCAAATCCCTTTGCATAGTCAATGAAACACAGATAAAGTATTCCCCTGATACTCTGTTTTCTGCTAAGATCCATCTGACTTTGGCAATAATGTCTCTACTGCCATGGCCTCTTCTAGACACAGCTTGTATTTCTGGTAGATCTCTTTCAATGTACTTTTACAGTCATTTCTGGATAATATTCAGTATGATTTTGCTTGTGTGTGATATGAATGATATTGTACAATAATTTCCACACTCTGTTTACCATTTTTTGGATTGGGAATAGATATGGATCTCTTCCAGTCACTTGTCTAGGTAGTTGTTTTCCAGATTTCTTGGGACAACTTGATTAGCACGTTCAGAGCACAACATAATTTTTCCTGAGTGCTGCATAGTATTCCATTATGTGAATGTACCATAATTTCTCAATCCATTCGATTGTGGTTGGACATTTGGACTGTCTCGTGTTTGTATTAGGTAGTTTGAAAGAGGTGGGGTTTTTTTTATTTGTTTGTTTGGGGTTTTTTTTTGGTATTTAATAGTGACATCCACTTCCTACACAACTTGTCTCTGGAAACTAATTTTGATAAGAGTTATAGAGGGGCTTCAGGCCTTTTGTTCATGGGGTCATTATGAGTGGTGCTCAACTTGAAGACAATCAACAACAACAATACCAAAATATAACAGGTTTTTTTTTCTCTTATTTCTTCCCTTGAATAACAGTACCTTCTGAGAGTTTGATATTAGCAGCCAGAAATCAAAAGACAAATTGCATCAGGAAAATATGCTGTTAGAGGCCTCTCCAGATTGCTAAAAAGCAAGCATGTCAGTCTGGAGAGTAACATATGCCTGATCCTGACCATGATCTTCACAATTACTTGCTATGTATCAGTGAACTGGACAATGGATAAGGATGGCAGAAGAATTGATGCCTTTGTGTTGTGGTGCTGAAGAAGAGTAGTGAACATACCATAGACCACCACGAGAACAAACAAGTCTGTCTTGGAGAGGGTAGAACCAAGTTGCTCCATGGAGGCAAGGATTTTGAAGCTCTAGCTCACATATTTTGGGCATGTTGCCTGGAGCGACCAGTCCTTGGGGAAGGACATCATGCTTGGAAAGGTAGATGGATGGCACAGGAGAAAATGACACTGGATGAGATGGATTGAAATAGTGATTGGTGTAATGAGGGCAACTCTGTCAGTGACAGTGAGATTGGCTTATTACAGGGCAGAGTTCTGAGCGATTGTTCATAAGGTTTCTATGGGTCACAAGCACTGTGTCAGCATATAAGCACAAAACAATGAGACCTTGATAAGGTCAATTAAAACCTTGATAACGTCTTAGATTCAAAGTTGCTGGTATATATACTGAGAAGTGTGACTGTACTGCACAAGCATCCAGATATGGATAAGCAGGTACAGGTACAGGTACAGATACATACATATATGCGTACAATGCATACCCACACACATGCATAGGAACACTGCAAATCTTACTCAAACATTGGAACTTACTTGGTTGAGAAGTCAAGGTATACTATTTTGCCTAAAGGAACTGCTTTGCCTGTATGTTAACAAAATTTTTAGTGAGTTTTCATCTAATTTTTTAGATCACAGTATGCCTTTATATCACAGTATGTCTTTGGTTTGAACCCAGACCTGCAGATATAACTAGTTCCACAACTACATAGAAGGAAGGGAATGGAACAATGCCTACTTTTCTGCTCTCGAAACAAACAATATTTGTGCCCTGTTTTTTTCAATCATGGACTGTCCCATGGTCATACCAGTAAACAACAACAACCACACACACATAAAAACCTTCTCCCTAAACTGTTGTTGTTATGTGCTGTCGAGTTGTCTGTGACTCATAGTGACCCTATATACAACAGCCCTAAACCTGCTCTATCCTGTGCCAATCTTATTATCTCAGACACACCTACCTCCATTACCCCAGTTACTAAATCAATCCATCTAACCAAGTGTCTTCTTCTCCAGAGCTGTAGCTTCCATTCTCCCAAGCATGACGTCCCTCTCCAAGGACTGATCCCACCTTGCAACATGTCCAAAGTATGTCAGACAAAGCTTCAGAAACCTTGCCTCCAAGGAGCAGCCTGGTGTCATCCTCTCTATTAAGAACTTGTTTGTTCTTCTAGCAGTTTATGATATGTTCAATACTCTTCTCCAGTGGTGAGAATTTTTTTTTTTCCTTGATGCTGAGCTTCAATCCTTATTTAAGGCTGCAGTCCTCTACCTTCTGCAGCAAGTGCTTCAAGTCCTTCTCAGTTTTAGCAAGCAGGGTAGTGTCATCTGCATAACACAGATTGTTGATGAGGCTACCTCTAATCCTGATGTCACATTTCTCTTCATAGAGCCCTGCCTCCCGGATAATCTATTCTACATATTGAGTGAAAAGGTATGGAGATAGCACATCCCTGGCATACTTCCTTCTCAATTTTGTTTCTTTGCTCTGTTTTGAATACGGTCTCTTGGTCCAAGTATAGGTTTCGCATTAGCATGATCAAGTGTTCTGGGATTCCCATTATTCTCAGAGTCAGTCACAGTTTGTTGTGATCCATACAACAAATGCCTTTGCATAGTCAATGAAACACAGATAGACATTCCTCTGGCACTCTCTGCTTTCAGCCAAGATCCACCTAACGTTAACTATAATATCCTTAGTACCATGGCCTCTTCTAAACCCAGCCTACACTTCAGGCAGTTCTCTGTTGATGTGCTGATCCAGTTTTTTAATAATCTCCAGCAGAATCTTGCTTGCATGTGATATAAATGATATTATTAAAAAATTTCCACACTCTCAGTGAGTTTTCACTCTATCGGGTCACCTTTATTTGAAATGGGAACAAAATATAGATCTCTTCCAGTCAACTAGGAAACAAAATACTGAATCTTCTAGATTCCTTTGGAACAGAAAACCAGAAGTGGTCAGTTACATTTCATTCTGCCACAACTACAGTTATTGTGTTGGAAGACTTCAACATAAACACTTCAGCCATTCCACCTCTCACATCAGCAACCAACTGCTGGTGGAATTCACATCTCCAGCCTTTTTTTCTATTTTATGTTGGTCAGGTTTGTCACTATCTGTTCGCTGGCAACTTGACAGCCACACCCTGATGGGTGAAAGCACGGCAGAGATACACCACTCTGGGAAAAGATCAGAGAGTCAATGAAGCTCAATTTCACTGGGATCTGCAGTGCACTTATATGCACAGGAAGACCAGAAAGGGTGGGTTTACAGACGTGGGACATGCAGATTGGCTAGGAGAACCTCAGCCTCATGCAGACCACTCCCAGCTCAACAGACACTGCAGTTGCCTTCCCAAATGGTGAGCTTTCTCAAGCCAGGACAGCCAAACACAGCCGAGCTTTCTCTACCCTGTATTAAAGGCTGTTGGGAGGCTTGCACTTATCTGGAGCGTAGGCAATCTGTCCTGGCCAGAGACACTCCCTTCCTCCCCAACATCCTGCAATCCTGCAACAAGGTTTCTCTCTGTAATCCATTTAAAATTTTGTTACTTCCCAATTCCGCTGTCTTGTTTTCTAAGACTTTTTAAAATTTTCTATTCAGTGCCCCTCTTTTGTCTTTCCTTCCTCCCTCCCTCAGTCCTTTTCTCCTCCCTCTCTCCCCTCCTCCTTTCTCTTTCATGCCATTACAACATTACATGTCATAGAACCTAGCTCTTAACAATCGGCCTGGGAAATATCAGGTTCATTATCTAAAGTTAAGTTTAGATAACAAAAATTGAAGTTAATTTGGGGGGGCATTCAGAAAAACTTGATATAAAAATTTCAATAAATGCTTTTGCTTTTAGCTTCACTTAGCCTGTGTGAACTAACTCAGTCCCACAAGGACAAATACTGTATAAAACCATTTTTGTAGAATGAATATGAGGATCCAGCGTGGGGGAGGTGTGGAAATAGAGGGGTGAGGATGGGTGTTGGGTAGGGTGTTAATCATAGGGCTGCATGGGTGGTGGGGTGAAGGAAATGGGAAGGATCTTTTTTGTAAATAATGTATTCAAACTTTGTAAACAAATCAGAATGTTGTTGTTGTTATGTGCCGTCAAGTCACCTGCAACTCACAGTGACCCTTTGTATAACAGTTCTAAACCCTGCTCTATCCTATGCCAACTTCACTGTCTCTGACACACCCATCCTGATTACCCCAGTCATTGAATCAATCCACCTCAGAGGGTCTTCCCCTCCTGCACTGTCCCTCTACCCTACCAAGCATGATGTCCCTCTCCAAAGACCTGTCCCTCCTTACAACATGTCCAAAGTATGTCAGACAAAGCCCCAGAATCTTTGCCTCCAAGGAGTAGCCTGGTTTAACCCTCTCTAGGATGAATCTGTTTGTTTTCTTGGCAGTCCATGGTACATTCAATACTCTTCTCCAGCACCACAGCTCAAAGGCGTCAATTCTCCTTCTGTCCTCCCTAGTCATTGTCCAGCTCTCTGATGCATAACAAGTGATTGCAAAGACCATGACCTGTATCAGGCGCACCTTTGCCTCCAAAGAGGCACCGTTGCTCTTGAGTACTTTAGAGAGGTCCCTAACAGCAGACTTTCCCATCACAATACTTGTTTTGATTTCCTGGCTGCTGGTGCCAAGAGTGTTGACTGTGGAGCCAAGCAAATTGAAACTGTGAACAATCTCAATCTCTTCGCCATCCATCCTGATGCTACCAATTGGTCCAGTGGTGAGAATCTTTGTCTTCTTGACATTGAGCCTCAGTCCATACTGAAGGATGCAGTCCTTGACCCTCTGCAGTAAGTGCATGAGGTCCTCCTCAGTTTCAGCAAGCAGGGTTGTGTCATCTGCATAACGCAGATTGTTCATAGATCTTCCACCAATCCTAACACCACGCATCTCCTCATAGAGCCCAGCCTCTCGGATAATCTGCTCTGCATACAGGTTGAAAAGGTATGGAGATAGGACACATCTCTAGTGCACACCCTTCCCAATTTTAACAATTCAGTGTTGCCCTGCTCTGTTCTGACGACTGCCTCTTGGTCCAAGTATAGGTTTTGCATTAGCACAATTAAATGTTCTGGGATTCCCATTCTTCTCGGAGTCAGCCACAGTTTGTTATGATCCACGCAGCCAAATGCCTTTGCATAAACAATGAAACACAGATACAGTCTTCTGGTATTCTCTGCTTTCAGCTAAGATCCATCTAACATCAGCTACAATATCCCTAGTACCACGACCCCTTCTAAACCCAGCCTGGACTTCTGGCAGTTCCCTGCTGATGTGCTGTTCCAGTCGTTTTTGGATAATCTTCAGTAGAATCTTGCTTGCATGTGAAATCAATGCTGTTGTTCTGTAGTTTCCATACTCAGTTGGGTCACCCTTCTTTGGAATGGGAACAAATATACATCTCTTCTATATTTGTAGTCCATGGTATATTCAATACTCTTCTTCAATACCACAGCTCAACAGCATCAATTCTCATATCCTCCCTAGTCATTGTCAAGCTTTCTGATGCATAGCAAGTGATTACAAAGACCATATCCTGTCTCAGGTGCACCTTAGTCTCTAGACTGACACCATTGCTCTTCAGTACTTTGGAGAGATCCCTACCAGCAGACTTTCCCATTGCAATCTTTTAATTTACTGGCTACTGTAAGCTATCATATCAAGGGCTGGACAACAGGAGATAGGTGTTGAAGGGAGTGGGTGGGATTTGAAGGTAATGCTGGTGGATGGTGGAGCAGGGAAATGGGTGAGTCAAGACACTTGTGTCAACAGTGGGGAAAACACTGAAACTATTATTCAATTCCACAATTGGGGAAATATCTTTCATCCACCCCCCCCCCCATAAAATGCTTGTCTGTCAGATATTTCTCTAAATCTGAGCATTCAGACTAAGACAGATTAGGAAGAAGGATTGGCCATCCACTTCTGAAATAGCAGGCCTCTGAAAACCCTATGTATAATAGAATACACGTAGACTAACAGGGTAACTGAAGTGGAGCTTTCAAGTATTTCCATACCAAGGAAAAGGAACAGTTTTAAGTAGACACTAGTGACTGGAAAAAGGACTGTGAGAACCATGAATGTAGGAAGATTATATATTGTTAAGGAAGAATTGGGACACATAAATATTGACAATACTAGGTATTGCTGAAATGAGATGGACTGGCATGGAGCATTTTGAATCAGACAATTATATGATCTATTACTCCAGAGATGAAAAGGTGAAGAAAAATGGGGTTGCTTTCATAGTTAAAAATGTCATTTCTAGATATGTCTTGAAATATAATATTGTGAGCAATAGGATAATATCCATACCCATACATGGAAGTCCAGTGAATACCACTATCATTCAGGCATATGCACCAACAACCAGAGCCAAAGAAGAGGAAAGAGAAGATTTCTACCAACTTTTACAGTCAGAGAAAACAGGATTTTTTCCCCAACACTGTGATTCAAAATCATTGTTGCTTATTCAGTTCTATTTATTCATTATGCAAATATCAGATGCATGAGAAATAATTGAAAACACCAAAGCTTACATCAGATCTCTTGAAACTGATTATCATTACTCTAGCATTTTAAATAGACTTTTGACAGCCGACTTCACCCATAACAAGTCTTTTCATTGGTTTTCAAATGAAACTTTTTCTTTCTTTTCATTTCTTGACTGCTGCTACCAAGAGGATAGGCAAGTGTGGGGGGTGCAGGTGATAATCATAGGGTTGCACAGTTTGAGAAGTGGAGAGAGGTGGGGGTGATGGGAATGGGAAAGATCCAATGTGAAAAACAATATATATGAACTTTGTAAAACAGGAAAGAAAGGAAAGGAAGGAAGGAAGAAAAAAGAGTATAGATTGTCAATCCAACCAACATGAACTTGTTGACAAGTTCAATCTTTTCTCCATGATGTTGCCTACCAGTTCAGTGGTGAAAATTTTTGTTTTCTTGATGTGGAGATGTAACTCATATTGAAGGTTGTAGTGTTTGATTTTTCACTAAGAGCTTGTGTTTTTCTTCACTTTTTGCAAGCGAAGTTGTTCCATCTACATAATGTAGCTTGTTAATGAGTCTTCCTTCCTTCAGTCCTGATGTCGGATTTTTCTTGTTAGAATCCAGCTTCTCAAATTCCCAGCTCAGCATAGAATCTGAAGCCTTCCCAGAATCATTGCAACTCCCTGAGCTCTCCTCCAAGAGGGAAGGGATGTCCTGTTCATATTCTTTGAAGTCCATGGAATGTGCAGTACTCCTTCAGCACCACAACTCAAAGGCATCAATTCCTCTTTTGTCATGTTTAGTCATTGGCTGACTCTCAGCTGCATAGGAAGTCACTGAGAAGACCATGGTTGGCATCAGGCACATCTTAGTCTCTAGACTGACATCATAGCTCCTTAAGACTCTGCAGAGGTCCCTGCAGCCATGCAGATTAGGCCAGGATTTAGACACATGACTCACTGAAAACATCAGCTTGTCTTTCCCCCATTCAGTGTTAGATGATGTCCACCTATTCCAGCTGGGAAGCTTCACACAGGTTGATTTGATGTGGTTTATACCCTGTGTGGAGCTAGGCCACTGACACCACCGGCTCCATTCGGCCAGGCCTGTGGCTTCACCTCCAGCCGGCCAGGCCCACAGGCTCCTCCAGAATAAAATTTTTTAAAAGATTAATCAGCATGTATGAAATCTGATGAGAAGTGAGAAACCCCACCGACTCCCATTGAATCAGACCCCACTCAGAATACAGCACAGGGTGAAATTTCCCCACAGGGTTTCCAAGGTTATAAATCTGAAAGCAAGCACATTTACACATATTTCTCCCATCTGGATGCTGGCGTGTTTTAAAGAATGTCAAGACCTTCATTTGGGACTATGATATAATGACATATCTGGAGCATACAGCATGTTACAAACAACACTTTCTCCTCTTCTGTGCATGTCTCTATACACACTGCAGTGTTCCAGACATTGTTTAGTCCCCACAGAGGTGCAGGGAGAACAAAAATGAAAGGGCATGCCCTTATTAAGCTTAAGTTTCAATGGGAAAGACAGACATTAAAGATGAAGAACATCAACAGTGAAAAGAGCACACAGCTTAATATATAAAGTTAGGGAGTAATTAGCAATTATTCTGGTCCTTCTGAAGCCGCTTAGGCCTCTATTTCAGGTTTAGCCAAAGGAAAGCACTGAAAGGAGAGGAGAAGAAACGAGGATGGGAAATCTAGGGTATTTCTCCTCCCTTCACTCCATTTCAGTCAGTGTATGGTTATATACCTTTTATCATTCTAGCTCATTCAGGACTGACAGTATCCACATCTCTAATATCCAGATCCCTAAACTGTCTGCAACTTGCCATGTGAGTGCATCCTTCACTTTTATTTAAGAGCTGTTAAAGCAACGACGTCAGTTTAGAGACTAAGGTGCACCTGATCAAGGCCATCATCTTCTCAATGACTTTTTATGCATCGGAGAGCTGGACAATAACTAAGGATGACAGAAGAACAGTTGCCTTTGAGTTCTAATGTTGGAGAAGAGCCTTGAACATACCATGGATTGTCAATAAAACAAATAGGTCTGTCTTGGTGAAGCCAAATTTCTCCTCTGAGGCTAAAATTTTGAAGCTCCATCTCACATACTTTGGGCATGTTGCCAGGAGGCATCTATAACTTTGAGAAGGACATCATACTTGGAAGGGTGGAAGGCCAGTGCAGGAGAGAAAGACCCTGGATGAAATAGATTGATACAGTAACTAGGGCAATGGGGATAAATGTTTCAGAGTCAGTGAGACAAGCTTAGGACAGGGCAGGCTTCAGAGCTATTGTACATAGGGCCACTATGAGTTGCAGGTGATTTGACGGCATATAACAACAAAAGCAGCAGCAGCAGCAGCAGCAGCAAGTTTCTTGAACTGTGTTGATACCATTTCTTTACTTTCTTCTTTATCTGTTCTTCCTAAATCTGTGTTGTATTTTCTAATATCTTTGTTGTAAGTCAAGGACTATACTTCTAACACTGTATCCTTACTTACAGATTTTTCTTTGAGCCTCCAAATATGAGTGTATACATTTCTTAAAGGCGCATGTAAGACTAGAACTTTAAAATGGCACTGACTTTGCTTGTGAAAAGTGACAGTTTTATGCTGCAAGATCCCTGTGAAAAAATAATGTTTGCTCTAGAATTGTTTCTTGTATCAGTATACAGTTGTTATTGTTGTTAGGTGCTGTGGAGTTGAGTACGACTCATAGCTACCATATAAACAAAAGATCTCACACTTCCTGACATACAAGAGCCCACTGCACCATTCATATGTCAATCCACCTGAGGGTCTTCCTTTATTTCGCCAACCCTCCAATCTTCTCAGAATCATGTCCTCCAAAGAATAGCCCCTCCTGAAACATGCCTAAAGTATGTGAAGCCAACCTTCATCATTCTTGGTCATTCATCATTCTTCATCACTTGGTTACACAGTATAGGGTATTATTAAATAGAGAATAAACCCGAAACTCACAATTCATTCTAAGAGCAAAATTATTTGCCATAAGCTTCCTTTTCATGATCATCAGGGGAATGAACAAATTTTTTTTTCATCTTAATTTTGTGTGTCTTTGTCTACCAGTTGTTTTTATACCCTCAGAAGGCTGACCTTTTTTTTATTAATGTGAATGAAAGTTTACAGAGACTTAGAGTTTCCAGTCATTCATTGTTGTACTTTTCTCCCTGCTCACACCCTCCCCCAATTCACTTTTATCCTTGATAAGTAAAAGAAAAACTCTTTCACTGACTTCTATACCTTATTGCATACACTGAGGACTGATTATTTACTTCTTGGCTCTTTATTTCCATTCTTTTGTGTTTCTGCTGTGTAATTGAAGAGGGCTGCATTTCAGTAAAATATATTTTCTAGGCTCTTGTCAGTTGGTTTCAGGTTTATATTCTACCAATACAATAGTAGAAGAATGGAAGGCAAGAGGAAGTGGGGGTGGGAATAGTTCTTTTCTTCTTCCTTAGGATCTCTGGGTTTGTTTTTCTAATGACAGAAGGACAACACTAGACTCACTATAGATTGACAGACAGCTTTAAGAACTTTGTTGGTAGTTTTAGTCGTGACTGAAGTAGAAATCTTTTGGCAGGTTCAGCACTAACTCTCACAAAGATACCAAAGTTTCCATTACAAACGTAAGCTTGTGGCTCAGCCCAGTAACAGCAGCAGCTCCCAGGGATATCAGACCTGCCAATGTTTTATTCCTCCAGGGCTTTCCTCCTCCTTTTGATCTTCTAGGTCTTTCAGCACATTTGCAATTAAACCCTTGTATTACATTCTTTAAAGTCTCTGTTGGAATATTTAGGGTGGTTTCTCCTTTCATGGCAAGGCCATGACTAATACAGGTTGTACTGGAGATACAATTTCCTGAATTGGAAATACTTAAAATTTAGTTATGTTTCTGCTGAAAAATTCTTACAAAGATTTAGTGGTTTACAAAGAAACCCAGGGCATAGACTTTGGTTGTCTTAAGCTCTCTTATTTATCATTAATTGTCATAATTTGGGAGGTCCATGCCTTAAAATATTTTTAAAGTAAGTGAAGTAGTTCTGTCTAGAAAGGACAGAAACTTTTGATTCAGTAAGCTTGCTTGTGCACAACTGTTTCTCTAGTGAGTGATAATTAACTGAACTCTTACAATTTTTTTAAAGTATAAATGCTTTGAAACTGCACATTCCTTTTATTTATTTTTTTAATTTAGTTTGCTTATTTTTCATTTCAATGAACATCTACAGAGATTTTGGAATTCCATTCATTCATTGTTGTCCCCTTCTCCCCCCCTCCCCCCTCACCCCCCTTTTGCTCCTCTCCTTGAAAAGCAAAAGAAAAACTCCCTCATTGGTACACAATCCCCCCCCCCGCACCTCCCCAACCATACCCCTACCCCCAAATATAATCCACTCTGCAACCCTCATTGCGTACTCCTACGATAAAAATAATGCCTTAAAATATAATACTTTTAGACTATTCTCTCCCCCATAGACTTCAATGCCGTAAACATATTTCATCCAGTTTTTCTCAGTCTTACCCCACCCCAATGCCAGCCTCATTCTACAACAGTGGCACCATATAGCATTTGTCCCTTTGTGACTGAGATACTTCACTCAGCATAATGTCCTCCAGGGTCACCCATTTTGAATAATATTGCATGAGTTACAATTTTCAAGGCTTTTCCCTCATATTTGTTTCAGGTATAATTTTTTATTAGGAGTGGAATTTGGCTTTGTGACATTAACTGCGAGAATGAAGACCATTCTCAGCAACCAGACTGTCGACATTCCAGAGAATGTCCACATTATTCTGAAGAGCCACGCAGTTATCATGAAAGGCCGGCAGGGAACATTGCGGAGGAAATTCAATCACATCAATGTAGAGCTCAGTCTCCTCTGAAAGAAAAAGAAAAGGCTTTGTGTTGACTAATGGTGGGGAAATAGGAAGGAACTGGTTACTGTTCGAACCATCCACCATCCGTAGCCAGGTACAGAACACGATTAAGGGTATTACACTGGGCTTTCATTACAAGATGAGGTTTGTGTATGCTCATTCTGCCATCAATATTGTGATTCAAGAGAGTGGAGCTCTGGTTGAAATTTGAAACTTTTTGAGTGAAAAATACATTCGGAGAGTTTGAATGAGACCAGATGTTACTTGATCAATATCTCAAACCCAAAAAGATGAGTTATTTATTGAATTAAATGACATTGAGCTTGTATCAAATTCAGCTGCTTTGATTCAGCAAGCTACAACAGTTAAGAACAAAGATATCCGAAAATTTTTGGATGTATCTGTGCCTCCGAAAAAGAAGTTATTCAGCGAGGAGTTTTCCAGCTATAGAAATGAAGCTGGTCAAGCCCTATGCACCTGATTTCAAAATGCATCTGATTCTTGTAATAAAATTCTACTAATTTGAGAAAAAAGTGGAAATTGGTACTATATATTCTGTGAACTTATTTTTATGGTGTTTGCTGCTGGAAGAGTTTAAAAAATTACTTTGCCACCCAGAAAAAATCCTACTTTTCTTCTAATGGAGACATGTTTTCCAAATTCTAACTTTTTTCAATTTAGGCAAACTCTTATGCCAATTATTATTTCCAAAACCAACCGAATCAATGATATGCTTTTACATGCTGAAATTATTGTATTTCCAGTGAAAAGTTAGACACTGATTTCTCATTATTTCAGAATATTCCATGTTAATAAATGCACATGATGATGATGATGATTTCTCATCTCCAAACACCCAAATATATAAAAGACATTAAAAAAAATAACAATATAGATAATAGAAATGGGCTTTTCTTTACCAGTATGCTTCATGTCAGATGGATCTTGACTGAAAGCAGATAATACCAGAAAGAAGTTCACTTGTGTTTTATTACTTATAGAAATGCATTTGATTATGTGGATCATAATAAATTATAGCTAACATTGAGAAGAAGAGGAATCTCAGAACACTTCACTGTGCTCATGTGAAACCTATATACAGATGAACAAGCAAAAGTCCAAGGAAAGCAAGGGAACATATTGTATGGTTTTAAATCAGAGAAGATGCACATTGGGGTTGTATCCTTTACCCAGACCTATTCAATTTGCATGCTGAGCAAATGATTTGAGAAACTGGACTGTATAAAGAAGAACGCTGACATGGAAGAATGTGGATTGGAGAAAGAATCATCAACAATCTGCATTAGGCAGATGACACAACCTTTCTTGCAGAAAGTGAAGAAGACTTGAAGCATTTATTGTAGAATATAAAAGGTTACAGCCTTCAATATGGGTTTCATTCATCTCATCAGCAAGAAAACAAAACTCTTCACCTGTCAACCAACAGGCAACACAATGATATAGAAAATATTGACGTCAGTGATTTACTGTTATTTCATTATACATTTTACAAACAACATCCATGGTAATAGCAGTAAAGAAATCAAAAGAAGTATTGCACCAGGTAAATGTGTTGTCAAAGACCTCCCAAAAATGCTAAAGAAAAAGGATAACAGTTTAAAGACAAAGATGTATGTCTAATGAGGAGAAAACGGGCTATGGGGGCACAGAGCTGTGAATGTCTCTCTGGAAGGGCCAGAGGGAGTAAGAACCACACAGCCCCTCACTGCCCCAGAGCAGACAGCATATGAGGAGCCCATAGCCTAGCCTCATGGTACTTCTAGAGCCACATCAACAGCAAGAGGTTAATTTATTTGTTACTGATTGACAGACTCACAGTTATGTTATGAACAATGGGGCTTATTAAGGAAGAAAGTAGGAGAGTGGGAAAGGCAAAGAATATCACCCAAGACAAGTCCAGGTTTTATCCCAACTTCCAAGGCCCGATTCTTCCATTAGTTCAGGCTCTGGTTTCAGTTCAACAGTCAAATCCAAATCATTCAGCAGTGTTTGCTCCAAGCAAACAAGCAGCCAACAAGTTATAAGTCAGCTTCTCCTTCAAACATCCAGCAAGAACAGCAAACAGCTTTAACTGTGGCCTATATCTCAGGGCTCTTCTGTTTATACTTTGCACAGTTTCTCCACAGCATTGCCACAATCTCTCCAACACCATCACCAGGGTCTCACCAACAGGATCAGCTCTAGTTTCCCTCAAGTCTTGCTCACCTCAAGTCTTGCTGCCCTGTGTATGTGAACACAACTCTTTCTCCTATCCTAGTCTCACAGCTGTTGATGATTTCCAAGGCCATGCTGATATGCAAGACCATGTGTCTGGAGTTAAGATATCTGGGGACCATGGGGGCTAATTGTAATGGCTTTTAAAAAAGCCAACTTTTAGGCTTATACCACAATGTGGCTGATCTAAGCCATGGTATTTTCAGTTATTTCTTATGCATCTGAAAGTTGGACAATGAATAAGAATGACAGAGAAGATCTGATGCCTTTCAATTATGATATTGGCAAAGAATATTGAATATCTCCTGGATTGCCAAAAGAATAAACAATTCTATCTTGACGGAAGAACAACTAGAGTGCTCCTTAGAGACTAGGTTGGTGAAACTTTGTCTTACTTACATTGGACATATTTTCAGGAGAAAGCAGTCCTTGGAAAGAAACATCTCGCTGAAAAAGCAGATCAGTGAAACATAGGAAAACTCTCAATAGGATGGACTGACACCACAGTTACTACCACAAAGGGCTTTAAAAAGGCAAAGGTCATGGGGATGGCACAGAATAGGGAAAGACTCAAATCTCTTGTTCATAGATAGGGTCTCTGTGAGTCGTTGTTGACTTGATGGAACTTAAAAACAGCAACAGTTCATAGTTATTTTTAATGTCACAGAAAGTAATAAAAAAAGGAATAAAAGAATGACTACTTGAAAATCCCATCCCATAAGCCAGTATGAAAATGATACATTATTTATCATAAGGTTCTTTTTTCTCCTCCACCTTCATCAACTTTGTCAAAAGTCCCCGAAGCTACTTCCTGAATCAATATTAGAATTCACTTCAGATCTTAGGCAATAAAATACATCTGCCTAAGGTAGCGATCTATATTGAAAGGTCTACAATGACAATTCCAAGGAAAAAGAAACCTAATTAAATGTCACAGCCTTTTTACCACCTTCCTGCTTTAAAGAAGGAAAGCAATGAAGAGGGTTGCCTCAGGCTCTTTAAAAGAGCCATAAATATGGATTGTAAAAGTTACTGTTAAACCTCTAAGCTCTTGTTTATTTATAAAAAGTGAATCAGCAATTCTTTATATTTCTAGGTATGCCGGCTTATGTATTAGATATTAGGTATTAAGAGTTACCATTTCTATTGCATTGTCAGAAATCAAGTATATGCCAGAATAAAGAAAAATCTTTAAGGAGAGCCCTTAACAGTGAAAACAATGCCTGGATAAATAAGAGAATTGGTTTTAAAAGCTGTCATTATGCTAGTTACATGGATTCTATGTGAGAAATCTCTCAAGGTTTAGAGTTAAGATGATCATGCAGGCAGGTGCTAAGAACACAAGGACAAGTCAATTTTGGAGTGATTTTATTTTTATTATTTTGTTTTTATCAGTGCCATTGTTCTTTTTGATTCTTTGTCAAACTTGAAGAAAATACTTGATTCTACTGTATTGTATTCTTCCTAGAAATATTTTATTGCGTGTTAGGTGAAAGTTTATATGAAAACATAGATTCCCCTTCAAAAAAAAAAAGGTTATATACCATTGGCTACAAGCCAGAATCATCATTATTTTCATTCTTTTCATGTGTTGTCACTAATCAAGCTTTCCCTTCTCTCACAATCTTCCCTCACCTTTGCTTTTGGATAAATACTGATCACTTAGCCTCATTAATTGTTTAATACATTATAACCTATGCTGTATATTCTTTTATGACTTTGCTTAAACTTAATTAAAAGAAACAATTTTCTGGAGAAAAGAGGTGTAGAAACTCCCAAGTGCTAATAGAAGTACAGTGTGTGTCTTTTAAGTATAGAATTATTGCAAGTATGGGAGAAGATTCATTTCTAGGAATCTCATCTTACTTTCTGGAAGACAGACACATCTGAAAATTTATTTATCCAGATAGTGCTGAAGACACTCACAGAGGGAAAATACAAGCAAGCCCAAGTACGAAGACGCACTTTAAACCACTAAATAATGCAAATGAAATAGAACAATTAAAATCCCATTTGAGTAGGATTTATTACAAGGAATAACTTCTCATTTAAGTTGCTATAGCAATCAAGACTCCTTGTAGAGGGGGATGAGTGGAAAAATGAAGATTTGCTAAAAGGAGTCTGGGGGAAAAAATAAGCCAGAGAAATGATTTTCCTAGTACTTGTTGTCTAGCTTTGATTCAACATAGAAAATCTCCCTTTCCATAAAAAAAAAAAGAAAGGAAAAATGAGATATCGCCAAATCTCTTTGGAAAAACTCTGGCAGAAGACATTCATAGCCACTGCTGAGGAACTGAGAAAGTTCATGTTGACAACAGAAAACCACTCCTTTCACATTTTCTATTTGCAAAGATTGGATTAGTGCTTTCCCAGAGAAGAACTAGCGAAAGTAATATCAAAAGAGTATTGACAAAGGCCATATAATGAAGACAAGAATGCCTTTGCAATTAAAAATTCAGAAACCCAGAGTTGTTTGCAATTAGATGATTAGCTCTAAACCAAAGAATCCAGATCACACTGGGAAAATAACCCTGCGTAGGATGTAGAAATAATTAAGAGACAAGTAGTTGAATCACAACTATGACACAGATTGTCCTTTGTCATTTATCGAAAATATAATTGACATTTAAGTGAAAAGAAGGTGATAGAATATTTATGCAGTATTTGTACGTGACAGTATTTGTCCTTGTAGTTAGACAAGAGCTTGGGTGTCTTAGTGGTAAGGAGTTGTTTTACCAACCCAAAGGCAGATAGTTTGGATCCACCAGCTGCTCTGTGGGAGAAAACTGGGCAATCTTCCCCCATGGGAACACTGTCTCTGAAATCCCACTGGAGGATCAGCTATGAGCTCATTCTCACTTGACAACAGTACATAACAACAACAGAGTTACACATGAGGGATCTCCAGTGGTCCAGTGGGTAAGGAGTTGTGTTGACAACCCAAAATTAGCAGTTTAAATTAGGATACAAATGAGTGATCTCTGCTCATAGGATTTACAGCCTCTAAAAATCCCCTGGAAGATCAATTCTGACTCAATGGCAATGAGTGAGTGAGTGAGTCATACGTCAAGGAGTCTTCATGACACAGCAGTTAAGCAGTGTAAATTCTAACTCAATGTCAACAAAGGGAATGACTTGAGTTATACAGAAGGCCCTTGTGGCACAACAATTAAGCTCTGCATTGCCAACTAACAGGTTGGCGGCTCAAATTTACCAGGAGCTCCACAAGGCAGTCACTACTACTCCCTGCTGCCTCATCAGAATTGATTGATAGCGGTTTCTGATGAGGTTTCTGAGGCAATGTGCTATGGACTACACACACCACCAGCGATCCCTGGACAGAATAAAGAACTATCAATGTAAAGATTATAGATGAGAAAACCCAGTAAGACAGTCCAACAGAGTCACTAAATGAATTGGAAGGAAACTGATAACACAAAATAGCTATACATATATTTAAGTTAATTGCTGCCAATATCGTAGTGATCATTTATCACTGTCAAGTCCAATCCTTTTCAATGATCTTTTATTTCCGGCTTAAAATACTCAAAATGGAAACTTTTTTAAAAAAGAAGTATGACAGAGATTGGTAGCTTTCCCCCAATAATTCTCTTTATGAAAGGACAGAATCCACAATTTTAATTTCTTGATGGCTACACAGATGTTTACTTTTTCCATTTTTTGTTACAACTAGATATGATCACAAACCAAGTTCTGGCAAAGGGATGTCAGTTGAAAGAATGTGTTCAACTTCTGAGTCTTGTATATAAAAGGGTGCCCTTATCTTTTCTCACCTTATGGTTGTAACGTGGATGAGATGTGAGCCGTGGGAGACCAGCTGGATTAGGATAGCACCTTGTGGTATAGTGATTACTCAATTCAGCTAACGAAGAGGCCAGGGGTCCAAACCTATAAACTGTTCTATAGCAGAAAAATGGAGCAATCTGTTTCTATAAGAATTCACGGTCTTGAAAATCCTATTGACAGTTTAACTCTGCCCTTCCTGGTTGCTATGAATCAGAATCACTTTCAAAGCAGTAATCGTATTGAGAGTAAAGCAACAAGGTAGATGGAACCTTGACTTTGACCCTTTAGAATGTGTGTATCAATGTTAGACTTCTTAAGTATGGGCTGCTGATACTACTTACTTAGATAAAAAAAAAATTATTAACAGTTTATTGTTGGTCCCTTTTACAGTAGCTGAGCCCCAAATTTATCTTAACTAAACCAAGCCTTCATTCATTTATCCAATAGATAAGCATTTTAAACTTTGGATTTATTCAGTGGATGAGCATTTTAAATTTCAGTCCTTATTTTAATAATAAGACTTAATAGGGAACAAAGCATGCTAGTTCTCTGAATTTAATGACCTGAGAGGCATAGAACAATAAAGAAATACACTTATATAAGACAATATTATATAACTATAAATGCTATAAAAAACACAGCTTTCAGTGTGGATTATGCTTTAACATAAAGAAAACACATTCTTCACAGCTAGATCAACAAACATCAGGATTAAAGGAGAAAATATGAAAGAAGTTCATTTGATCTACAATCCACAGACATAGAGCAGCAGAAAAAAAATAAAAAAAAAAGAAAATGCTATATCTCTTTGGACAAATCTGCTTCAAAACACCTCTTTATTTATAATCAAGATCTTATGCAGTATTTGCCCTTATGGGACCATTATTGTAAAAGTAAAAGGATAACTAACTAGTAAGATATATATAAAAGTACAAAGGGGAAAAGTGAGGATGGGTGGGTGGGGAATCATGGGGCCGCAGAGTTTGGTGGGCACACAGAAGGATGAAGGAATAAGGTAAGGTCCACTGGGGACCCGAAAGGACAGGGGAATTTTAGGCATAGATTGTTGGTGATTAGTTTTATAAAACACAATCAATGTATGGGAATGAATTTCTAAAACACAATGTGAATGAAGGAATGTGTGAAACACAATGTATATAAATGAGACACAATGTATATGAATTTTGCATACAAGCCAATATCAAGTTAAAAAAAGAAAAACAAAACCACACCTCTTTAGACTGCTACAAAGCAAAAATGCCACTTTAAGGTTTGAAGAGCATCTGATTCAAGCCAAGGTAACTTCATATGCATGCAAAAGCTGGACAATGAATGTGGAAGATAAAAGAATGACTTCATGTGAATTATGATTTGGCTAAGAGTATTGACTATACCATACGCTGCCAGAATAAAGAACTAATCTGTCCTGGAAGACATATAGCCAGAATTCTCCTCATAAGTGTAGAAGGGGAAATTTTTCCCTCATGCAGTTTGGACATGTTATTAGGAGGGACCGATTTCTGAAGAAGGGCTGTGTGATGGATTGACAGACAGGCTGCAACAATGGGCTCAAACGCAGAAACAATTGTGATGATGGGGCAGGGTCTGATCAGGTGTTTGCTTCTTCTGCACAAAGGGTCACTATGAGTTGGAAGTGACTAGATGTACCTAACAATGACAGTGGATATAAAAGAACACATAGTAATTATACACAAAGTTGGATGTGCAGATAGACTAGTTTTAAGTAAGCTATGAATGGCTTTGCTGAGGAGGTAATAATCAAGATTAGAATTATAAGAGCGAGCCTTGCATCTGTGGAAATGTAGAAGAGCGTTCCAGCAGAGAGGACCAGTTTGTGCCAGACCTCTAAGCTAAGAGAGAACTTACCATTTCTGAGAAAGCAATTTAGTGTGTGCCAGAAAACAGTGAGCAGAGGAAAATGTGTAAGCATTCCAAGTCAGTGACTGTGAGACACACAGGTACTCAATCATGTAGGATGATCTAATGAGGTTAAAGGATTTGCATTTTGGTGTTATTTCATTGGACAACTGTTGGAAGTATTTAAACACAGTAGGGCTATATTTTAATTTTTAATCTTTTTGAAAAGATATTGTGACCATCATAAAAGTAGGACACAGATGGGTCAAAAACAAAGCCATGTGTTCACCAAAAGTTGTCTTATTTAATCCTGGTCACACAAGAACATTATCTAATTTCTCTTCAACTTGTTATTTCCTATTGTTAGTTCTATCCAGTAAAGTCTACTCATGGTGACCTTAGGTATTATTCCTTTTATTATGAAGTTGTTTCTCATGCCTAGAGATTACTGTGTGAAAGAGAATATGTGTTCTAAAGGGCTTTCTGGGCTGTGATCTTCACAGGAGCACACTGCCTTCTCTTTACTTCCTTGACTTTTACAAGTAGTGGGATCCAAAGTTGCCCAGTCTTTCATTAGCGCTATGATCATTTGTACTTTTGAATCAATTGTTGGATTAAATGATCAATTTGTGTTAACTGAAGTTTTCTCATTTGTATTGTTGTTTTTTAAATTTTGTTGTTGTTTGGTTTTTTTTTTTTTTACAAGAAATGGATGCTGACTTTCTGACCAATGGATATGGGTAGGAACACTACATCACTTACAGCCCCCAGTCCTAAAGCTTCACATAGCGACTGCCAGGGTTTCTCTCGCCCCTCACTTGCTGACTGGATGCTAAATGTTTTGGCTCTCGGTGATGTCACACCATTGCTTGAGGGAACAGGGACCCAAAATAAGTTTATGTTTCAGAGCCTACCAATGATACTTGACAGTCATTATTAAGCCACTTACATTTAGAAATTGTTTGCTGAAACAGCCACCTGAAACCTACCTGACTAATACAAACATTTAGTTTGGTAGTCTAAGTAAGAATTGATAATGGCTTGGTCAATTGAAGAAGTGAAGTGCTTGAATTTAGGGCACAGTTTTTAAGTAAAACAAATTGAAGCTTTTACTGTGCTTTTTTGGTGGGTTAGACATAGATTGGATGGGAATTCTTCAGAGTTTTCACTGAAACAATTATTTAGTTTGTGATTTCTTTAACTCTTATAGAGAAGGCTTGAATAGGGGTAAGTGAGTGTCTGTAGTGCGGTGTAGATCCTATTCTGGTCAGGAAACATTTTGAGATATCTAGTTAGGCATCCAAATAGAATACTGCAGGTATGCATCCATACCGCAGAGTTAGAAAGGCTTAATAAAAAATTTGGAATCATCATCTAATAGATAATGTGGATTCAATCCCCGTTTCTTTAATAAGTCTTGTTCACAAAATGGGTTGGTTCTAATCAATATCCCTGCCCTGTTACCAATCAATATTTGTCTGTTGGAGCACAAGATCATATTAGAGAAGAATACTAGAAAGTTATGAGTCCAGACCAGCAAGTTAACACGTTATGAAAAATTAGGCTGTAGATAGACATACAGGTTTTGTAGCTAAGATTCCAGTCCTAAGAGAATGATGAGTACTTCACAAATGTTAAAAAAAAAGGGACAAGAGAAGAAGACTGGGGACTCTTAAGTGCAAATAATAGCCTTTGATGACTGTTGTTGAGATTATAGAAAGGGGAAAGCAGTTAAAGATGATTATTGGGAAATAATGCCATTTACCTCATTGTCAGTTTAAGTACTGTGGCAAAAACGAAAGTTATCTGTGATAAAAGTTAAAGAGGTATAATTACAAAAAAAGGGGGAAAGAGAAAAGAAAAATAGTTAACATTTAATAAAAGCAAAATTTTATTGACTTTTGACCAAAGTAAAATACCTGAAGTAATCAGAATGTTTGTTTGAGACATTCAGCTCCAGGCAACTGAATTAAAACTAAAGTAAGCAATGCCTGCTTTTATGGCTCATTATCTGGCAACAAACCAGGGGTGGCTAGGGAAGTATTTTCTCTGTAGTTAAGCTGGAAGAATGTGGATAAACTATTTCCCCAAATCTACCAATATCTTATTGGCTAGATGGCATCAAGAGACTATTCTTTGATAATAGACATGTACAATGTCTCAGGAAAAGACCTTGTCAACACTCTGATCTGAGTTTCTCTGGCCTTAGAAGAAAAGTTTCATTTCAATCAGCTGCTTCTAAGAAAGAAATGTCCTTCAACTCACTATTTCCTAACTTTGTCTTATATTGATCTAGTTTATATCTTCCAATAAATGATGTAATTTAGTTTCTTTGTTTTAACTGTTTAAATATGTGTCCACTGCTCTTCCATTTTAGATTAATTGGCTTTCACTTTGAGAGATTACATTTTCCCCATTTGAATGGATTTGTAAAGCTAAATAAATCTCTTTAATTTATTTTTAATGTTTGAGTGGTTTCTTATTATGATAATTTTAAGATTATTACTGTTACTACTCTAAGGTTAAGACATGCATTTAAAATATATATATATATATATAAACAATTTCAGCTTGCTTGGCTCCACAGTCAACACTCTTGGCACCAGCAGTCAGGAAACTGAAAGATGAATTGCACTGGGAAAATCTGCTGTCAGGGATCTCTCCAGAGTACTGGGTATGTCAGTCTAGAGACTAAGGTGCAACCGATCTAGGCCAAGGCTTTGCAATTACTTGCTATGCATCAGAGAGCTGGATAATAATTAAAAATGGCAGAAGAAGATGCCTTTGAGTTGTGGTGCTGGGGAAGAGAACTGAACATGGACTGCCAAGGGAGCAAACAGGTGTATCTTGTAGAGGGGGAAATCAAGTTTCTCCTTACAGGCAAGGATTTAAAAGCTCTGTCTCCTATATATTGGGTACATGGCCAGTAGGGACCTATCTTTGGAGAAGGACATCATGCTTGGAAGGGTGGAGGGACAGCACAGGAGAAGATTCCAGATGAGATGGATTAACACAGTAACTGGGGTAATGGAGGTTCATGTGTCAGAGTTAATAAGACTGGCTCAGGAAAGAGCAGGCTTCAGAGTTGCTATACATAGGTTTGTTATGAGTTGCAGGTGACTCAATGGTATATAACAACAACAACAGCATCATATACTGCATGTATGTACATATACATATACATATACATATACATATACATATACATATACATATACATATACATATACATACATGCATCTAGAGAAACATTAACATATACATATATATTGTTTGTTAGAGAAATAACAATACTTATAGAACAGGGTTCAGGTCTTCTGTTTATAGAGTCACTATGAGTCATACTCAACTTGACAGCACTTAACAACAACAACATATTGCTTTTAGTTTCACTGCTCCAAGGTAATTATTGTTAACTACTACACTTTTCAATAAATATATTTTGTTGTTTTCTCTATGATTTGTGTACTGACTATAAACTTAATGTATCCTACATTTTGTCAAGTTTAATCATGCTACATGAGAGGTTGCTGTTGTTTGCTGTGAGTCAGGACCGACCCATAGCTTATCCTCTGGAAGGTTTTCAGGGATAGTTAATTGCCTGGGAGAAGAATGAACATCCTTCTTCCACGGAGCAGCTGATGGATTCAAGCCACATGAACTCTGAGAATGGAGCACATGTTCTTACCCACGAGGTTAGGTCATGAGAAGGAACTGCTTTTTCAATCTGAGTATTCTTGCTTGCTTTTATTCACCAGGATCTCTCCTAGTCCACCTGGTTCCTGGATGAAAATTAGAAAAAGGAGACCCTCAAGATGGAGGGAATTTGGCTGTCCATATCTTGTTAAGGAATTTAATTATGGAGTCAATGAAAGTATCCTTCTTTCAGGTGGTAACAGCCCCATGCAGAAAATAGTGCTTAACACACAGAATCTGGGCTGGATCTCTATCCCACGCCTTCCTTTAGCTGACACCCCAAGCACAATGAACTCTATGTAGATGGTTGTAGTCCACAGTCATTTAACCACAGGTTTCAACTTGTTTACAGTGGGTATTTATCTGATGCATAGGAGTACATAAGGATCCTGACTTAGACATAAAGGAGCCATGGGGACACAAACAGTTGGCTGATAACTGAAGAGATGGTAGTTTGAACCAATCACTGGCTCCATGGGAGAAGGACCGAGTGACCTGCACCTATAAAGCCTATAACAAGAGCGCTAGGGGCAGTTCTACTCACAGTACAAAGTAACGTAAACAGTTAAGTGTTTGACTACTAACTGAAGGTTGGTTGTTTGAATTCTCCCATAAATGCCTTGAGAAAAAATTCTAGAGATCTCTTTCCAAAAGAATAGATCATAGTCTTTGAAACCCCCTAATGGAGTACAATTCTACTCTGATATGTGTGGAGTTAATATGAGTTGGAACTGACTCAATGACAAACGGCTTAGCTTGGAGAGAAGCCACTTAGACTCACTATTATTCTTTTAATTGATTTTTCAAACCCTATAAACTGAGTCTCAAGGATCTTTTGTGGTGCAATGTTTACGTACTTGACTTCTAACCAAAAGGTCCATGGTTTGGACTCCCAGCTACTCAATGGGAAAAGATGTGGCAAACCACTTCCATAAAGATTTTGGCCTTTGAAACACTATAGGCGGTTCTAATCTGCCCTATAAAGTTACTGTAAGTTGGAACAGAAATAAGGGCATAAAATAATAGTAACAAGCAGAATCACTTTGCTTATTTTAGTTTCAATTACAGAGGACAGCTTTGCCTGTTTTCTTCCACTTTGTTGGCCTTTCTTTTGAAAGCTCTTCCTACCTGTTCTTGGCCATTTGGATATTTCTTTTCCTTTTCTGAATCTTTTATCATATTTGGTTTTTATAATCTTGACTTTCTCTTGAGCCGATGCTTTATTCACTACACATGTAGAGGGTGAGAAGGGATGCTCACATTAACAAAATTAGCTGGAAAATGGATAAGCTTTACTATTTAACTACCAGCTATGCATTTTCTTCATAAAAATTACACATAAAATATTCTTAAAAATAAAAATGTTAAAGAAAAACCTGAAAACCTTTGATAGAGACTCCCCTCTACATTTTTTTGAAGTACAAGCTTAATTTCGTTATAGTCTTTTCTTCTAATTTGTATGACTCAGCTATACCACACACTATATCTAATGAGACATTTTACTAGCTCTTCTACTCTATGAACACAATCAGAGATATCTTGGCATGACTCAAATCACAGCATTGAGAATACTTTATATTTTGCATTTTCAGGGTCCTCATATGTAAAAGGACTCCACTGTCAGTCTGTCAGACTGTGGTGGCTTGCCTGTTTCTGTGATGCTGGAAGCCATGCCACTGGTATTTCAAGACCAGTAGGGTTTCCCATGAAGGACAGATAAATATCCGGACTAAGGCAGAATAAAAAGGAGGCCTGGCCATTCTCTTCTGTAATTACTAGCATTTGAAAACTCTATGGATAATGGAAGCACATAGCTGGATATAGTGCCAGAAGATGAGCTCCTCGTCTTGGAAGACACTAAAATTTGGACTAGGGAAGAGCTACTTCCTCAAAGTAGAATCTCCAGTAACGATGCAGATGGAATAAAGGTTTCATCCAATGAAGGACCTTTTTTGCGAATGTGGGATGACTCAAAGTAAGGAGAAAGAGCTCCTAACATACAATAATAATTGTAACATGGAATATATTAAGTATGAATTTAGGAAAATTGGAAGTTGTAAAAAAATAGAAATGAAAGGCACAGAGATACTATAAGCATTAGTGAGGTGATGAATGTTTCATCACACAATCACATGACTGTCTATACTTGAAATGGCAAGTTGAAGGGGAATGGTGTAGCATTCCTTCTCAAAAAGAGTATTTTAACATCTATCTTAAAGTAGAATTCTATATCTATATACAATCATTATTCAAATATACTTACCAATGGCAAAAAATGGAGATGAAGAAATTGAGGATTTCTACCAACTTTTGCAATCTGAAGTTGATCAAATATTCAATCAAAATGCATTAACAATAATTGGTGACTGGAATGCAAAATTTGGCAAATAAGACTGACTGGTAGGTGAAATATATGCCCTTTTCTGCAGAAAGGGAAGAAGACTTGAAATACTGATTGGAGAAGATCAAAGACTTTAGCTTTCAATACAGATACATATTATTATCAAGAAGACAAAAATCCTCAATTCTGGACCAAGAGGCAACATCATGACAGATGGAGAAAAGATTGAAGTTTTCAGCAACTTAATTTTACTTGGGTCCACAATCAATACCCTTGATAGCAGCAGTCAAGAAATCAAAAGATGTATAGCATAGAGCAAGGATGTGTTTTTCAGGACTAAAATGCACCTGGTGTTTTCAATTACTCAAAATGAATCTGAAAATTGGTACAATAACATACGATTATAGAAGATCTGATGCTTCTGAATTGTGATGGTGGAGAAGAGTACTGAATATCCTATGGACTGCTAAAAGAACAAACAAATCTGTGTGGAAGGAAATCCAACAGCACTGCTCCTTAGAGGCAAGGATGGTGAAGCTTTGTCTCACTTACTTTAGGCATATTTTTCAGGAGGAAACAGTCCTTTGAGAGAGTCATACTGGGAATGTTGGAGAGTAGGGAAAGAGAGGAAGACCCTCAATGTGATGGGTTGGCACAATGATTGCTACAGTGGGTTTTGTAGGACAGAGATCATGAGGATGGCACTGGTCAGAATAAAGTTCAGATCTATTGTTCATAGGGTTGCTTTAAGTTGTAGTTGCCTTGATGGTACCTATCAACAACCACATATACAAAAACAATTCTCTTGCACAGATGAAAACTGAAACAAAACCAAAGTTAGATCTTTCCTTCATTTATACAAAATGTTCCTGAATTAAATAGAGCAAAAGCTCTATTACCACTTTTCCTGCTTGGCCTAATACCTTGCTCTGTCTCTGCCCTTCATTTGTACTCTTTGACTGCCCTAAGGGAGGAAGCAGAGATGATGTTTATATCCCATGTTAACCGATGAAAACTGGAAACGTCATAGCCATTGGTTGTGTTTTCCATAATTTAACTTAATTTTTATAAGCAAAAATGAGTTTGGACAACAAGAATTTGTCATTGTTAAGTCAAAGAGGTTCCCTAAAAGGAGCTCAGATAGATGAAGGATGCCATTTTGATATTCTAAGTGTGTATTGCCGACTCCAGGTTAGTCCCCCACTAGAATTCTCTGATATCTTAGTGACACTTCACAGTACTGAGTTGGAGGCTGCCATCACCACCAAGTCAACAGAGAACAAACATCAGAGTTGTGCTTGATATTCTCTCCTTTACACACAAACCCAATGCTGTAGAGTCAGTGGTATCTTAGTGATCATCCATTGGATTTCAGAGGCTGTAAATCTTTATAGGAGAACACTACCCATCTTTATCCCATTGACTGACTAGCGGCTTCAAATAATCAATTAGAGTTCTGACTGTTGGTGTGCACCATCAAGTCAGAACTGACCCATAGCTTACCCTCTGGTGGGTTTTCAGAGGCAGTTAATCATACAGGAGGAGACTGCTCGTCCTCTTCCCACAGAGCAACTGGTGAATTTGAACCATGTTCCTTCAGGATTGTAGTGCAGCTTATTACTACTAGTATAGGAGTATGTGCTTAGCTGCTAACAAGAGGTTGTTTTTATTATGTGCCAATTTTGTTGCTTGATACTCAAAGCAACTCTATGTACAACAACTCTGAACCCTGCTCTATCTTGAATCAACCTTATTGTCTCTGACACACTTACCCCAGTCACTGAGTCAATCCATATCCGGGGTCTTCTTCTCTTGCACCATCCCTTCATCCTCCTAAGCATAATGTCCATCTCCAAGGACTGGTACCTCCTTGAAGCATGCCCAAAGTATGTCAGAAAGAACTTCAGTATCCTTGTCTCTAAGGAAAAGTTTGGTTTCACCTTCTCAAGGACAACCTATTTGTTCTCTTATCAGTCCATGGTATGTCCAATACTCTTTTCCAGCACCACAGCTCAAAGGCATCAATTCTCCTTCTATCATCTCTAGTCACGGTCCAACTTTTTGATGCATAGTAAGTAATTGTGAGATAAACAGTTCAAATTTTCCAGCCACTGTTAACTGAAAAGTCAACAGTTCAAATTTACCAGTCACTTCATTGGAAAAAAAACCAAACAAACCAAAACTGGACAGTATATTCCCATAAATATTAGCCTTGTACACCCAATGGAGAGTCACAATGAGTTGAATCCACCTAGATGGGCAGTGGGGAGGGGTCCTTTAGTTCTTATTGATATTATTCTATGTCTTTACTATTGTAGCCTTTGTCTTCCCATGCCTCCACCCCCCCGACCCTGGAGAAATTTGTGTTTTAATATTAAAATACTCTTCTTGTTGCTATTTTGTACCATTGCATTAGAATTAACTATAACTTACCCTCCAGCCAGTTTTCAGAGTCAGTAATGGCATAGGAGGAATCTGTCCATCCTTATATTGCATATTAGCTGGTGGATTTGAACTGCATGCCTTTGGCATTGCAGTGCATCTTCTTACCATTAGGCCACCAGAGCTCCTATTCTTTTTTTTTTTTAAAAATGTTTCTTTTTAATTTTATTTTACTAGCTTTCATGAAAATTTACAGAGATTTTGGATTTCCATTCATTCATTGTTGCACTTTTTTCTCTACCCCCTCCTCCCCCTCCCCCCCAGTTTGCTCCTCTCTTTGAAAAGCAAAAGATAAACTTCTTCGTTGGTATACAATCTCCCTTGTGCAGACTTTATCTTAACTACATGATTCTTTTACTCTCTGATTTTGACATTTCTACATGAAATTCAATCTCTTGATCACTATTTGCAGCTGACCTTCCAAGATGCTGTACTAATGCTCAGGATCTTTGCACGCTGGCATGTGGAAAACCTAGAGAAATGAAACTCACTGTAGAATGTGAAGGAAAGAGAAGGAGGTGGAGAATAACCCTGCTTCAGAAAAAGCATGAAAAAGTCAGAGAGAGAGAGGAGAGAGAGAGGAGAGAGAGAGAGAGAGAGAGAGAGAGAGAGAGAGAGAGAGAGAGAGAAGGAAGTCTACCAGGTTGATTTAGGCTAACGTAAAAGTGATGGTGAAGATGGCTTTGAAACGACACTGCATAGAGAAACTCAGATCACATTAGTATGTGTGGAGGTGAAGAGCAAGTGGGTAGATGCAAGGGTGAATCTCAGCCTGTAACTTGCTATTGCGCCATGGTTTGCTTTCTTAAGTCATGTGAATCTTAGTTATTGAATTTGTGAAATTGGAATAATGCCTCCGTTATAGACTCACAAAGATTACAAGAGATAATATATGATGTTCTCTTAGAACCTTCCTGGCTAAGTAATAGACATTCTGTAACTAGTAGCTCCCATAAAGCAGGTTTGAGATTCTTGATTATGGATTTTTAACAAGTTTGACTAGGACTGTGTTCTAAACCTGGTGCATGCAGGTTATAAGTAACACAGACAGATCATTTACCCATAAATTTTCATATCTTTCCTTTTACTTTCTTATTTCAAATCTTTGCTCAAATGTTATCAAAAAGAATTCAACACTAATCTGAATAAAATAACACTTTCAATAAATTTCTTTTATTTTGATGTATGTTCCATCCAAATACCTGCAACCAGACATGATATCATATATACCTGTGTTTGTTGACATTTTTGAAGTTGGTGGATTCTTCCATCAGTGTATGTATACAAGCTTATTCATAAAAAAAGTGATTTTGTTTTACTTCTGTACTCCTTGGTCTTAGAAAATCTTGGGACAAAGAAGGACTTCAATGAATATTTGTTGCTTGAACTTCAATGAATCACGTATTTTGCTTCATGTCTATTCTATTGTAGTTCCTATGATGACTATCTGAAGCCACACAGGGACACCAATAAAGGTATCACTAACAGAATGTTCCCTAAATGTTCTTTGTTTTCTTGGACATGGAATTCATCTCCAATATATGACACAAACTCATCTGGGAGAAGCCATCAAAGAAAGTGTTTATTCACCAGAGGACGTGGCAGGCCCCCATCGACCTGCTGCAATCTTGAAAAGAAACCTGAAAAACATCACAAATATCACATCTCTGTAAATCTTTGCCTTTTTCGGAGGCAAAGCTCATAAGCTGTGCCAACAACAATGAAGCTGGGAATTCACAGGTGCTTGTGCCTTTGTCACCTCACTTTTAGTCATTCCTTTCTTTTTTTTGCCATAAGTATGTATGGCCTTCCCTTCCTGTCAGATGCAGGCCTGCTGTGTATTCTGCCCAGTCCCAGGGGTCATGCATCAGGGCTTGTTTCCCACCTTGTTCCCAGTTACACATAGCTTGTTTACTTTCTTGTGCTACAACCGAGCAAAGTGCAGGTTCCGGGAATTGATTATCAGAGCTTTCTGAGCTCATAAGCAATTCACTGTGCCCAGGCAGCAGCTTTACCAGCAGCTTGGTGGAAGGGCTTCTTGGAGCTGTGCATATGAGACTCACGTTCATTATCCTCTTTCTGACATGGTCTATGAGCACATCTCTGGGGCAAGGGACATATGAAGGACATCACCTTCTAGACGTCGCAGGTGCCATTGTGTAGAGTGTCTGACAGGGAGACAGGATGAAAACTACTACTAGAGGTGAACACAGAAGATGAGGCTTTAAGTTGATAGTGACCACTGAGTAGTGTCTTTCTTGATAGTTGAAAATATTTGCTTTAGAAATTAAATGTGGTTTATGTTCTGTCTACCTATTTATCTACACACACACACACACACACACACACACACACACACACACACAAATGCTGAAGTATACAAAACATACAATCTTATATATCTAGTATAAATACCAGTATTTTCTCACATGTACAGTGCCCATGAAAATCATCTGCACACATATTAGGGGGTTATGAAGGTAGAAAAAACAAAATACCAAACCCCTGTAGAACATGTGTCTTGTTTATGTGACTACATGGTTCTGTCTGTTTTGTAAATTAACAATGTATGCCTGGCAGTAATGAATCCTAAGGTGTGAGGTGGCAAGACTAACAATGACTGTGATGGTTATCTTTTACAGTCTGATGTAGTTATTCTCTATTATTTTTATAACATGGAATTTCACATAATAGCCTGGTCTTTGGAACCTAACCATGTCAATGAGTGAACTGTTGTTGTTGCTGTCTACCATGGAGTTGGAACTGAGCCATAGCTGACCCTTCTGGTGTGTGTTCAGAGGCAGTTAATCACAGTGGAGGAGGCTGCCCAGCAGTTTCCCATGGAGCAACTGGTGACCTCAAACCACATGCACGAAGCAGTGCAGCTTCTTGCTATTAGACCACCAGAGCTCCCTGAAGACATCTCTCTAGCTATCTCTATTTCTGTCCCTATCTCTATATAACTGTGACATCAGGATTAGAGGTAGACTCATCAACAATCTGTGTTATGCAGATGACACAACCCTGCTTGCTTAAAGTGAGGAAAACCTGAAGCGCTTGCTGCAGAAGGTCAAGGACTGTAGCCTTCAATGTGGATTGAAGCACAACATCAAGAAAACAAAGATTCTCATCATTGCACAGATTGGCAGGATCATGTAGATGGTGAAGTGACTGATATTGTTAACAGTTTTAGTTTTCTTGGCTCTACAATCAACAACCTTGTACCAGCAGCCAGGAAATTAAAAGACAAATTGCATTGGGAAAGTCTGCTGTCAGAGACCTCTCCAAAGTACCGAAGAGTGATGATATCAGTATGGAGAATACAGTGCACCTGATATAGACCATGGTCTTTACAATCACTTGCTATGCATCAGAAAGCTGAACAATGACTAGGAATGATAGAAGGAGAATTGGTGCCTTTGAGCTGTGATGCTGGAAAAGAATATTGAATATACCAGGGACAGCTAGGAGAACAAACAAGTTTGTCCTGGAGAGGGTAAAGCTTGGCTGCTCCTTGGAAGCAAGGATTCTGAAGCTTTATCTGACATACTTTGGGCATGCTGCAAGGCAGGATAAATCCTTGGAGAGGTATGTCATGCTTGGGAGGGTGGAAGTACAACACAGGACAGGAAGACCCTTGATGAGATGAATTGATTCAGTGACTGGCATAATAGAGGCAGGTGTGTCAGAGACAATAAGGTTGGCGTAGGATAGAGCAGGGTTTGGTGCTGGTGTACATAAAGTTGCTATGAGTCTCAGA
>NW_006399767.1:6939033-6950025 GCF_000299155.1 Elephantulus edwardii | reverse complement strand
GTCAGAGACAGTGCGATTGGCACAGGACAGAGCGGAGTTTAGGGCTGTTGTACATAGGGTCGCTATGAGTCGCAGGTGACTCGACGGCACATAACAACAACAACAACAACATTCTATCTGAAGTAGAACCCATCAGTTTAGAAGGCCCTCGAAACATGACTAAGTAAGCATTGTCTCGTCAAAAGTGGGTTAGTATTAATGACAAGGACAAAGTAAAACTGTCAAACATTTAGGATCTTCATTTGATGATAGGGCATGACTGAAATGGAGAAGAAACAGTTGTAAATTTCTGACACAAGGAATATTGAAAGTCACAAGAAATTAAATGGAAAGCATAATGATTGACATACTGGGCAATAGTGAGCTGAAAAGAACTGGTTTCGGTAAATGTTTAATCAGATAATAATATGGTTTGCTATATCAAGAATCACAAATGAAAAGGGAACATATCACATTCATAATAAAAAAGACACTTTAAATATTTATCCTGAAACATAGTGAGCATTGGTATTTTATAGGGACCTCTGGTAGCCTAGTGGCAAGAAGCTCCACTGCAATCCTGAGGGCATGTGGTTTGAGGCCACCAGCAGCTCTGAGGGAGAAGGATGGGCCATTTCCTCCCATCTGGCTAATTGCCTCTGAAAACCTGCTGGAGGTTCAGCTATGAGTTGGTTCCAACTCCATGGTTGTTGTTGTTGCTGTTATGTGTCATCGAGTTGTTTGCGACTCATAGTGAACCTATGTATAAGAGCCCTAAATGCCATTCTATCCTATGCCAATCTCGCTGTCTTAAACACACTCATTCCCACCCCTCCACTCACAGAATCAATCCATCTCATTGAGGGTCTTTCTCTCTTGCGCCATCCCTCCACTCTCCCAAACATGATGTCCCTCTCCAAGGACCAGTCCCTCCTTGCAACATGCCCAAAGTATGTCAGACGAAGTTTCAGAATCCTTGACTCCAGGAAACATTCTGGCTTCACCCTCTCCAGGACAAACCTGTTTGTTCTCCTAGCAGTCCATGGTATATTCAACACTCTTCTCCAGCACCCCAACTCAAAGGTGTCAATTCTCTTTCTATTACCCCTATTCACTGTCCAACTCTCCAATGCATAGCACGTAATTGCAAAGACTATAGCCTGGATCAGGCGCACCTTAGTCTCCAGCCTGATGTCGTTGCACTTCAGTACTCTTGAGAAGTCCCTTACAGCTGACTTTCCCAATGCAATTCATCTCCTGATTTCCTGGCTGCTGTTACCAAGAGTGTTGATTGTGGAGCCAAGCAAACTAAAACTGTTAACTCTCTCAATCTCTGCACCATCCATACTGATGCTGCCACTTGGCCCAGTGGTGAGAATCTTTTTTTTCTTGATATTGAGCTTCAATCCATATTGAAGACTGCAGTCCTTGACCTTCTGCAGCAAGCGCTTCAGGTCCTCCTCAGTTTCAGTGAGCAGGGTTGTGTCATCTGCATAACACAAGTTGTTGACTATTCTTCCACCATGGTACATGACAACAAAAACAACATCCTGAAGTATAATGCTACCAACCATTGGATAACATCTATATGCTTACAAAGAAGACCAGTTAATACAATTATTATTCAAGTTTACATACCACCACTAATGCTAATGTTAATGATTAAAAACCTGAAGATTTTTTTAACCAACTTTTGCCATCTGAAATTGACCAAATATGCAATAAAGATATATTGAAAATTACCAGTAATAGAATAGGAAGTTGGACAAAGAAGCATGAATACTAATAATTGGAAAATACTCTTTCAGTGACAGAGATGATACAGGATATCACATGATAGAATGTCACAAAGCTACTGATGTATTCATTGCAAAGGCTTCTCTTAAAAAACATAAATGATGACTGCATAATTGAATCTATACAAGTAGACCTTGCCATTTGGAATACATATTAATTGTATAAACTACATATGTGGGAAGAGATTATCAATATGATCAATCATAACAAGACTAGGAGCTGCTAGTGGAACAGAGGACCCATTGTTCACACACAGGTTCAAGCTAAGACCAAAGAAAATGAATACAAGTCCAGCAGAACCAAAATATGGGGAGAATAATCTTCCAAAATTTATAGGCAACTCAATACTCTCTTTGACCTTTTAAATTCCAATGAGTGCAGTCTAGATGAATTGTGGGATAGCACCAAGAATGGCATATGTGAAGAAAACAAAAGATCATAGAAAGTACAAGAAAAAAAACAAAAAGACCAAAACAGATTTAAGAAGAAAGTTAGAAATTTGCCCTTGAATGTAGAGATATTAAAGTGACTAGAAGAAATGATGAAAGAAATATAATGAAGAAATGAAGCGCTAAATAGAATATTTCAAGGGTAGCCTAAAAGACAAATCAAGTATTTTACTGAATGTGTAGTGGCTTGGAATTAGGAAATGAAAAGAATATGCTTGCCATTTCTCATGATGAAAATACTAAATAAAAATTTAAACCTCAAGTTGCCATGCTAAAGGATTTTAAAGATAAAATATTGAACTATGCAGGAAGCATGGACAGAATCTATAGAATCACTTTACTAAAAAGAATCGGTTAATAGTCAAACATTTCAGAAGGCAGCATCTACTCAAGAACCAATAGCACTAAAGGAAGACTTTAAAACTGAACAGAAGGCATTAGCAACAAATAAGGCTCTGATGGAATGCCAATTGAAATGTTTCAACAAAAAACTGTTGAAATAAATACTGGAACTGCTTGCTCTTATTGTTGTTGGGTGTTGTTGAGTCGAGTATGACACATAGTGACCCTATGAACGAACAACAGATCTGATTCTTGTTCTATCCTGTGCCATCCGCATACCTCCTGACACACTAGATTCCATTTCAGCAGTGACTGTGTCAATACACCTGGTTGACGGTCTTCTCCTTCGCTAACCCTCAGCCTTTCTGAGCGTCATGTCCCTCTCCAAGGTGTAGTGCAGTCTAGCAACATGCTTGAAGTATGAGAGGCTGAGTTTTATCATCTTTGCCTCCAAAGAACACTCTAGTTGCACTTTCTCCAAGATACATCTGTTTGTTCTCTTGGAATTACTTGGGATGTTCAGTGCTCTTCTGTAACACTATAGCTCAAAGGCATCAATTCTTCTTCTGTCATACTTATTCACTGTTCCACTCTCAGATGAATTGCAAATGATCAGAAAGACCATGGCCTGAATCAGACAAACCTTAATCCTCAAACTGACATCATTACTTCTCAATAATTTGGAGAGGTCCCTAACTGCTGACTTATAGATGAACGCTTACTCATCTAGAAATATTGTTGATTCTTAGAGTCAAGTATGACTCATAGCGACCCTATGAACAAAAGGCTTGAAGCCCTTCTACAGCTATTGACATTTATCAAAGTTCACAGAATTTCCAGAGGCATGTTATTTAGTTAGTGGATGTTACTCTTACTTCCAAATACGATCCAACAAAATGAGAAAACTACAAACAACATGATTATTATCACATACAAGTGAAATCTTGCTGAAGATAAGTTAAAAATTACTTCAGCAGCACATCAATAAAGATCTGCCAGAAGTTTAATCTATATTCCAAAAAGGATGAAGAATGAGAATTGTTTCTGATGTGAGATGGATCCTGGCTGAATGCAGAGAATATCAGAAAAAAATGAACCTGTGTTTCATTGTTTATGCAAAAGCTTTTGGTGCTACATGTCACAACAAATTATAGATAGCATTGGGAAGAATGGGAATTCCGTAACATTTAATTGTACTCATGTTGAACCTCTACACAGATAAAATGGCAGTCTTTTAAAAAGAAGAGGAGGATACCTCAGGTTTTAAAATCAGGAAATATGAGCATCAGGTTTATATTTATTCACAACACTTATTCAGTCTCACTGGTGGGCAAATGATTCAAGAAGCTGGACATTATAAAGAATACAGTACTCAGATTAGGAGAAGGCTCATTAACAACCTGTGATTTGTAAATGACACTGCCTTGTTTTTAGAAGAGGACTTGAAATACCAAAGATGCTTAAAGACTTTAATCTTCAATCTGATTTACCTCAGGTTGCTTCTGTAGGATGTTGAAAAATAGGTGCTGTGGGATAAGACCATTACTTGCTTTTAAGTTTGTCATGCTGTGGTGATTTGCATAATGTTAGGATGCTAGGAGATATGGCATCACTATTTAAAATACCACCAAGGTCATCTATGGTGGACAGGTTTCAGCAGACTTTCCAGAGCAAGACATACCTGGAAGAAAAGTCTGATGATTTACTTTTGGGAATTAACCAATGACTATCTTATGGATTACTTAACAATCCAATTTCATTTAATGCTGGGAAATTAGTCCAATAGGTTGGGAGAAACTAATAACATGCAGTGGCCACAACAATAAGCACTTGGCATACCAATGATTATGAAGATGATGCAGTCAGTACTCCATTGCTTTATTCTCTTATGTATAAGGTGGCTATGAATCAGAGCTGATTCAAAAGAAACCAGCAACTATTATATAAAATATAGTATGGACAACAGGATTGGAACTTAAAAAAAATGGAATAAGACTATCTTTGTACTAGGAGTGGAGAGCTGTATTCTGACTCTGACTTTAACTCTGCCTTTTCCAATACATTTTACCAACTTAAGCCTTGGGTTTTATGTACATTGAAATTAAAAATCCAAAGACAGTTGTTTGTAAAAATTTGACACATTGCATCATCTTTTCCTCTCACACTATCTTAAACCAAGCAAATTAAGAAGTTGTTACTTCATCGTTTATTCTTCATATAAACATGAAGTTAGGAGGAAGAAAACGGAATTTATTCTTATTCCCAATAAAAGTGATCCAACAGAATATGGAAATTATCTAATGATATTAATGATAACACATAATACTGCTGAAAATGATAAAAGAATGATGTACATTGATAGGTAGCTGCCGGAAGTTTAAGCTGGATTTAGAACAGGCCGTAGCACCAGGGAAGTCATATATGATGTCAGATGGATCTTGGCTGAAAGCAGATAATGCCAGAAGAATATATATTTGTGTTTTATTGGCTTATACTGCCATCTAAGTTTAGCAAAGAACAGTACCAATAGCAGATATTGGTGATTATTCCCCTAAATAAAAAAGGTTTGTAAGAATGAAGCAAAGACAATCGAGTTAAAATGGATCTGAAGGAAGGGACCTAGAAGTAGAGGTGGTATTCTAAATGGTGTCTAAACTTCTGAGGAAACACAATGTCGGAACATACTTCTAACATTTTCTATAGTTTTCCTTGATTTGGATTACATGAGTTGTGGTGTTGGAGAAGAGCACTGGATATCCTATGGACTGACTGGCAAAAGTATGAACTGATACTTTTCCAGTTGTGCAAAAAGTGAAGTCATAGTGCTCATTACTCATAGTGCTCGTGACTTTACCTCTCAAGCTCTGGACATGTTGCTAGAAGAGGCTCTTCCTTGAAAAGGGATATCATGCTTGTAAAGGTGGAGGGAATGCAAAAAAGAGGAAGACCCCCAGCAAGATGGGTCAACATGGAGCCTATCAATGGGCTCAAGAATATCAGTGATGATACGGATGGTATAGGATAAGTAGTGCTCAAGTCTGGTGTTTATAGAGTTGCAATGAATTGTACTCAACTCAATAGCACCTAACAACAACCAGCAAAGCAATAATTAACAGGTCTAGATTTAACTAATTATTTTCTCTTAACAGTTGACCCTCCTTGTTTACTTCCAAGCACAAAGAACTTCTTTGGTTAATACCATATATACTATTGTACTGGGAGCTCTGGTGGCATTGTAGTAAGAAGCTGTGCTGCAATCGCAAAAACATGCAGTTCAAATCCACCATCTACTCTGTGAAATAAGAACGCACAATCTCCTCTCATATGACTTACTGCCTCTGAAAACTCACTAGGAGGTCAGTTATGAGACGGTTCTAACTTGACAGTACACAATTGTACCAGTATGTTATACAGATGACAGGGTAATGTTATTGTATTAGTATGTTATGCATATGTCACAACCTTGCTTGCTGAAAGTGAACAGGATTTGAAGTGCTTAAAGCAGATCAAAACTGTCGCCTTCAATATGGACTACATCTTAACATTAAGAATACAAAAATCCTCACCACTGAAATAATAGGCAACAATACAATGAATAGTGAAGAGACTGAAGTTTTCAACAATTTCATTTTACTTGAATCCATAATTAACACTCTTGGTATTAGCAGTCAAGAAGTCGAAAGACCTATTACATTGGGAAAATATTCTTTTAAGGACCGCTACAAAAGGTTAAAGCGCAAGGTTTTAAGTTTTAAGACCAAGGTATGCATGATCCAAGGTATGGTCTTTCCTACACATCTGAAAGTTGGACAGTGGCTAAGGATTACAGAAGAATAACCTTGCTTTTGGGTTATGGTATTGGAGAAGAGTACTGAATATCCTATGCACTGCCAAAAGAACAAATAAGTCTGTCTTGGAGGAAGTACTTCAGAGTGCTCTGTAGAGTTAAGGGTGCTAAAACTTCATCTCACGTGTCCTTGGAAGAAGATATGCTGAGAAAGGTGAAGAGTTGGAGAAAGAAAGACACTCAAACAGATACATTGACACATTGTCAGTAACAATGGACTTGAGCATATCAGAGATGATGAGGATGGTGCAGGAAAGGGCGATGTTCAGATCTGATGTACACAGGGTCATTATGAGTTGTAAGTGACAGCACCTAACAACAATGACTATATTAACATAACTTCAGTGGTCTAGTGGTTAAAGATTTGTACAGCCAACTCAAAGGTAGTTGGTTTGAATCTACCAGTAGCTCTTTATTTGTTTTTATTTTCTACAAATTTTTTACAAAATTCAAATACATTGTTTTTAAGAACAAATTCTTTCAATTTCCCTCACTCCCCCACCCATCAAATTGTACAACCCCATGATTACTCCCCCACCCCCAACATCAACATCCCTCTGCTTCCACCTTCTCCCATCCTTCTTGGATCCGTATACTCATTCTACAATAATGGTTTTATACAATATTTATCCCTGTGGGAATGAGTTAGTTCACTCAGCAAAATGCTCTTCAGTCCTTCTCAAGTTAGGTAGTAATTTACAAAATCATTACTCCTGCATGCTGGGTAGTGTTCCATTGTGTGAATATACCATAATTTTTCAATCTATTCATTTGGACATTTGGGCTGTTTCCATGTTCTTGCAGTGGTGAATAATGCTGCTATGAACATCAGAATACATATCTGAGTTTGTGTATCAGTTCTCATTTTCTTGGGGTATATATTCCAAACAGTGGAATAGCTGGGTCATATAGAATTTCTATGTTCAGTTTTTGGAAGAAGCATCAAACTGCCTTTCAGAATGGTTGAACCACTTTACAATCCCACCAACAATATATACCACCAGCAATATATAAGAGTTCCTTTCTCACCACATCCTCTCCAGTATTTATTATATTCTACCCTGTTAAACTTTGCCACTGTTACTGGAGTGAGACGGCCACCAGTAAGTAGCTCTTTGGGAGAAAGATGGACAATCTCCTCTCCTACAATCAGTTCTGACTCATCAGCAATGAATTGAGTTGAATTGATTGTATTAACATAAAATTTTATATAATATTCCTTGTAATTCCTATTTATAATTCTGTTCACCTTACTTGACTATGAGTTACTTGAGGATAGTGAACGTGTAGTTATTATCCCAGGAACTAAGGAAGCATTTGTTTAATGAGTTCATTAATATGCAAAATACTAATGTAAGTGCAACTTAACAAATCATACTTAAAATGTATAATTAGTGTGCAACATCCCCTTTTAAGGAGCTAACATAATGGTTCTTGAGAGGAAAAGAGCTACACGTAATCATCTTTTTCCATATTAGAATGGAAATTTCAAAATCAAGTAAAAATTGAATTGAGTCTTACTACATCTGAGGTATAGCAAATGTTTTTAAACAGCAATGCTCTCTTAGACACTTTAAGGAAGGTAACAGGAGAGGCCAACCAGTGTCTGCAGAAGGACATAATGGTTGAAAAGTAGTGAATCAGGAAAAACAAAACAAACAAAAAAAAAAAAAGAAGAAGAAGAAGAAGAAAAAAGGATATCCTCAGCTAGATAGGTTGGCTGTAAAAGTGGGCATAAATGCACAAGATACTGTGACGATGGCAGAGGATTGGGTTCTTTCTGTTGTACACAGGGTTACGATGAGTGGAACTGACTTGAGGATAATACAAATACGGCAAAGCTTAGTCTCTTGTACTTTGGACATGTTGCTGGGAGAGGCTATTCTTTGGAAAGGGATATCATGCTTGGAAACATGGAAGCTTAGCAAAAGAATGGAGTACAGATCATGAATGAGATGCTGACACAGTGACTACAGCAATAGGCTCAAGTGTACCAGAGATGGTGAGGATGGCATGGGATAGGCAGGATTCAGATCTGTTCATAAAGTCACTAGGAGTCATTCTCAACTTGATGACACCTAAAAACAATAACATAAAGAAATTGATGGTTGTAGATATTTTTAAAATGGAACTGCATTCGTTTGTTGATGGGCATTTGGGTTGTGTCCATCTCTTTGCTAATGTGAACAAAGCCTAGATAAACATGGGTGTGAATATATCTGCTTGGGTGGCAGTTATGGTCTCTTTGAGGTATATTCCCAGTAGTGGAATTGCTGGGTCAAATGGTATTTCTATTTGCAACGTTTTGAAAAAGCGCCATACTGCCTTCCACAGCGGTTGCACTATTTTACACTCCCACCAACAGTTAATAAGGGTATAGTCACACAATGAAATACTATGTAGCATTGAAAAACAAGGATCTCATGAAATACTATGCAAAATGGATGGCCCTGGAGGATATTATGCTGAGTGAAGTATCTCAGTCACAAAAGGATCAATATTGCATAGGGCCACTGTTGTAAAACAGGACTGACATCGGGGTTGAGGGAAGACAAAAAAGAGGGGGAGAAATGATGTATACTGCATTGAAACAGAGGAGGGAGAGAACTGTTTAAAAGGGACATATGAATGGGTATTCTTGTTCTTACAGAAGTCCAGAGTGAAGGCTGCATATAGTGGAGAGGACTTGGGGGGAGGGATTGGATAAAAATGAAATAATTTTTCTTTTTCTTTTCAAAGAGAAGAGTGAATTGGGGGGAGGGGCTGGGGAGGGAGAAAAGTGCAACAATGAATGACTGGAAACCCTAAGTCTCTCTAAACTTTAATTAAAATTAATAAGAAAAAGGCAAAAAAAGAATGTCAAAGACAGTGAGACTGGCTAAGGATAGGGCAGAGTTCAGTGCTATTGTGCATAGGATTGCTAGGAGTCAACTCACCATTTATCTATATATATTCAGCATCTATGTTATATATTATCTGTAAATGCATGAGATATTTAAGATATGCAATACACACATGTAACAAAAAATGGAACTGCAATTCATGGTCTACTCCCTCCTACATTCCTCCCCCGGTAAGCATACGAAGTGGATTCTCTCTGTATATAAACCTGTCTCTAGCTCTTAATAGCAGTGGTCTCATACAGTATTTGTCCTTTTGTGACTGTTATTTTATTCAGGATGATGTCTGCCTGACTCATCCATGTTGTTCAGTGTTTCATGAACTCATCATTCTTTTTCATTATTAGGAAGGTTAAAGGGAAGGATAGTGTGAAATGAAAGGACGGTCAGATGGTGTATGTCTTATAATTCATGTTATGAAAAAAGATGTATACATGATTGATGAAAAAATTAAAAACAATATACTTTGTAAACTTTCACTCAAATCACAATGAAAAAACCCAAAAATTAAACAACAACAAATAAATATGGAGTGGTAGTGTCAACATGGCCCTTGTTGTTGTTGTTGTTATGTGCCATCAAGTCTCCTACAACTCATAGTGATGCTATGCATAACAGCTCTGCAATCTGCTCTATCCTGAGCCAACCTTATTGTCTCTGACACCTCTACCCCCATTACCCCAGGCACTGATTCAATCTGTCTCATCGAGGGTCTTCCTCTCTTGTGCTGTCCCTCCACCCATCCAAGCATAATCTCCCTCTCCAAAGACTGGTCCCTCCTTGCAACATGCCCAAAGTATGTTAGTCAAAGCTTCAGAGTCTTTGGCTCCAAGGAGTAGCCTGGTCTCACTCTCTTCAGGATGAACCTGTTTGTTCTCTTGGCAGTCAAAGGCATCAATTCTCCTTAGACCATCCCTAGTCATGGTCTAGCTTTCTGATGCGTAGCACATAACTGTGAAGACAAGGGCCGGGATTAGGAGCACCTTAGTCTCCAGACTGACAAGGTTGCTCTTCAGTACTCTGGAGATATCCCTGAGAGCAGATTTTCCCAATGCAATTTTCTTTCAATTTCCTGGCTGCTGTTGAGGTTGATTGTGGAGCCAAGCAAATTAAAACTGCTAACAGTCTCATACCCTTCACTATCTATCATGTTGCTGCCAATCACCCAGTGGTAAGAATCTTTGTTTTCTTAATGTTGAGCTCAGTCCATATTGAAGGCTGCAGTTCTTGACCTTCTCCAGCAAATGCTTCTGGTCCTCCTTAGTTTCAGCAAGCAAGGTTGTGTTGATCAATAGGTATTTTACACTCATTTTAATAACTACACAGTTTTCATATAGATATCTTTTGGTCATTACATAAGCATCATTATTGCAAAATGTTCATTACAAACAATATAAGAAAAAAATTGGCAAAGTAAGTCAAGTCATCCATATAGAAAGGCAACTTACTTAAAAATAATAAACCTAATAAAACTTAAACATAACAAAAACAATTAAGGATTTGAACTCAGGAAAACATTTAGCAGAAGTTAAAAGTTTTATAAATAAACCAAAGAAAAACAAATAGTTCAAATAGGTCAATGAACATCAGAACCTGCACTCTGGTGGCAAGTAATTATTATTTGAAATCTATGTTTATACTTAAACTGTAATAGTGAGTTGTTGTTGTTGTTGTTGTT
>NW_006399767.1:6936620-6938113 GCF_000299155.1 Elephantulus edwardii | reverse complement strand
TACTGCCTCTTGGTCCAAGTATAGGTTTCGTATTAGCACAATTAAATGTTCTGGGATTCCCATTCTTCTCAGAGTCAGCCACAGTTTGTTATGATCCACATAGTTATGACTGTGTAATAGTGAGTATATTGGATAAACCCACAGGAATGCTTCTCTAGCAATGTCTTATAATCCATTGTCTCTCTGAGTATTTCCAGCATTTTGAATTCTCACGTACTTTGGAGAGAAACTAGCTTTTACCCATTCACTTGTAGTATGTAAAGGGTTGTTAACTGTGACAAATCATCACCGCATTTTAGTATATAACACCTCAGTGTCATATAGTCCTTTAGACATAAAATCATGACTTTCCAGAAAGGAACTTCAGGATGCTGTTAGGAGTATGAATCATTGCCTGGGAAGCAGGGTCCTGCATGATCTTGTTGTTTCATGGATGATTTGTGGACAGTCACATGGTGTACAATAAACTGTCAGGTGTCTGTTCTGGTTGAGAAGAAAGTGTTCCTGGTCCCTTTCACTTTTCATTTCTCACTGGCTGGGGAGACCTCCTCACGCTACAGGCTGGTGAATCAGAGGTTGTGGTCAATACAGGTAATGAATGTCTTCTGCTTTTTGTTTACAGTTTCCTGACTTCTTAGACAAAGTTTGTTTGTATGTGTAGGTGTTAAATCCATTTGTTGTTGTTGTTAAAAATCCATACAACAGAACAGACAGCAATGCAAGAATTTCTACATATATACTTAATCACATTGATCATATTCTTTCACTTGTGCAACCAGTCTTATCTACTTTTTGGAATTATTCCTGTTCCATTTAACTAAAATTTACTGTCTTTTAAGGTTCCTATATAATTTTTGCAAGCTGATGCTGCCAATTTGATTGAACACAGAGAGTTCTTAGAAGAACACAATACTCAAGCCATGTATTCTTTACTTGTTACGTGCCATCCAGCTGACTACAACTCATATCCTGTGCTATGCTCAAGTCTCAAAATGCTCAAGTGGCTACTATTATCACGTCAACACATCTTGCTGAGGGTTTTCCTCTTTTACTCTGGCCTCCCATCTTTCCCAGCATGATATATGTTTTCAAAGACTTGACTCTTCTGACGTGTTAAAAGTATGTGAGGCAGTTTCACCATCTCGTAAGAAGCACTCTGGTTGCACATACTCAAAACGATATCTATTTGTTCTTATGGCAGTCAATAGGCTATTAAGTGCTGTTTGTACACAACAAATTCAAAGGGATCAGTTCTTCATTGGTCATGCTTATTCACTGCCTAACTTTCAGAACCATAGGAAGCAGTTGAAAATACCTTGGCTTGAATCAACAACACCCTAGTCTTTAAATGGACATTATTGCAGATGACACAACCCTGCTTGCTGAAACTGAGGAGGACCTGAAGCTCCTGCTGCAGAGTGTCAAGGACTGCAGCCTACAATATGGATTAAGGCTCAATGTCAAGAAGACAAAGATTCTCACCACTGGACCAA
>NW_006399767.1:6933589-6936082 GCF_000299155.1 Elephantulus edwardii | reverse complement strand
CTGGGATAATTGGGATGGGAGTGTCAGAGACAGTGCGATTGGCACAGGACAGAGTGGAGTTTAGGGCTGTTGTACATAGGGTCGCTATGAGTCGCAGGTGACTCGACGGCACATAACAACAACAACAACAACAACAACAAATATTGCTCTTTATTACTTTGGAGAAGTTCTTTATTGGAGATTTCCCCAATATAACACTCTTGATTTCTTGACTGTGGATAACATGGGTGGTGATTGTGGATCCAAGTAAAATGAAACTGTTGACAACTTCAATCTTTTTGCCATCTGTCATGATGTTGCTGATTGGCCCAGTGGTTAGGATTTTTTGTTTCCTTGATACTTCTTGAATTCCTTTAGGATTTGAGATTCTGCTTTGCATTACCACCCTTTAACCAGTATTATTCTACAGATTCACCTTTTATATGGCAAAATGTACAGAGTTTTATGTAAGAAACTTGTTATGCAGTCTCAATAGCAAAACTTGTTTTTACTATTTCCATCAACCTCCATGTTCTGTGGTTGAAGTTATGCCAACAACTTTAAATCATCTGACATGAAAGAGTATAATTTATCTAACTTTGAAGAGCTAAGAAAAAGAAAGAAGAACTGAGTGGGATAAAAGGCAGCACTTGGGGCTCAGTAAAAAGATTCACTCTTTCAAAAGGTAAAATATGCAGTTATTTATAGACAGACACAAACATTTTGCACCTTCATATCCAGCTATAGTAACTGAGTCCAAAGACTTTTTCCAAACACATCCAGGTGATTAGATGATAATTTTGTTTGTGCACAGGTATTTGGTATCTGAAAGAGAAATGTGTCACAGGGATGTGGATTTTTAATGTTGACTTTGCCAAAATAAGGTTCGTTTTAGTCTTAACATTAATTCTTAGAATAAACCATTTGTGATTATATTTCTATATGTCCCCAGACATAGGGGTCCAGGGACATATTAAAGAAAATATTTTCTGATATTCTTTGCAGTACATTCAAAATGAAACATTCATGAGAACTGTGTATGCATAGAAGATGTGCAAAGTCCTATCACATAGCATATTCCAAGTGCTTCTTTTTCAGCAGTTTGAGGTGAGAGCGAACGAGTTAGCATCTTCATACTACCTGGGTGAAGTCCAAAAGAGATTTCTGCTTTCATTATTATAAGCATCAAGTTATAAAGATGTGAGTGCAATCATGGAATGTGCATGATACACACTCTCAGATTTTTCTATTCCTTTATATGTGCATGGTAAGGAAAAAAATATTGTAGTTGCACAGTGGCTAAAGCATTTGGTCATGTAGACCATTTGAACACATCAGCTACTTGACAGGACTAAGATGAGACATTCTTCTTCCATCAAAATGTAAAGCCATGTGAGGCATTAATTTACAAAATTATTGCTCCTGTGTGCTGCAAAGTATTCCATTGTGTGAATGTACCATAATTTCTAAAATCATTACTCAACATGGGAGGGACTGAAGAGCATTATGCTAAGTGAACTAAGTCAGTATCATAAAGACAAATACCATATAAGACCCAAGACCATTATTGTAGAATGAATATGAGAACTCAAGACGGGAGATGGGGGAGCTTAATCATAGGGTCATGCAATTTGATGGGTGGAGGGAGGGGTGGTTAAAGGAAAGAGGAAAGATCTGGTGTGAAAAATAAAGTATATGAACTTTGTAAATAAACTAGTATAAAATCTTTTTTTAAAAAAAGCCTTAGGGACCCCTGTGGGCAGTTCTCCATCCTACAGGGTCTGGAGGATTAGCATCAACTAGATGGCGGTGGGTTTGCATTTGGGGTTTGATGAAGTTGACATACTTTACTATTAACCAACAGGATGAAAGTTTGAGTCCATACAGCAGCTCCTCAGAAGAAAAATCTTATGATCTCTTTCCAAATGATCAGACACTGAAAACCCTATGGAGTGCAATTCTATATTGACACACTTGGGGTCACCATAAGTTAGAATTAAATCTGTCTATTAAATTAATGAAGTAAGAAGGCTTCTGTACTTTGCATTCAAAAACAGACTAAACAAATACAACCCCTCCCAATAAACATACAAAAACAATCCACATAATTCTGTCTGGATATAATCTTTTATGCTAGTTTTATCTGGGTATAAAGATGGTTAACCATTTATCGAGTGGCAATAACTTAGGTAATTTAGGACATATTCTGCTTTGGTGAGTTTTTTGTTTTAGGGGGAGTTTCTTTCATTTTATGACAAGAACAACATTTAAGAAAGTGTGACACAAATAAAATAAATTTAGTTTGGAATTTAAAAAAAACCAAGAAAATTAAACAAACTCAACCCAACAAAACAGCTGGAGAAGCCCCGAGCATACTCAGGCAGTTCCAAGGATCCCGTTAAAAGGTGAAGAGTTTTCAAAATTTAACAGAACAGCAAGCAACAAATGCTGGCGAGGTTGTGGAGAGACTGGGAACCTGATTCACTGTTGGTGGGAGTGTAAAATGGTGCAACC
>NW_006399767.1:6916752-6932979 GCF_000299155.1 Elephantulus edwardii | reverse complement strand
AGCAAATGGGGGGGGAGGGGGGAGAGGTTTGTGCGGGGAGAAGGGTGCAACAATGAATGAATGGAATCCCAAAATCTCTGTAGATGTTTATTGAAATGAAAGATAAACAACCTAAATTTAAAAAAAAAAAAAGGTGAAGAGTTTTCACGCCATGGGCCTGGCCACCCTGGCTCCCACAGCAGCCTGGTGATGACCTCAGAGTGGATGTAGTTCTTACTATTTTACTGAAAAGTTGAAGGACTTCACATTAAAGTTATATAGACAGCTATGTCATAGCAGGGGGTGGATCCCAGATCTCTGACTTTTTTAAAAATTGTGATTTTAATGAAAGTTTACAGAAAAGTTAGATTTTCATCCATTTAAGCTTGCATTTTTCTCCCTACCCTCACAGTTCATTAAAAAAAAAAAAATACACTATTCATTCAGTGTTGCATAATTTCTTCCCCCCATCCCTTAACACTTGTTATACCTCTTATTCTGAACTGTTGTCATACAAATAATGCCTAATCATATGTTCCTTTTAAATAATTCTTTCCTTCATCTGTTCCAAAGTAGTGTTCATTATTTACCCTTCTTTTCTGAGTTTTCCCCCCAACACCTATGTCAGTCCTGTTTTAAAACAGTGGTGTTATGCAATATTTGTCCTTTAGTAACTGAGATATTTTATTCATAGAATTCAGGCTAACACAAATTCAATATGACTAGTTTTAAAAAATGAGTTTAAAAAATGTTTTCCAACCCCAGGTGTAAATTGCAACAGGCTTACTTTTTCTCCTAAATGTAGCATGCCACTGATGATTGCTAGAAAATATTATTTATTGACTGTGTCATTTGTGGTAGGTTAAGAGACACAGTATAGTAAACTCCTTAAGGAAAAGAATTTTATTAATTTGGGAGGCGTTCTACATAGAACTAGGCACAATTTCGAAAACTAATTAAAAAAATAAAACCACTCCAGCTTTTAGGGAGTTGATTTTGGATCATGATGCCCTCAGATGTATTGGAGTAAATTGTGTTCTATAGGGGTTTTAAGCACTGATTATTTGAAAGTAGACTGATGGCTTTTCATCCAAAGTATCCTTGGAAGGACATGAATTTCTTATTTTGTTTTGTTTTATTAGACAGAAAACAAACAGATTCATTCTAGAGAGGGTTAAACCAGGCCTCTCCTTGGAGGCAAGGATTCTGGGACTCCGTCCGTCTGACATACTTTGGACATGTTGTAAGGAGAGACAGGTCCTTGGAGAGGGACATCATGCTTGGTAGGGTAGAGGGACAGAGCAGGAGGGGAAGGCCCTCTATGAGGTGAATTGATTCAGTGACTGGGGTATTCGGGATGGGAGAGTCAGAGACAGTGCGATTGGCACAGGATAGAGCAGGGTTTAGGGCTGTTGTACATAGGGTCGCTATGAGTCGCAAATGACTCGACGGCACATAACAACAACAACAACAATAGTACATTAACCATTTGCACCACTCAGGGACTCTGACATAATAATAACTAGCTCATATGCCATCAGGTCAGATCAACGGGTTTTCAGAGGTTATAAATAGTACAGGAAGATATTGTTTATCCTTCTCCCTTAGAGCAGTTGGTAGATTCAAACCGCATGCCTTTGAGTTGGTAGTGCAACTCTTTACACACTAAACCACCAGAGCTCCTTGGACATAATACTAGAGGTATTCTTTTTATATTACTACTCAAAAAGAAAAATACTTTCTCAGGGACATTTACTCTTCTCACTGGTATAGTCTGTGGGAGTTGCCCTGCTAACCCAAATTCCTTATGTCTCCAGTGGTTTGAATCCACCAGCAGACCCTCGGGGCAAAGATGTGTAGTCTTTTCTCATTAGGATTTAGGTCTCAGAAACCTGATGGAGGGTTGCTTGCTGTGAGATGGAACCAATGCCACATTGTGTTTTGAGAAAGAAAGATATATGGTGTCACAATGATATGTTCCTTATCATAAGGGAAAGGAAGTGGAGTTCCAAAAATGAAAAAGAAATAAGCCAAGTATGTCAGCTTGAAAGAATGCCCATCCATGATTTAGGGACTGTGAGAGTCCCTCAGGGATTAGGTTCAGATTAGGAGTGATGGAGGAGGGACTAGTCTCTATTCTCTTGTCTGAAAAACAAACAAACAACAGTCCTGGGAGCTGCATACCCACAGATCTGTAGGTAAAATAGGGTCCGGTTTTAGTAGGACAAACAAATTAAATTCACTGTTGTCAAGTTGATTCCAATTTACACTGACCCTGTGGGGCAGATCAGATCTGCCCCATAGTGTTGCCATGGCTGTAAATCTTTTCAGAAGTAGACTGTCTCCCCTTTCATCTTCAGGGCATCTGGTGAGTTAGATTCACTCACCTTCTGCTTAACAGTTTAACCCACTCTGCTACTGAATTCTAGTAGAGAGGGAATACATTATCCTTCTTGGTTCTTGTCTTTAGTAATTCCTGGAAAACTGGTTACTTCTCATGTAGAGGAGGCTGTAGCATGGACTTCTTTTTTAGCGGGCAGATCAACTGGGAAACTCATTGCTGTTGAATCAGAATTACCTGTTAGCTGACCTCCAGTAGGCTTGTGAGACTTAAAGCTGACCCTCCAGTAAGTTTGCAAGGCTGTAAATTGCACAGGAGGAGGCCCCCTTCTTTCTCCAGAGGTATGGCTATTGGATTTGAACCATCAAAGAGGTATGCTCTTTGGGTTAGATTTCCAATTCCCTCCGTACTACTGACTAGAGCTCTCTAATGGTCAGATAACAGTCTGTGACTTCTAAGCTGCCCACCTCATTGCCCATAAACTGACAAACAGACATTTACATTGGAGGGTGGCCATCAGCAATACCCTCTCCTCTCCACTATCTCAAAGTTTCTGCTACTTTTTGATACCAGAAGTAGTTAGTACCTTCACAGAGAGTGTGTGTTAGTTACATAGGAGACAGAAAGAGAAAGAAACATTTCATAATTGAGTTTAAACTGAAGCTCTGATAGCACTCCAGTGTGAACTGAATTTGGTTAAAATGTAATTGGGTTTGTCAGTGTGTAAATGCCAGGTTACCAGGTCCTTTACAGTTTGGATACTACAAGGAATACTGGGAGGGTGTCCAGCACTGTAATTTACATCAAGGAAGAATGTTAAGGGGACAGAAACAGGAGGCTGGAGGGAGAAATAAAGACAGGTTTGAACAGCTGACGATTTTCCCCTGGAGGTGCCATGCTTGAGCAGAAAGCTGATGTACTTTATGGAATTTTTGTCAGGCAACTGCAAATGGCAGAATCTTACTCCACACAATTTAAGAATCACATTTTGGGGTTTTTTGACATTTATATCAGATAAGCATCCTTCCCAGAAGTTTTACTGCCTGCCTCTTACGGTATCCTGAGCAATGGATTTAACAATGTTGTGTTTAGCACTTGGGTTTCTGGGTAATACAATGGTTAACAGAAGGGTTAGTTACTTGATTTCCTCCTGGGAGGAAAAGATAATGGTATTTAAAAAAAAATAAATCATCAACCATTTAAAACCCAGTGGAGCACACTCTACTTTTATACTATTGACTATGTGGTGACAAGTGGGTTATTGGTTGGTTAGAATTCCTGCTGCACCACAAAGAAGGATGGAGGATGGTCCTGCATCTATGTCTAAAGGATTTTCAGGCTCTCATTCCTGAGAGTGTCTCTGTTGGAAATCAATCAGTGGCTGTTTGGCTTTACCATTATGCATGCAAACATTCTGAAGACTTAAGAAGTCTATACACACACACACACACACACACACACACACATAACCAAAATCCACTGGTGTCAAGTCGGTTTTGACACTTAACCTTCCATCGGGTTTCTGAAACTATAACTCTTTAGAAGAGGAGACTTCCCTTTGTCCTGCAGAGCAGCTGGTGGATTTGAGTTCCAACGTTTCAGTTAGCTGTACAACATGTAACACATTATGTTATTAGAATACGCTCCAGCCAGGTGTCCCTTCATATGACACTATACCATTTATATATAGTTGTTGATTTTTGACACATTTAGAAAGAGAAGTATTTGTAGATGCATAAATACAAACATGACATTTGCAAATTAGGCCCTGTGTCTTGAACAGGAGCTGAAGGAATATTCAAATGAAGGAATATTCTCAGGGTGGTAGTTTCAGATGAGGGGGGAAAGCTATTTATATATTTACTAACGTTTGAGGAGCAACAAAATGTCTCTTCTACTTGCTACTAAAATGCTATTTGCTTTGTACAGCATATTCTCCATGTATGATATGAATAATAAATTTTCCTTTTCATTGAGGCTTGCTTCCTTTTGAAATAGAATATAGACATTGCATTTGGCCAACAGCTGATAAAAGGTATCATCAATATCAGAATGGTGCAACATTAACAGGAAAACCACCACTCTTCTGGTTTGCAGTCAAGTGTTCTAGTCACAGCACCACCAGGGGTCCAGGTAGTAGGGACAGGAAAACATTATCTCTAAGGAATCACAGAATACTGTTAGACAGGATGTACTGAACCTGCAAGGTTCCTCTGAAGGAGATAAAGAAGATCAAGGCATGAAGTAACTCAGGGACTAACTGGCTACTCAGGCTGTTGGAGACATACGATGCTTGAAACCTAGAATGGGTTCCACATTCCTTTTGGAATGGGGATTACTCACATCTGGTCCTGGAATTATTACCCACACCCTCCATCCTTCTAGGAACACTTGCTTGCTTGACTTTTTTATACCTGTCTCCCAATTTCCTCCTATCTTTCTGCAGCAGAATCCCTGGATGTGATGGTTAATACCAACTCTGGAGTCAGGATAATAGGATGTGAAGGGCCACTCTATACCTAGCTAGTCCCATGACCTCCAACCCATGATCCAGCTTCTCTTGCTTTCCATTTTTTTTTTACCATCTATAAAATGGAGATTAGAAGTCTTTGGGTAGAATATCTGGCTAAGGATCCAACTGCTAACAGAAAGGTTGGGAGGTGGGCCCCATCCAGAGGCACTTTGAAGGACTGGTCTCTGGCAATCTGCTTTCAAAGCTAATATCATTTAAAACTATGGAGCAGTTTCCGTTCTGCTCTGCATACACTGTTTTTGTAATGTGCTGTCGAATTGCTTATGACTCATAGTGACCTTATGTATAACTGCTCTGAACCTTCCTCCATTTTAAGTCAATTTCATTTTCTCTGACTCACCAAACTTCATGACCCCAGTCACTGAGTCTATTCACCTCATCCAGGGTCTTTCTCTCTTGTGCTGTCCCTCCACTGTTCTAAGCATGATGTGTTTCTCCAAAGATTGGTCCCTGCTTGTAACATGGCCAAAGTATGTCAGACAGAGCTTCAAAATCCATGCCTCCCAGAAGCATCCTAGATTCAACCTCTCCAGGACCGACATTTTTGTTCTCTTCAAGGACAAAGATTCTCACCACTGGACCAATTAGCAGCATCAGGATGGATGGTGAAGAGATTGAGATTGTTCACAGCTCTTGTTTGCTTGGCTCCACAGTCAACACTCTTGGCACCAGCAGCCAGGAAATTATAAGACGTATTGTGATGGGAAAGTCTGCTGTTAGGGACCTCTCCAAAATACTGAAGAACAATGGTGTCTCTCTGGAGACTAAAGTGTGTCTGATACAGGCCATGGCCTTTGCAATCACTTGTTATGCATCAGAGATTTGGACAATGACTTGGGAGGACAGAAGGAGAATTGCTGGCTTTGAGCTGTGGTGCTGGAGAAGAGTAATGAATGTATCATGGACTGCTAGGAAAACAAACAGATTCATCCTGGAGAGGGTTAATCTGGGCTGTTCCTTGGAGGCAAGGATCCTGAGGCTTCATCTGACATACTTTGGACATGTTGTAAGGAGGGACTCATCCTTGGAGAGGGACATCATGCTTGGGAGGATGGTGGGACAGTGCAGGAGTGGAAGACCCTCTATGAAGTGGACTGATTCAGTGACTGGGGTAATTGGGATGGGTATATTGGAGACAATGCGATTGGCACAGGACAGGGCAAAGTTTAGGGCTGCTGTATATAGGGTTGCTATGAGTTGCCAGCGACTTGACGGCACATAACAACAACAACAACAACAACAACATAGCAGTCCATGGTATGTATATTCAGTACTTTTTTCCAGTACCTGAACTCAAAGACATTGATTTTTTTTTATGATCCTTAGTCAATGTCCAGCTCTCGATGCATAGCAAGTACTTGTGAAGACCATAGATTTGATCAGGTGCACCTTGGTCTCTAGACTCACACTGCTGTTCTTCAGTACTGTGGAGAGGTCCCTGAGAGCAGATTTTCCCAGTGCAATTTGTCTTTTGATCTCCTGACTGCTGGTACCAAGAGTATTGATTGTGGAGCCAAGCAAGCTGAAGCTGTTAACAATCTCAATCTCTTCTCCATCTATCATGTCGCTGCCAATTGGCCCAGTGGTGAGAATATTTGTTTTCTTGATGGTGAGCTTCAATCCATATTGAAGCCTACATTCCTTGACCTTCTGCAGCAAATGCCTCAGGTCCTCTTCAGTTTCAGCAAGCAAAGTTGTGTCATCTGCATAATAATGCAAGTTGTTGATGATTCTTCCTCCAATCCTGATGTCACATTATTCTTTATAATGTCCAGACTCCCAGATGGTCTGTTCCACATATAAATTGAAAAGGTATGAAGACAGAATGCATCCCTAGTGTATACTTTTCCTGATGACAAGATAAGCTATGTAAATATATCAAGAATATTATCTATAAAGAATGAAAAGGGTCATCACAAAGACAGAGGAAGAAAAGACCAACGTGGATGTAAGAAGAGACGCTGAATATTGTTCTAGAGTGCCAAGAAGACAAAGTATAGGGAAGAAATCACGAAATTAAGGAGCTGAACAGAAAGTGTCAAAGGGCAACTTCAGGAAACAATAGATAGATAGATAGATAGATAGATAGATAGATAAATAAATAAATAAATAAATAAATAAGAAAGATATGTTCAAAGAGCTGGAGTTGGTAAACCAAAAAATAAGAAACTCACATAGCATTTCTTAAGCTGAAGGAATTGAAAAGCAAATTCAAGTCTCAAGTTGCAATACTTAAGGACGCTATAGACAGAACGCTGAATGACACAGAAAACATAAAAAGAAGATCAAAGAGCTATACAGAGTCACTATACCAAAAAGAACTGGCTGACACAGAAGAGTTTCATGAATATAACATATGATCAAGAGGCAATGGTGATGAAGGAGGAAGTTCAAGCTGCTCTGATGGAATTGACAAAAACAAAGCCCCAGGAATTGACAGTAAACCAATTGACATATTTCAACAAACAGACACTGCCCTAGATGTGCTCACCTGGTTGTGCCAAGAAATTGGGAAGACAATTATCTGTTCAACTGACTGGAAGAGATCCACATTTATTCCCATTCAAAAAAAGGTGATCCAGCAGAGTGTGGAAATCATCAAACACTATCATTCATATCACATGCTGAAGATTATAAAAAAATATCTGTAACAGTATATCAGTGGAGACATTCCAGATGTGCAGGCTGGGTTTAGAAGAGGCTATGGCTCTAGACATTACAGCCAATGTTAGATGCATCTTAACTGAAAGCACAGAGTACCAGAGGAATGTCTATTTGTGTTTCACTGACTATGCAAAGTCATTTGACTGTGTGAATCACAACAAATTGTGGCTAACATTGAGAATAATGGGAATCGCAGAACACTTGATTATGCCTATGCAAAACCTGTATTTGGACCAGGAGGCAGTTTTCAGAACATAGTGAGGAAGTACTGTATGATTGCTTCTTGGAGGCAAGAATTTTGAAACTCCATCTCATATACTTTGGCCATATCACCAGGAGGAACTAGTCCTTGGACAGGGCATCATGTTTGAAAGGGTGGAGGGTAAGCACAGAAGAAGGAGGCCCTGTATGGGATGGACTGACACAGTGACTGTGGTAAGGGAGTCAGATGTATCATAGATGGTGAAGTTGGTTCAAGATAGGGCAAAGTTCAGAGCCATTGTTCAAGGGGTTGTAGTCAACTCAAGATCACATAACAACAGTAATTTATAATGATTCCATGTAATACAAAACAAATGACAGCTTATTCTTAAAATTGTTTATATGGTTGACTTTGTTGTCCTTCAGTTGAATATTACATTAAACACTAATGTGTTGTCTTAATTTATTCCTAGCAGAATAACATCTTCATCTGCCCATCATGAAAACATGAATGTATACTTAATTTATCATGCTTGCCACTAAATTCCTCCTAAAAACATTATATTGAATCATGATTACATATACAGACATTTCGGACATAGTAAATCAAGAAATGAGTGAAGTTATTATGATTGATTTTCATTACACTAACAATTCATTTTTGTCATAGTGACTGCTGCATTCCTGTTTCAGGAAGTGTGAGGATGGCACCAGATAGAACAAAGTCCAGATCTGTTGTTCATAAGGTCACTATGGGTCAAACTTGACTTAATGACACCTAACAACAGTTCATTTTACACATGACTGGATCCCCATATATAAAAATGGACTCCAGCAGTGTATTCAGACCCCCGCAAAGCAGGACTCTGTGGAGAATTGACTGTGCCACCACCTGGCCACCGCTTGTGACAGTTACTAACTTTCTACAGTTTTCTTAATCAAAAGTGGTCTAGGTAACCTGTAAAGAAAGGATTAAAAATTTAAGATGTTCTAAAAAAAAAAAATGGACTCAGTAGCACACGGCAACGGCAAGCCGAGTACATTAAATATTGGCATAAAAACACATTACGTATATCACTCCATTTGATAAAATATATACAAACATTTAAGGTTGTATGATTTTTGGTTCACTTTTAAAAATAATTTAATCATAAATATTTTTTAAACCTTTTAAAACTCTACCTCCCTACAGAAATGGTACTTCTTTAACTCTGCACTCATCTCTCAACCCCAGACTCCAACATTGACATATGTTTTTCATTTATCTACCCAAACCAGGTGACTTGAACCCACCAGGAAGAGAGATGTGTAATCTCCTACCATAAAATTTAAAACCTCTGAAAACTTCCTTGGGGTGAGGTATGAGTTGGCTCTGATTCCATGGCAATGACTTTGAGGTTTTTTAGTTTTATCTACTTTGATTACACAGGAGAGAAAGACCCCTGACGAGATGGATTGACACAGTAACGGGGTAATGGGGGTAGGTGTGTCAGAGACAGTAAGACAGGCTCAGGACAGGGCAGGGTTCAGAGCTTTTGTACATAGGGTTGCTATGAGTCACAGCTGATTTGATGGCACATAACAACAACAACAACAACTTTGATTTCTGTGTTGGTATTATTTGTATTTGACTATAAAAATTCTATTTTACCAATGCCCCTTTTTAAAAAGAGGGATTTGAAATAATTTTTCTGACCTAGAGGTCTTCATAAATAAGTGACACTAAGCTTCTTAAATTTTTTTTTTTAAATTTTTTTTTTTTTTGTGGTAAAGGCATGGCCTTAGAAATGATATCTTTTTTTCAGGAGCCTCTTGCCTTGGATTGAAAAACTCTCCTTTATGTTACCTTTACACATTATACACAACTTTACATCCAATATACAATTCTGCTCATGGGTTAAAAACAGAAACCAAAACATTAAATCAGCTGGGAAATATCTTTATGCTAACTCTTTTATTTGTAGATTTCTATTGTATTGGATGGTTTCTTTGTATGGTGAGTCTAAATCAGGGAAGGAATGAATATGTCAGATTCTTTGAAAATGGGAATATGCCAACGGGCACTTTGCATTGTTCACATGAACCTGGGAGGTGTAACACCTCCTGGCATGCTCTGTGCTTTCTGCCACCTCACATTTCCATCACCATCAAAGCTAACTTCATATTCTCATCCTCTCACCTACTGAACTGCACCAAGGGAGACTTCTAGTACTGTGCACACACTTCAAGAAGAATTATCAGAACCCATGCACTCTCATGTCCTGGTTGGTTTTTAATGTGTTTAGCCAATTAGTTTATATCTGGCCTGCATTTATTTAATCATTCCTTTCATTCATTCATTCATTTATCTAATAAATATACCCTTTGCCTACTGGATAGCAGACATTGTCTAGGTATTAGACAATAGTAGTCGAAAAGTCTCACTCTCACTGAAATTATATCCTAATGAGAGAGACTGAAAATACATAAATGCATATAAAGCATACATGATAAAGGAGAATAAATTCTGTAGAGGAAAAAAAAATCCCCATAAACAAACAAATGAAGCAGATAAAGTGGTCAGAGAGTGTCCTTGACAGTATGGTTGAAAGAGAGGATTTGCTATCTTACTATAGAAGATAAAATAATGATATATAAATAGAAGTAATAAGGAGGTTGACACATGTAGATATGCTAAAAATTCACTACTTTTGAGTCAGTTCCAACAGTTTCATGTGATTTCTGGGGTTACAAATCTCTATGGGAGAAGATTGTCTTAGCTTTCTTCTGGGGAGTTGATGTTACGTTCAAACCATGAACTTTCCATTAGTATCACAACCCTTACCTCACTGCACTCCCATGGCTCCTTTGTGGAAATACAGGGCAAAGAAACTGAAAGCCAGGGACCCAGTAAGTGCAAAGGCCCTGAGACAGGAACATGTTTAGTGTTCTAGTGGAAGAGCCAGTGGAGCAGAGGGTCTGGGCTGAAGCAGATACCTGGGGAGTTGTAGGAGAGGAATTTAGGAATGTAATGACAATTGTAGACCATGAGGAGCAGTTGAAGCCCTGTTCTGAGTGCAAAAGAAAGTCTTTGAAGTAGAGGAATACCTAATATGATTTTGTTTGATAGAATCATTGAGAGTCATGAGGTGAGAACATTCCATTAGGGGATAAGAGAAGGTAAGACATAGGGTATCACAATTGATCAAGTGAGAAAGAATAGTGGCTAGGGAAGAATAGTCATGATCTAAGGAAAGAGAACAAAGAGGTTCTATATTTATATATACATTTCATAGTCACTGTTTTCAAATCTGTGTTTATGAATTTGTCTTCTCACTAAATTTATTTATAACTTCCAAATAAATTCAGCAATTTTGTGGTCCTTTCAGAACTTGCAGAGAAAAGTCAAAACCCAAAAATTGTGCCACCAGGGAGGTGTAAGGTCAACTGAGGTGATACTCTGCACTCTTGGTTCAGTTCTCATAAGATAATCTGATTATGACTCAATGCAAATGTTTGTTTAACCTTCCATTTTGCTAGTATTTTTCTGGAACCAGGCTGGCTGCTGGATCTCAGTTTATTAGTGAGGTGACCTTGGGCCAATTGTTTACTTCTGTGTATCTCCATTTCCTAATCTGTAAAGCGGGGCTAATAAATACACCTATCTCATGAGGATGCTATAAGGATAAATATAATAATCTATGTTACAATATTTAGGGCAGTCCTAGTGTGGAGTGAGCTCACTAAAATAAACATAATCATAGCTATTATTTCTTCATTTCATTTTATTCTTGATTTAAATGAGCTCTGCTTAAATCCCCTCTCTTGCTCTAAGATTAGACTATTACCCTCTGGTTTGATGATGATGTCTGTACTTTTATTTCTTAACAATATTCTTTGGGACTTGAAAAGCTGACCCTGGAGCAAACATAACTTTGGTGTTTAGATATTTATTCCTTTAATCTAAAAATATTGCACAGGACTCTGACATAATATAAAAGCACTATCACTATGCAAAATTAAACTATAATTATAATCATGAGAGTAATTTTCTGTAAAGATCTCTCTCTCAATGTTAGAAATGCACTTGACCATAGTTTTTATTCTTATGTCAGTTTAAAGACTAAGGCGCACCTGATTCAAGTCAGGATCTTTTCAGTTACTTCCTGTGCATATGGAAGTTGGACAATGAATAGGATCACAGAAAAAAAAAATCAATGTCTTTGTGTGATGGTGTTGGAGAAGAGTGGAAGAGTGTTGAATATCCCAGAGACAGCCAAAAAAAACAAAAAAAAACCAAAAAAACAAATACATTTCGGAGACAGTCTAACCATTATGCTCTCTAGAGATAAGGATAGTAAAACTTTGTCTTACCTACTTTGGGCACATTGTGGGGGTGGGGAGAGGGCAGTCGTTGGAAAAAGACATGCTTGGGAAGGCAGAGGGTATGTGAGAGGAAGACCCTCAACAAGATGGATCGACACAGTTACGGTAACAATGGGCCGAGGATAGCAGAGATGAGGACGGTACAGGGCAGGGCTAAGTTCACATCTATTGTTTATACAGTTGCTATCAGTTGTAGTTGTTATTGGACAATGTAGTAACTGTAACTATTCTGTATATTGGGGTCTAAAGCCCCTTATTATGCATGGTGTTTCATGCAGTGTCTCTAGGAAGAAAAGTTAGGAAACTAAAGAGAAGAAAGACAATCTGCTCTTTTGCAATTTAAGCCTTAGGACCTGCTGGAAGATATGTTAAGAGTTGGTTCCCACTTGAAAGCAATGAGAAGTGAATCTTAGGGTTGGCTTTGTACATTTGCATTTGTGCTTCATGTGTTTTCCCCTTCAGTAGACACTTTTCCAAATAAAATCCTTTTTAAAAAGGAAGTAAAGCAATTTAACACGTTTTTTTTTTAAAAATCTGTAAAGGGAATACCTCAGAGTCATTCAGCTGAGTATTTTTCCAACTTCATAACATAAAGCATTAGTTTTTCTAGGTCACTGTATTGCATCTGAGCCTAAAATTAAAACCATAAATACTTAAAGCCTTAACTTCCATAACTCCTTAAAAGCTGGTAAAAGCAGGCATTTTCTTTCCCCACTTTACTATGCTTATTTATATGAGAAAGAACACTTTGAAATTTATGATTTGAAAGAGTCACACGTAGAATAAGGGCATTGAAAACCTATTTAAATGTTTCCATTTTTCTCTTCCTTTTCTTTATCTACTCTGATTTCATATCTGGATTCATACAATTCTCTACCCAATTTGCAGAGGGAGGAACTGGCCATCCCAAGCCAATAATTAAGTCAATATTAAAATTCAGAGGCTGGTTTTCTGTCTAGTACCTTTTAGAACACTCATTCCAGTGCCAGTCCACAACTGATAGCTAGTCAGAACTGACTAGTGGACCCTGAGTCTAAGGAAGGGCTTTCTATTACTTAGTCTGCATAGTCAGTCACGGTATTAATTGCTTTGAAATAAACCTTTCTGGTTTCCTGATGGCTTAGATCTAAGCAAGGCTTTCCCTATTCTATGCTTTTTTTAATTCCCTGGGGGATATAAATGGTTAATACACTTATTGTATGTTTATAATATAGTTACTATTATTATAGATTAGGGCTACTAGTCTTCCCTGAGTCACCAAGGACCTTGTGATCTTTATATGAAAATAAAAAACAAAACAAACCAGCTATTGGAAACCTTATGGAGTACAGTTTAACTGATATGTATGGGGTCCCCTCATACTGACTTGCTGGCACATATTCAGTTGCCAGGTATGTTTGTCAGCAAGCAGGTGCCAGGCCTTGGAAAAAAGACATTATGCTCAGAAAAGTGGAAGGTCACTCAAAGACAGGAAGACCTTCAAAGAGATATTGCTACAGTGGCTTCAACAATGGACTTGAGTTTGCGGATAGTGTGAGAACGGCAAGAGATAGGGTCCGATTCAGATCTGCTTTTCTTAGGGTAGCTGCAAGCCAGACTCAACGTGATGACACTTACCAACCACAACATATGATTTTGCTAAACATAAAGTTAATGAAAAAACAACAACCCAAATATAGTGACATGTCTTTAAAACTGGTCTCTATGGGAAGCTTGGCAATAATTGGCATGGGGAAAACTTGCCAGCAATGAAGGTATTTTTGAAATTGTGTTGATACCTATATGAGGTATTTATTACTGACATAACAGAAGTGCTACAACTGGGTGTCTTTAAGAAAGAGAAACTTATCTTCTAAGTGACTAAGTGTCAAAAAAACTCAAACTCAAACTCACCACTGGGGAATCCATTTCAACACAAAGCTAGCCCCCGTCAGGCTCCCAAGGCTGTGGATCTTGGTTGGAGGGCACTGTACGTCTTGCTCGCAGGGATCTGCTGTTGGCTTATCACCAGTGAGTCTCAACCTCTGAGTTAGCAATGCAACTCATACTGGGTGCTAGCTCTTCTCGTGTACAGCTTCTTCCATCAGTTCTAGGACAGATCTTTATGCCTTTTCTGCTACCGTGCCTTGAGAGTCATCTGAATTGGCATCCATCTAGCTCCCCTTCGATCTGCTTCTTTACCATTTGGTTAATCTACTCTTTTTTTATTTCTAAAGGGAACAATTTAAGATATATCCTACTCTAAGCTTGTGTGTATACTCTAGGGCTCAGTTAAAGCACCAGTCTTGTAAACAGGAGATCCTAGGTCTGAATCCCAGCAGAACCTTGACTTTAGGGAGCCCTGGTGGCATAGTTTGTAGGGAATTATGCTTTCAACCCAAAGGTGGTAGCTCTCTAGAGGGGTGGAATCCACCAGTAATTCCACTGAGGAGAAAGATGAACAACCTCACAATCTCCTTAAACCCTGAGTAATTTATAGCTTCTGGAAACCTGTTGGCAAATAAGCTCTGAGTGGATTCCAACTTGTTGACAGTGAGTTTTGAGCTCTACAGTAATACATCCATGTTAACATAACAATGCCATACTCTTCCCAAATGGCTTCTAACCACAGCTATCATTCATTCATTCATTCATTCACTCATTGCTATTGAGTTAGTATCAGCTAAAATCTGACTTTCGAGTGGCTGTAAATTGCATGGGAGGAGAACACCTATCTTTCTCCCTTCTAGCAGCTGGTGGATTTGAACCATATATATTTGTGTTTAGCAGTGCAACTCACTAGGCTTTCAGAGCTCCTTTTTCACAATATTGGGATTTGGAAGAGAACACATATTTTGGTGACTCAATTTAATCCATAACAATAAACCATAAGGGGCATTATGAAAAACCAAACACAAAACAACCTGCCGACTGTGGCTTTACACTTTCACCCAGGGTAGGGAGCTTCCAGGGGTCACTATCTCTAAGAGCTTAACTCAGCTTTGGATGAAAAATTATATTATGCAACTTGGCCATTCATCTTGTCTATGTTCTTTGGCTTTGAACTATCTGAAACTGTTTACACAGAATCAAACACACTTTCAAAGGGCAAAGTGCTGCTAACCTCAAAGTTGTTCGAAACAGCATTGCAGAGAATTCAAAGGGCTCTCTGCTGAGGAGCTGTGAGTGTCTTTAGGCAATGAATGGTACCACCACTGACATAAGCTGTTGGTCTCTCAGAAGAACTGTTTCGAAAAGGATAAATCTCTTTGGTTGATATATGTAAAGAACACTTACTTTTCCTACATTGTAACAGCTCATGAGGTTGTGGGGGGTGGTCTTTCATAAACTCTCAGGGACTGTAATGAGAAAAGAGAATAATCAAATGCTACATAATCAAAACAAAAAACAATAGTAACACAAAACGACTTCAAACATAATAAGATGAGGATGAACTTTGTTGCTTGCTCCCACCACAGCTAGTGAAGGTTGCCAGTGTCGTCTTGTCATCTTCACAGATTTATAACTAAAATGTTCAGTGTTGAAATCTAGTTTCAAAAAGCACATCTTCTGGTTGCTGAAAAAACTATCATTTACCCTTCCTTGCATATGCTGGATAGCTTTGCAAAGTAAGATACATTTTTTTTTTTAAACTGGCAGATGCCACCCAGGGGAGAAAGAGGAAAAAATTGCAGCTTTCACCCCTTCTTTTCTTTCAGATGTGAAAATTTTCTCTCTGGTTTCTTGGTGCCTGTGTAATCAGTGGAGAAATTCAGCCAGGCTGAGTCAAATGATCTAAAAAAGTTTTTTCCAGATGTTTATATAAACATGGAATGAAGGATTGGGTAGCAAAATAGAAGTTTGTAACTTTCTTTGGGGCTCCTTACTGTTTATACAGTTTTATAAGGAAAAGTTTTAGTTAAATATTACATTTCAATCCAGTTGAACTCAGATTATCAGTCATTTTTTAAAGTGGGGCATTGTTGTTATGTGCCATCGAGTTGTTTGAGACTCATAGCGACCCTATGTACAACAACCCAAAACCCTGCTCTATCCTGTGCCAATCGCACTGCCTCTGACACACCCATCCCGATTACCTAACTCACTGAATCAATCCATCTCATAGAGGGTCTTCCCCTCCTGCACTGTCCCTCCATTCTCCCAA
>NW_006399767.1:6905465-6915452 GCF_000299155.1 Elephantulus edwardii | reverse complement strand
TCATACGTTATTTCATTAAATTCTTCTGTATCTGCCAATTCCTTTTGATACAATGACTCAGTATATTTCTTCCATCTTCTTTTAATACTTCCTGGATCATTTAATATTCTGCCTACAGCATTCTTGATTATAGCAAAAGTGGGGCATTAGGAAATACTTAATTTTCTAATCCTATCCTTTAAGCCAAAATCTCAGATTAAAGACTGCCAAAACTTTGTATTTTTTGGTATTGTTAAACACTTTAAAATATAAACAGAGATTTATATATTAAGTAGTTGTTATTATTGTTGTTGTTATGTGTAGTCGAGTCACCTGTGACTCATAGTGATTGTGATCCTATGTACAACAGCCCTAAATCCTGCTATTATCCTGTGTCAATCTTATTGTCTCTGGCACACCTTACCCCATTACTTCAGTCACTGAATCAATCCTGAATCAATCCATCTCATCGAGAGTCTTCCTCTCCTGCGCTGTCCCTCCATCATCCCAAGCATGATGTCCCTCTCCAAGGACTGGTCTCTCCTTACAACATGCCCAAAATATGTCAGATGAAGCTTCAGAATCCTTGCCTCCAAGGAGCAGCCTGGCTTCACCTTCTCCAGGACAAACTTGTTTGTTCTTCTAGCAGTCCATGGTATATTCAATACTCCTCTCCAACACTCCAGCTTAAAGACATCAATTCTTCTCTAGTGTTATGTATACTTAGGGCAAAGTTTGTAAAGAAGGTAAACATATATAATTTTTTATTGCAATTTTAAATTATTTGACTTGTAGCATTTTCTAGGGTTATCCTAAGCATCCATCCATTCATTCATTCACAGATATTTAAAAACATCTACATCATAGTCTGTGATGTATTTATATCTGTGTCATAGTCTGCTAACCCTGAGGTTCTAAATCCCTAACAGTCAAATCCAGTAGTGAATCCATGGGGGAAACATGAATAGTCTTCTCTCACAAAAATCTGCAGCACTGAAACACAGTGAAGTGTCCCTACCAGTCAACATAAATTTGATGGCAGCACATAAATGTTTGCTCACAGATGCCTGGTGGTACAGTAAGGAAAGTGTTGGGCTTTTAATTGACTGACTGTTGATTGAAACACAAATGCTTCGTAGGAGCAAAACAAGGAAGTCAGTTGCCAAAAGGACCTCTACTCTTGGAAGCACTCTGTAGTGGTTCTACTCTATTGAATAGGGCTATTATGACTTAAAATCAGCTTTATGGCAGTGGATTTGGTTGATAAAGTTTTGTACAATGTACTGGAGATACAGAGTTCTTAATTTGGAGGAACTGATAACTTGGAGGTGGAAGCTAGAAGGGAGAGAGTTAAAAAAAGTATTATTTTTTCATGAACTCATTGTCACGTATGAACCGACTCATAGCTGACCCTCCAAGAGGTTCTCAGAGGCTATAAAGTGCAAGGGGAGACACTGCCCATCTTTCTCTCATGGAGCTGTTGTAGATGTGAATGGCCATCTTTGGGTTGGCGGCCCAACACTCTGCCCACAAAGACATCAAAACTCACTATGGATTATTTTGGAACTGGCAATTACAGTGGTTAAATATTAAAAGTGTTGATCCAACTCGATCATCTGGGAAAGGATGTTTAGCTCCCACCAAATGTGGGTGCCTTATTTGACCTGACATCTGGTTTTGTAAATCAAGCTTTTATAGGAACTCAGTGAAGCTCATTAATTTATCTATTCCCTATGACTGATTTTCAAGGCATTGTTAACAGCTTTGACATAGTAGTTGCAAAATCTAAAATATTTGCTATCTGGTCTTTTAGAGAAGTTTGCCCCTCACCCCCTCATTTGGATTACTGCTCTCAAAACTCAAACTCACAGGCATTGAGTCCCTTCTGACTCATAATGACCCTCATCAGGGTCCCTTATATCACTAGAGTTACTGGTAAAGACATTGAATACTATACTGTACAGCTACAAGACCCACTCTACTTTATCTGGTCATCCTTTTACAGTCATAAATATCTTTAAAAGTTTTTTAGTTCCTTTTTTATTATCATTAAATAGTCTATATAACATCTTTGAAAAGATGCTTTTGGTGTTCTCAAAATCTACACCCTCAGCAGTTAGCAATTTCTAGAAAGATATTTTATATTGCACGTAATAGTTCAGAAAGAGAAGAGCAGAGTTGGGTGGCTCTAAATAAAACGAGTGAGCAGGAATAAATAATTTCAAATTCCAACATTCAATAGCTCCATATTTCTGTAATAACTGTATAGTCTAAAATTAGAGATCGTGCTGCAGCTGTGGCAAACATACGGCCCAAGAGTTGACAGAAATAAATTATGGATTGATAACAAACCCGACTCTAACAGCACCATTAAAAATTCAAATCTTACAGATCACTAACTGTGTGTGGAAAGGAAAGTGAACACAGAGAAGTAAAGCATTACTGAGAAAGACAAAATGGAAAGGCCTCCCATCCTGAATCAGGCCTCCCATCCTGAATCTCATCAACTACTAGACCACCATGGTTGTCAAGAGCTGCATGCTAGTACAACCACCAGTACAAATGTTTCAGACCTTAGAGAAAAAAGAAACAAAACAACTCGAGATGGATTAAATATCTAAACCTAAAGCTTAAAATTATGAAGATAATTAGGTAAAAAAAAAAATGAGGACTAATGTTTGTTATTTGGTGCCATTGAGTTGACTTGACTCATAGTGATCTTTATGCAAAATATCAAACCCTTACCTGATCCTGCATCATCCTTGCAATATTCACTGTGCTTAAGCTCATAGTTGCAGTCACTGTATTAACTCATCTTGTTGAAGTCTTCATCTCCCTCACAGCCTCTGCTTTCCCAGTCCCAAAAGACTGGTCTTTCCTGATACAATGACCAAATTATGCAAGAGAAAGTCTCCCCATCCTTGCCATTAAGAGGCATCCTTGCTGTCTTCTTTCAAAACAGCTTTTTTTGTTCTTTTTTTCAATCTGTGGTACATACTCAATACTCTTTACCACAAATTCAGTCTTCCTCAGTCTTCCTTTTTCACAGTGTAGAGCAGGCATAGTCTTAAAACTGACAACTTGTTTCTTTTAAAGAAATTTGTGATCCGTGATTTACCCAATGCGATGTCTTTTGATTTCTTGACTGCTGCTTCCATGGGTGTTGGTTATAGACCCAAGTAAAACGACTTCCCTGGCAACTACATTTTCCATTTATCCTATTATCTCCATTGACCATGGCATATTATCTATTATAACTTACTACAATATGGGTTATCTATTGAGTCTGTTCTAAAGATTTTTGCTTTCTTGATGCTGAGGTATGATCCACGCTGAAGATTGTTGTCTTTTATCTTCAGTAAGTGTTTGAAAAGTCTTCATTTTCAGTAAGCAAGATTGTGTCATCTGCATAACACAGATTGTGGTGGAGGTTTCCCTCCAATCCTGATGCCATTCTTTTTTATTTTATCTAGCTTCTTAGCTTATTTGCATAGCAAACTAATTCTATAAGTATTGTAATGGAAACATCTGTCATTAGTGACCTCTCCACATTATTGAAGAGTAATGATGTCAGTTTGAGGACTAGGGTGTATCTGATTCAGGCCATTGCCTTTCTGACTACTTGCTAGGCATTTGAGAACTGGATAATGAATAAGGAAGAATTGACACCTTTGAGGTGTGATGCTGGAGAAGAGCACTGAACGTCCTATGGATGGCTAAGAGGATAAACAGATATGTCTTGAAGATGGTGCAGCTGGAGTGCTCTATGGAGACAAGAATGGTGAGACTTTGCCTCATATACTTTAGGCATGTTGCTAGGAGAGTCTATTCCTTGGAGAAGGACATGATACTGAGAAGGAAGGAGGGTTGGCAAAGGAGAGGAAGACCCTCAATGAGACGGACTGATATGATGACTAATGCAATGGGCTCTTGTGTATCAGGAAGTGTGAGGATAGTACAGAAGAGAACAGGGTTCAGATCTTTTGTTCATAGAGTCGCTATGAATCACATTCGACTCAGTGACAACTAACAACAACAACAACAACAATCATAAAAGGGAGTTACCAAAGGGCCCTAATCTGTGTCAATAATCTATCAACAACAAAAATTTACAAATGACAGAATTTAAGCTTGACGTGTGAAATCTAATAATGTTAGACATTCATATACATCAAATGGCATCGGCAAAAAGTATAACTAATTTACAAACTGGGAAAATCTTACTGGCAATGATACACTTAACAAAGAATTAATTTCTAAAGTTTTTAGATGACTACAGCACTTCTACAACAAAAAGTCCAGCAATCCAATTAAAACTAGGCAGAAAACATGAACAAATAGTTCACTAAAAAAGACTTCAGGTGGCAAAAATGTACAAAGAAATGCTTGAAATAAGTAGCTATTTAAAAATTTCAGGCTCATCACAGTTAAGTCAGAACTCAGCTGACACTCCACTGGATTTCCAAGCCTTTAAATCAAATAAGAGTAAATTTTCCATTTTTCTCCCCTCTGGAGCTGCTAGTGGATTTCAATAAGTAGCACAGCATGGCCTTTGGGTTATCAGCACAACTCCCTATGGACTAGCTCACTAGTTGTTGTTATGTGCTGTGGAGTCACTAATGACTCACAGTGATCCTATGTACAATAACTCTGAAGCCTACTCTATCCTGAGCCAGTCCCAGCATCTCTGACATACCTTCTCCCCCACCTCCCCCAAACCTAGTCACTGTGTCTTCCTTTCCTGTTTAATCTTTCCAAGAATGATGTCCTTTTCCAAGGACTGGTCCCTCCTGACAATATGCCCTAAGAAAGTCCATCAGACTTTTTTTATTCCCCTATCTGAGTTTCAGAATCTTTGCCTCCAAGGAGCAACTTGGTTTCCCCCTTTCTAATACAGACCTGTTTGTTCTCTTGGCGGTCTGTGGTATGTTCAATACTCTTCTCCAACACCACAACTCAGAGGCGCTGATTCTTCTTCTGTCGTCCTTAGTTATTGTCCAGCTCTCTGATGCATAGCAAATAGTTATGAAGACCATGACCTGGATCAGGTGCATGCCAATTTCTACAACATTGTTGCTTCTCAGTACTCTGGAGAGGTCCCTGACAGTAGATTTTCCCAATGCAATTCATCATTTGATTTCCTGACTGCTGGTGCCACAAATGTGGATGTAAGCAAGCTGACATTGTTAACAATCTCAATCTCTTCTCCACCTATCATGTTGTTGCCAATTGGTCAAGTGGCGAAAATCTTTGTTTTCTTGATGTTAAGCTTCAGTTCATATTGAAGACTGCAGTCTCTGAAATCCTACAGCAAATATCTCATGTCCTTCTTGGTTTCAGCAAGCAAGGCTGTGTCATCTGCATAATGTAGGTTGTTGATGAGTCTTTCTCTAATCTGATGTCATTCCTTCTCATAAATTCCAGCCTCCTGAATGATCTGTTCTGCATATAAATTGAAAAGGTATGGAAACAGGATACATCCCTGATTCACTTTTTCCTGATTTTGTACCATGCAATGAAGGAGGAAGTGCAAGCTTTTCTGAAGGAATTTGGCAAAAAGAAGGCCATAGGGATTGATGGCATGCCAACTGACATATTTCAATAAACAGATGCTGCCCTGGATGTGCTCACCAGGCTGTGCAAAGAAATCTGGAGGGCAACTACCTGGACAACTAATTGGAAAAGATTAATATTTATTCCCATTCTAAAAAAATAAAATAAAATGGTGATCTGAGAGAGTGTGGAAATTATGGAACAATATCACTAATATCATACAAAAACAAATTCCTGCTGAAGTTTATCCAAAAATGACAGAAACAGTAACCTTTACAGAGAAATGCCAGAAGTGCAAGCTGTGTTTGGAACAGGAAGTGACATTAGGGGCATCATAGCCAATAGCATATAGATATTGGCTGAAAGCAGAGAGTACCAGAGGAATGTCTATCTGTGCTTTATTGACTATGCAAAAGCATTTGACTGTGTGAATCACAACATATTATGGCTAACCTTGTCAAGAATGGGAATTCCAGAACACTTAATTGTGCTTATGTGAAACCTGGACATGGATCAGAAAGCAGTCACCAGAACAGAGCTCACTAGAGAGATGCAAAGAAAAATAACTTATCTTATTACTCTAGTAATAGAAAAAATACTGGTGACGGTGGTAAGACATTGAAACTTTCACATACTGCTACTGGGGCTATAAAATGTTAATCCACTAAGGGAAACTATATAGTACTTCTTTAGAATTTAGACATATTATTTGATTCCGTAATCTTACTAGTTTGGAAACAGGAGAGGCAACCACTTCCTCAACGACATGCCTCTGGAAACTCTATGAACTTTGATAAATGTCGATAGTTGTAGAAGGGCTTCAGGCCTTTTGTTCACAGGGTTGCTATGAGTCGTGCTTGACTTGAATGCAATCAACAACAACAACAACAACAACAATCTTACTAGTAGGTTTATATCTTTGAGAAACAAGAACTGTAGTCTAAACAGATATACGTACACCCTATGCACATTGCAACATTCACAATAGCACAAGAGAAAATGATCAGTGAGACATCTCATAATGTTAATGAACCTGTTGGACATTATGGTTAGTAAAATCAATTATAAAAGGACAAATGCTGTATGAGACCACTGTTACAAAAAGTCATGGAGAAAGTGTTCGTACAGGAAAAAGAAATTCTTTGATGGTCAGCAGGGATGAGAGGAGGAGGAGGGAAATGACTAACTAAAAAAAAAGAAGTTAATTTCAACTCAGTGTGCCCTTACATTGGGTTTCTGGGGCTGTAAATCTCAACAGAAAGTCATTTCCAGTGTCTAGTAGATTCAACCTTCTTGCCCTTAAGTTTGTAGTCCAAAATTTAACGCACTATGCCACTAGGGCTCCATTACTAACTAGACACTAAAAACACTAATTTGTGTGAACTTTCAGAAAATATCAATGAAAATAAACTGGTGGTGTTACAGAGCTATTCTCTGAACCTTGACAAGCATGCATTAGGTTTTCATGAGTGACTATGAAGTGAAAAACTGTCCTTGAAGAACGAAAGAGAAAATATCAACAAGAAAAATGACAAAAGCAATTACTTCTTCAAATCGTTTCATCTTAATGACCCATTAAGACACATGGTTAAAGCTTTAATGTAGGCTTTTGACCTGAGTCCATGTTGTTCATATCTATGATGAGCCCTGCTGGAAGACTTCCACTACTTACCTGACAGGTACAGAGACAAGAGGAGTTTCTGAGTGTTGTAAACAGTTAATAAATTTGGCTCAATGATCCAGCCTACTCAGAAGTGCATGAAAAGAAAGGACTACTTCTATTTCTGACACGCCAACCACTGAAAACCCTAAGAAGCATAGTTCATTTTCACACACATGGGGTCACCATGAATTAGAATAGTCTTGTAGGTATTGTGCTAAGGGGAAGAGAGGCCAGGAGGGAGACCAAGGGGAATAACCTTCATGCCCTTCCTATGGTGTTGTTATTATATTCATAATATTTTTGTTCTGTATTTTTACTTTTCGTTGTTGCATATTTTTCCCTCCCCTCCTCCTCCTGCAACCCTCTTTGCAATGCACCATTTTACCAGGTTGTTGTCATAGATATAATGCCTAATCATATATTCCTTTTGGACAGTTTTGCCCTTCATCTGTTCCAACGCAGTGTTTATTATCTAGCCACTCTTTTCCTATTCTCTCCCCAACACTCCCCCTGCCCCCATGCCTGTTTTATAACAGCTGTGTTATACAGTATTGGTCCTTTCGTGATTGAGCTATTTCATTCAGCATAATGTCCTCCAGTCTTCCCCATGTGTGTGTAATGTTTCATGAGTTTATTATTCAGGATTTTGCTAATGAAACTTGAGAGCATATCTCTAGTCCATTCATTCAATCAATAAGTATTGAAGACTTACTCTTTGTCAATCACTAAGGTAAGAACCAGAAATACAATGGATAACAAGACAAACTTGCTTTTCATTTGATGATACCTGAGGTCTAGTGCCCTGGTGGTGTAGTGGGTTACATGATGTACTGCTAATGGGAAAGGTCAGTGATTCAAATCCACCAGCCACTCTGGAAAAGAGAGATGAGTCAATAGGTTCCTGGTAAGCTTTTAACACCTTAGAAACATGATAGTCACTAAATGTCAGAATTGACTTGTTGATGGCAATGTGACATAATTTGGTGAGTAAATAGAGGACTGGACAATAGCAATAAAGTATCTCATGTTAACGTGTATAAGATAATATAGCATCCTACAGGAATGTAAGTCATGAAGATCTGACCTGATACAGGCTAGAGTCAGACCTGAGGATAAGTAGAAATGAATCCACTATTTGCTTACTTCTCTTCCCTCCTTTGAATGGACTTCCTTTTCTCTCCTTGTTTTTATCTTCATAAAGTCTTAAGAAACAAATTGATGGAGAAGCAATTTGAGAATGCAAATAAATATAGGGTCATATAACCAGTCATAACCAGTATAAGTATGTGCTAAGAAGGAAATCAAACTGAAGTGACAATCTAAAGGAGATAATCCATTTATTTCTTCAAGGCACTAAAATAAAGTGGGCATTGACTGGGCAAAACGGAGTATGATTGCCACAGACACTGAACAGTATCATTTTTACTATATTCATTTGATATCAGTAGTTGACAATGATGATGTCAAAACATTTTAAGTAAAATGAGTATTTTAAAAACATACTTTCATCCTATCTCTGTGACTTTATTGCACCCAACTCCAAGATAGAGAAAGGTTCAGTTAGCCTCTTTTAGGAAGTGTTCTTTTTAGGTGACACTGAGTTAGTTCTGGTCACTAAACCTCCTAAGCAAAAAATATTTCAACAATACCCTCTTCTGTGACACATTCTATAAAAAGGCTACAATCATGTGAAGACTATGTTGTATTACCTGACTTTGATGTCCCTCAAGACTATGGTCTTAAGGCCCACAACCAGTGACTTAGTGTGCTATTTATTCTGAGAAGCCAAATTTCATATTAAATATTTGTAATGAACCAAATGCTATTTCAGGTTATGAGGGAGGCTGAGAACGAGCTGGAATTCACCCTGAAGCACTAAGCCAATCTTTGAATGTTTAGACATTAAGGTAATCCTTAAGCATTTACAGGATTCTTGCATTCTATTTGCTAACCCCTCCCTCCTGAATCAAGCAGAAGGTTTTCAATAGAAAGAGCTTAACTTAATTTTGCATTGAATTCTCTCTGTGATTTGCTCCCTGGCAATTTTCAATAAAGACAAGGTCAGCAGTTCAAGTCAGTTGTTCCAGAACCGTTCACCTCCTGCTTCACCTCTGTTTTCTCCTATATTCTTGGTATTCTGTCTCCTTATTAATACTTATAAAAATGTCCTCAGTCTGCAACAATTTATGGTTAAGAAGTTTACATAATATAATTCCTTGTTAGCTCTTCTGTTTACATGACTATCTTTGTAGCACACACTCACCCTCCATGAGATGGACGGATTCAGTGACTAGTTTAATGGGAGTAGGTGTATTAGAGATGATAAGATTGGCAAAGGATAGAGCAGAGTTTAGGGCTGTTGTAGATGGGGTAACTATGAATTACAGGTGACTTCATGGCACGTAACACCACTGCCATGAATACTATCATCTGCCAAAACTATGGTGGACATGTATATCTACCATATATTTCTTTTTATATTGATTGAATTCTTTTAAACTTACTGATGCTGAAAAATGAGATTTTATAAAAATTATTATGTTGTATCAATTCTGAAAAATTTTCAGCCATATCTTGTAATGTTACTTTTCTCATATTATATATATTCTTTTTTCCTAGAAGTATACATAAATGTCTTGCTCTATTTGAATATATTTTTATATATTTTTAAATGTCTCTTTGATGATTACTATCTCTTTGTCTCTGAGTGCAGTATATATAATTTCTCTAAATTTATTTTTCCTGTTTGACTTCTTGGTACTATACAGGTTTTAATTTCATGATTCATTTTT
>NW_006399767.1:6747900-6904082 GCF_000299155.1 Elephantulus edwardii | reverse complement strand
CCATTTTTTTCAATTGGATTATTTACCTTTATCTTGTTGTGGTGCTCAAGCATTTAATAAATTCTAGATATAAGTCCCTTATCTAACATGTCATTACCAAATACTTTTTGTTTACCCTTTTTACCTTGTTGGAGAAATTTTTGGATGTCCATAGGGATTTGATTCTTAGAAGGTCTCATTCATCTATTTTATCTTCTCCTGGTTGTAGATTTTTCAGGATACTTGGAAGATTGTTTATGTTGTGGATTAGGACTACTAGAGTTATTCCAAGCTTTTCTTTAATGAAGTTTATAGTCCCTGGTTTTAGTCCTATCTTTTTCTTAACTTTTACAAATGGCTGTTTATGAGCATGTGCTCTGTTTTAAACTTTATTTTCTTAAATTATTTGAGGGTGGTACTTATGAGGATTTGTATTAGTTTCTGGGTATGGAATTATGGATGGTGTTGTTGTTAGGTGCCATTTGAGTCGTAGGTGACTCATTGCAACCCTATGAACAAAAGTCCTGGACGCCTATAACTTTTGGTCCTTCTTCCAGGCCCATAGGGTTTCCAGAGGCAAGCTATTATGGAAGTGGATGCCACTGCTGCTGCCAAGCTTGTTTTAATCGGGGAGCTCCACCAAACACTGTCCACCATGAGTAACCATTCTTGCATTTGACTCATCAGTATCACAGTGTTCGGCTTCACAGCAGCCATGAGTTACCTCTGTACAGCAAGTGGACATACCAGAGTTACATTGCCTAAAAGAATGTTTCACCAAAAACAAAGGCAGGCCTGAAGGCTGAGGAGTAGAGTCACCCACCTTTGGCTTGCCTCTGGACACCCTATGAACCTGGAGAAAAAATGAAAGTTATATAGGTGTCCAGAACTTTTGTTCATAGGGTTGCTGTGAGTCGCCTACGACTCAACGGCACTTAACAACAACAACAGAGGTGAGAGAGAGCGAGCGCGAGAGCGTGCGAGAGCGAGAGCGCAGAAAGTCATGCTCCCAAGCCAAAGGTGTGTGGCTTTATGAATTATGGATAAGAATTAGATTTTTCTTTTTATTTTACTTAACACCTAAACCAAGAAAACAGGTGCAGAATCAGTTTTCCTCAGCACTCTTAGTAAAGGTGTTACCCTTACAGGATCCTGTATCATGAATTCTGGTTCCCACCCTGGTCAAACTTTTCCTCTTGTCTTTCTCAGACACAGGCAATTGAAGCCCAGGTGTTCAGGGAAGTTTCAGCAGAAAGTGTGAAGACAAAAGCATAAATCTAAACCCACAATTTTATCTTTGGATTTATGCTTCTTTGTATTTGGTTGTTTTTTTGTTTTTTTTTTTTTTTTGCTAACTCAGCTTTGCCCTATAAAATATTTTTTCTAAAGAATTTTGTCTAGCATTTTTAGATGTCATGGGGTCAATTTTCTTGAACTTCTAGACAACTCTATTTCTGAAAATAATGTTAATAAGTATAACAGGTTGGGGTTGTTGTATTTTTTTGTTGTTGTTGCTTTCTGTAGAATATTTGAAACAAATCTGATATGATACTAGCAGTACTTAGTCCTGGGTGATAAGAATTCTTTTTTTCTTCTTGTTTTTGCTTTTCTTTGAATGCCTACCTACCTATTTAAAACCTTCTCATCTATATACCCACATACCTATCATGACTCCACCTGATTTTAGTAATAAGGGAGAAAATTATTTTGAACTAACATTCAACTTATACTGAATTTCCTAAAGGTAGTTGTATAAAATAAGTGCCTCAACAATAGCTGCAGGAAATGGCATGACGCTGGAAGTTTGAAAAGAAAATGTAAATGTGTTCAGATAAATTGAGACAGATAAAAGGTAAAAGATGAAATGCAAAGGAGACAAAGAGATAATTACATTGTCAATGAAGTCAAATTAGAAGATACACTTGTAAGAATTCTTAGACTGTAACCACTGAAGGGAGAAAACAATGTAAAAAGAAACAAAATCTCAAATGCCTGTTAAAAGTTAGCATTTTGAAAATCAATAGTCCAATTCTCCAGAGCTAGTGCCAATTTTTCTAGCATCTCCCTGCAGAAATCTGCTTTAGGGAGTGACAAGACATAAGAAGGCAGAGCACACATTTGCCATAATAGCATGGAGTAAGAGAAATATGGACTAATCTAATCTGGATTTTTGGTTCCCCCCCCCTTCATTCATTAGCAAAACTGAACCTTGGGTTGGATGATAGGTAGAACAAGGTGAACAAAGTTTTCCAAATAAGAAAGGTGCTAACTCAGAAAACGGGCAGAGAAAAAGATACATTAAAGGAGTGCTGTCTGTCAGTTGTACAAAAAACTGGAGTGCAACAGGTTTTGTCTGAATTTAACTCCAATAGCTTCTCTTTAGAAAATAATTGTGTGTGAATGAGTCTACAATGAGCCAAATTCTTAGGACTTTATGATGGCACTGTTAAAATATCATTCTGAACCGAAAACCTCAAGCCTCAGGAACTTTATGGAGTTCATCCTTCCATTTACCCATCAAGCATTTCAAGAGAGTTATGCTTTTTTGGTTTTGTTTTTTAATAACTACGGCCTGCAAGGGAACTCTAGTGGCTTAGTGGGAAAGAGCTGTGCTGACAACACTGAGGCCTGTGGTTGAATCCGCCAGGTGTTTCATGGGAGAAAGATGTGTAATATCCTACTGTGCGATTTCTGCCTCTGAAAACCAACTGGCAGGTCACACATAGTTTGGTTCTGACTTGATAGTACACAAAAGCAGCTACCTGCCAGGCTATGCTAAGACTGCAGATATAGTATAGAAGAAAAGAAGCATTCTCAGTGTTCTCATGACATGAAGTTGTTAAGCTCCACCAAGTCAACTTCAACTTAATAGAGACCCTCTGACCAATAAGCCTGAGAGGTCCCTATCCTGCACTATCCTCATCATCTGGAACCCACTGCTATTGTCACTGTGTCAATCCATACTGGGGAGGGTTTAAAATGGATGTGGAATATCAGGGTGGTTGTGGTGGTGGTTGTTAAGTGCCGTCGAGTCATACAACTCATAGCGACCCTATGAACAAAAGACCTGAACATCTGTATAACTTTCATCCTTGTTCCAAGTTCATAGAGTTTCCAGAGGTAAGCTATTTCAGAAGTGGATACCACTCCTGCTTCCAAGCTTGTTTGGTAAGAGTCAAGATTTGTTATATATCTCTGGTCTGGTCTCCATCTTAAGTCCTTTGTCCTTGTTTTTCTCAAGTTCACTTCCTGAAAGCACCTCAGGAACAAAGGAGTGACTCTAACTCCTCCTGTATGAACCTTGCTCCAATCAAAGAATGCCAAATGTTCGAGAGTGGGGGGGCCTTGCTAATGAGCCCGCTCATTTACAAATTAGCCAATCACCATGTGCCGCCTCCATCTTACCTCACAAGTTCCCCAATCTCCTTGTATCTCCCCGCCCCTCACTTGGTCTTTGCCACTCCCGGCACCAATAAAAACCCTTGTGTCAAAGTGCTCAGGGCTCTGCCATGTGGCCACTGCATCAGTGTGAGTGTGTGTGTAGAGTCCCTGCTTGAGAGCTTGTAATAAAATCCCTCATGTTCTTGCATTGATTTTGGCTCCCTGGTATCCTTTGGGGGACTTGTGATTGTGGCACAACAGTTTTAATTGGGGAGCTCCACCAAACACTGTCTGCCAAGGGTAACCATTATCACATTTGACACATCAGTGTCACAATGTTTAGCATCAAAGCTACCACGCGTTATGTCTGTACAGCAAATGGACAGACCAGTGCTATGCCACTTAGAAGAATGTCTGACTAAAAACAATTAAAAACCATGCCTGAGGGCTGCAGATTAAAATCAATCAGGGTGGTACAAACAGATAACATACCTGACTGAACTGAAAGGTTATAGTTTCAAGTCTACCTTGGGGCACCTTAAAAGGAAAGGACTGATGATTTACTTCTAAATGATTGCAGTGGTCTGCCTCTAGTCATCAAAAGCCCTCTAAGTTTATCTGTACTCCAACACACATGATGTCACCGTCTAACATACTTTGGACATGTTGTAAAGACAGACCAGCCCTTGGAGAGGGACATCATATTTGGGAGGGTGGAAGGACAGCACAGGAGGGGAAGACCCTCTATGAAGTGGATTGATAAGGAGAAGTGATGGCTTTGAGCTGTGGTGTTATAGAAGAGTATTGAATGTACCATGGACTGGTAAGAAAACAAACAGATTTATCCTGGAGAAGATTAAATCAGGTGGCTCCTTAGAGGCAAGGATTCTGGGGCTTCGTCTAACATACTTTGGACATGTTGTAAAGACAGACCAGTCCTTGGAGAGGGACATCATATTTGGGAGGGTGGAAGGACAGCACAGGAGGGGAAGACCCTCTATGAAGTGGATTGATTCAGTGACTGGGGTAATTGGGATGGGTGTGTCAGAGATAGTGTGATTGGCAGAGCAGAGTTTAGGGCTGTTGTATATAGGGTCCCGATGAGTCGTGACTTGATGGCACATAACAACAACAACAACAACATGATAGAAATATATCATGAAAATTATTGAAATTACCTCAGTAGTTTAAAAGAAAAGACAGACAACATGCTTACAAAAATACCTTAGGGGGGAAGAAGACAGGACCATTTTAGACCCTGATTTTACTACAGAGGCATGTTTTTACCCTGCCATAGGGAGGATATCTCAAGGAGGTCAGGTAAGGCAACAATTAGAAAAAATTTCAGAGGGAAACAAAAGGACAAAAATGATAGGACAGCATTCATAGGGTCTCCATGAATAGTACTCAACATTAACAACAACAAAGGACAATGAAATTCATGTTGGTGCTAAGGGTTATGGGTTTGTGGTTGTTTTTTTTCCCCCTTGACTTTTTTACCCCTACTAGTTTATTTACAAAATTCGAATACAAATTTGAACAAACTTTCAATTTCTCTCACCCCCTCCTTGACAAACGATTCTATTTTTATTGGCATATAGGCTTTGATAATGGAGTTTCTCCAAGGTTGAAGGAGTTGTCTTTGGGAGGGGGGTAAGGCAGGAGAATGTACTTATCTGTTTTTTCTACAACTCTCTTGGCTTTGCACTCCAATTACTTTGCAATTATTCACTATCAGTCTATGAACACCAAGAAACAGGAACCTGGGCACTTTTTATAGTTATTATCCTTAGCTTATAGAAGATTTCCAGTAACAAAGTACTCAATGGATTTTTTACTAAATTCAATGGATACAGCTTGTAAAAATATTATAAATACATATATTTATATAAATGTACATATTTATATAAATATACATATTCATATAAATATGTATATTTATATAAATATACATATTTATATGTTTTTCTTTATATACAAATGTGTCTATATATCACAAATAAATCTGGAAGCAGGATCTTTAATATCTTTAACAGTTTTCTATAAAGGTCTGGATTTAAAGCCCAGGTTAAGAATCCCACTTTGTAGGGAAAGTCATTTTGAGAAATCTACATGCTTACAATTGCTGTTACTAACCACTGCATTTAGGTGAGATCAAGAAGTAATCTATGTAGGCTTCAGGCTCCTATTTGGAATATAAGTAAAAGAATCACAGTCTTCTCAGAACTAATTGCATTAGATTTAATGGTCTGAGATTTCTCTTCAGGAAAAGTCCTTGCAAGGTTCTGAGCCAGTTCTTTCATGTTCGGGCCCTATCACAGGAATGAATGGGTGGGGGGCTCTGGCTAAAATGCAGGTTCTGATTCACTATATTCTTGGTAGAAATAGAATCTGTTAGCAAGGGTTGAACCAGGATGAACTGCATGGAAGCCCTGGATTCTTGCACGGGCATAAAGTGAATGATATTGATTTAGATTAAAATCAAAGTAGTCATTGAAAAATGGAGACGATAGTGTAAATCATAAAGCATACTAAAATGCATTATTGATAAACAGAACAAACCTAAGTATAACTTGTTCAAAGCATTTTCCATGTAAAATAGTCCATTAAGAAATAAGAGTATTTGTGTGATATATTAATGTGGATGTGAATACTGACTGCTTAAATTATTATATCACATAAATCCCTATCTAGCCTAAGTTAATACATTTCCGCCCCATTTTGAATGCTGTCTGCCAGAATGAATCACAGAGGCTGAATTTAAACATCTTAATATCACGTCAGTTTTGGATTGTCGTATAATCAAAGGTAAGCATGGACTGACTTATTTGCATTTACTGGATAATTCACCAGCACTTTCTCTGGAGCTGTTGTTCTCAAACCTGTGTGTGCTTTTGAATCACCTTAAAAAGAACAACATGGATCTGTTCCTGTTCAATAAAGTACAGCTTATGGTAGCATCATGTGCTTTTGGTAGACTGAACTTGGTTGTTGTCGTTTTAGGTGCCATCGAGTTGAGTATGACCTATAGTCATGCAATAATAAAATTCAGGTAAACATCTTTCTGGTGTGTTCTCCTTTCAGTTAGGATCTGTATGAATGTCAGAAATGATAGCTCTCATTTCATAATCTCTTATAAATCCAACCTGAATAGATGTCCAGGGGTTAGTGATACTGCTATTTCTGTGGTTACAATTTGAGAAACATTGGTTTAGAGAAAGTATAATCCAGTCTCCTGCCCAGTGGGGATCTATTTGTTATCAGAGTAACTAAAGGAAATGTACTAGGGAATCTTTATTACTGAGTTTTCTCTAAAACCTTCCTTTCCAATAAGATTACTATTCTAGACCCCCACTGTGCCCATTTCCTTGTAAACTATCAGCTCTCTAGGAATTTCATCAGAGAATAGACATGACTTAAGATGTCTGGTCATTTAGTGGATTAAGAGTTCTACTGTTTCAGAGATGCTGGCATTTCAAACTCACCAGTTACTCAAAGGCAATCAGCTCCCATAAAAATTTATAGCCTTGGAAACCTATGGGGGAGGTTTACCTTGTCTTACACGGTGGCTGTGAACTGAAACGGAGTAGAGACCAGAAGTTTGGTTTCTGAAACCTACAAAGTCTGTTTAATCTAAAGACTTCAGTAAGACCCCATCTTTTTAATCCTTGTACACTTATTCCTGAAGTACTACTTGCCTCCAATACTTGAATCTTTCTACTGTTCTGTTAAATCTTAACTGGTATCCTTTTTTTCCGGCACTCAGGTTTTTATCTTTGGAAGGGCAGAGGGTTGGAGAAAGAGAGGGAGACCATCGATGAGATGGATTGATGCAATGACTGACTGGAGTAATGAGGGTAGGTGTGTCAGAGACAGTGAGGTTGGCACAGGATAGAACAGGGTTCAGGGCTGTTGTACATAGGGTTGAAATGAGTCTCAAGTGACTCAGTGGCACATAACAACAAACATGTTCAGTCACCATTCTATCTACTTTCCATCTTCCCCAGTTGTTGATGTGGATTCCTTCACCACTTTATCTTCTCAGATTCTCTGTTTTGTTTAAAAACACAGACTTAAAAGTTTATGCTTCTTATAAAAGTATATCATTCTGATGAGTTTTTAAAGGGCTATAAATATATGTGTTTAATATGACTTAGAAATCTGTCTTCCCCTCTTTACCTTCCTCACCCATCCCTGCAATTTCCTATGACCAAGCCATAGAGAATGAATATAGATTTACATACGGCTTCTCTTGAGTGGCAATAGTTTCATCTTATCCCACGATATAACATGCAGCCTGACTCTGTTCTTACCTTTAGAGACCTTTTGGCGCTGACCACAACTACTCAGGTTTTGAAAGGAGTTATATATCAACTTCTTAGCTCTTTTGTTTATTTTGGCCTATATTTGACAAGTTTAATTATAGCTTTTTTGTTTGGGGTATAAATATGTCCTCATATCTGTCTATCTATCTATCTATCTATCTATCTATCTATCTATCTAATCTATCATCTCTCTCTGTCTCCCTGTCTATGTGTCTCTCTAGGTCTCTATGTGTTTATCTGTGTGTTTATATCTTTTATCTCTCTGTGTGTGTCTATGTGTTTATCTATGTGTCTATATCTATTTATCTATTGTCTATCTATCTATCATCTATCTATTAAATTTGCTATTAATAGTAGTGAATTTAGATGAAGTCATCTAAGATAGAAAATTATTTAATTCTGCAACCTTTAGTTGAAATTTCCATTTCTGAAGATTATTAATGTCCTGAATCTTTATTTATTGGAACTTGAGTGACAGTGAAAATTAACTACTAGAATATTCCTCAGCTTTATGAAAAGAATTTCCTTCTAATAGCAATGCAATTTTCTTTCTTTTCTGGATCCACTTAAGGAAACAAAACATGCTGGCAAAATTGAATCTGAATCATGTAATGTATTACTTTAATACTAATGCTGGCTACTTGAGTTTAAATGGAATTTTAAAAATGTACATTATAATAAATCTCTGATAAACAACCCAAAAACCTCAAACCCATTTACAGTATGTTGATTCTGACTCATGGGAATTCTACAGAATAGAGTAGAATTGCCCCATAAAGTTTCTTTTTTTGAAGCAAACAGACATATCTTTCTCCCTTCCAAGTGGCCAACAGGTGCAAACCACCAACATTTTGGTTAACAGCAAAATGCTTAATTTCTGTGCCATCAGAGCTCCTAACATTTATGATAGCAAGTTGACATTGTTAAAAAAGCATATGCATGCAAATAGAGATACCATTTGACCCAGCAATCCCATTACTGGGAATATACCCCAGAGAGACCATGTCTGCCATCCAAGCAGATATATGCACACCCATGTTTATTGCAGCTTTGTTTACAATAGCAAAGAGTTGGAAGCAACCTAAGGGCCCATCAACAGATGAATGGATAGAGAAGCTGTGGTATATTCACACAATGGAATACTACAAGGAACTCATGCAATATTATTCAAAATGGGTGAACCTGGAGGACATTGGTGCCACTGTTGTAGAATGGGTCTGACATCAGGGTTGGGGTATGACAGAAAAAACTGGATAAATTATGTATATTGTATTGAAATATATGAGGGAAAGAACAGATTAGAAGTGATATATGATTGAGTATTATGGTTAGCACAGGAGTCCAGAATTAAGGTTGCATAGAGAAGTGTACTCGGGGTGGGGGGTGGAGGGGAAGGGATGGGGGAATTGTATACTAATGAAGGAATTTTTTTTCCCTGAAAGGGGAGCGAACTGCTGGCGAGGGGTGGGCAGGGAGAAAAGTGTAGCAATGAATGAATCTAAATCCAAAACCTCTGTAAATGTCTATTAAAATTAATAAAAAGAAAAGGAAAGAAAAAAAAGTATATGCAAATATGTTTTCCAGACTTTTCCTAGTGCAATACCTGAAAGTAGTAGATGCTTATTGTCTGAATTAATGACTGCAAACAATCATCCCCATTAAGCACATGCCTACTTGTCAGGCATGATGCTAAAAGTTTTTGGTTATCACCACAAACAGGTTATTGGCAGGAGGAATATCTAAGGGGAAAACACAAGTATAAGAAAAGACACTCTTGTACTTCTGAACTCCCAATTCTGACTCATAGTGACCTTATAGGACAGAAAAGTCCTCCCTCAAAAGGCCTCTAGGGCTGTCCATTTTATAGAAGCAGACTTTCTTCTGTAAAATGCTGAAGGGTTCACACTGTTAACCTTTGAGTTAGTAGCTAAGAATGCTAACCACAGTGTCACTTTAATTATAGAACCCACCCATTACCATTGAATCAATTCCAATTCATAGTGATCCTATAGGACAGAGTGGAATGACCTATGGGGTTTTCAACTCTATAAATCTTTAAATTCAACTGACTCTATCTTTCCACAGTAAAGTGGTTGGTGGATTCAAACCACTGACCTTTTATTGAATAGCCAAATTCTTCAATCAATGTGCCACCAACCTACTTATTCTAATTATATTATAGATTTTTTTTTTTTTAGATTTCAATGTTTAACACACACAAGAGTTAACACTAGAGAAGGAAAATGGCACAGATTCAGGCATATGGTTCAGAATCCATTTGGTAGTTTTATTCCCCCCTCCAAAAAAATCTTTTCAAAGGTGTTAACTGGTCTACTATTGTTCAAAATCCCACTGACCTTAACTAGCAAATTTAAAAGAAAACAAAAATGTAACTGCTAGTGACTGGCATTCCCGATATCCAACTCACCAACTGCTAGGATGGATCCCGAGAGTTCAGAACAGCAAAGCAGAGTATGCACATTTTTCAGATACGAAGACAGTGACAGCCTTCATTTCCGCCTCTCAATGCCTCTATCTGTGGCAGCAGACAAGATGACACAGTCCCCATATATTACAGCCTTTTTGTTTGTTTGCTTTACCTTGAGGAATAAAAAATACTCACTTTCCCTTTTCAAAATTCTACACATTCAAAAGCTATGGCTTGTAACTGTCTCCATGTGGTACTAAAACACATTATATGCATAATGAATGATTACAAAAAGCTTCTAGTAAATTACTTGATGCAATGTTTTTTGTTGTTGGCAGGTGCTGTGCAAGTTCACTGTGACTCACAGAGACCTATGGACAGTAGTACATCTGAGCCTTGCCCTGTCTGATACCATCCTGACCCTCTCCGTCATGTTCAAGTGCATTGGTAAGTCACTGTGCTCATCCACTTTATTGAGGATCTTGCCTCTTTGTGTCTGCGATCGTTCTCCAAGGACCGACCGCTCCTGATAACATGCCCAAGAAGATCAATAAGAGCATAATCATGAATATGATTAAATGAGATTTTTTTATATTTCTTTGTGTATATAGCAACAAACATTTCCCCTCCTTCACATCTCAATGCTGAAAAATCTTTAAACCCTCTGCCCCTCAAAAACCCCACTTTCATTTCTTTTCAAGTAACTCATTTATCTCTGACATACGAAGGAACTCTGGGAGTCTGCAGAAAGTTATGCTGCTAATCCTAAGAGCCTTTCTAGGCATTCAGATCTACTAGCAGCTCCAAAGAAAAAGAGTCATCTCTTGCTGTGTAATTTACAGCCTCTGAAAACCCACTATAGGGTCAGCTATGAATTGATCCCAACGCCACAAAAAAGAGAGTTCTGACATCTATGCATCTTTCAATTTTTACTCTAAAAAAGTGCACTTGCTTCTTAGGTCCGTATTGTGTTTCTTGACATTGAAAGCTCATATATTTCCTGTAATATGACAGTTGGAGTGTTGTTTTTATAAAAATTTTATTAATTTTGTATTTTAATTCACTGGTGGCACATTTCTATTAAATAGTATTCTTTCCCCCTCCCCCTTGGAGTTTCTTTCAACCTTAAATCATCAAACTCTTATTAAAACAATGGATTGCCTCTGTCAATAATAGTTTGTTTTCCCTTTTTTCCCCCTCTGAGGTTGCTTTAAGGAGAGTAATAGGAAAATGTGTCTACTTCTAGATCCTTAAAAAGAACACAGTCAATTTTAAAACTTTATGAGCACAGCTAAATCACGTATAATTTTAAGTCTGCACCCTTATAAATGATTTATCATACTTTCACAAATTGTTTCCAAGAGAAAAGAATCCTTCCTTAAATACATCCTAATGGGTCTCAATTAACAACCAACTTGTTTAAAGTGTTAAATTTTTCTTATTGAGACACACAATCTCAGGGGGAATAAATACACTAAAGGTTTTCATTTATTTAAAAATACTTTCTCCACTAGTTTTCCATTAAAATAGCCAGAGAATTAATAATGAGTAGATGTAATTCCTGAGAAACTTGGATGATATGTAAGGGTACAATTACTGACAACAGCTCTTCCAGGAATAGTAAAGTGAAATGACAATTAACAATATTGTATTGTCCATTCTTACAAAGTATTTAATGCAAAATGATGCACAAAATATTTTTCAGAGATTTGAAATTTCATTGAAAATGCCTGTATTTGTTCCAGTGAGCAGCTGGTGAATTCGAACTGCCAATCTTTTGAATTGACATCACAATTCATTACCCACTAGGTCACCAGAGCTCTCACAATGCCAGTGTTGTTTGCATTTGAGTCTGTACCAACCCTCAGCTGAGCCTCTAGCAGGTTTTCATAAGTGGGTAAATGGCACACGGGAAATTTCCCATTGTTCTCCTGCAGAGCAGCTGATAGATTCAAACAGAATGCCTTTGGGTTAACACATCACCTTACTCACTGGGTTACCAGAGCTCCTTAGGAGTAACTTCTTATAGTTATGTACTGTTGACTGAGAACCAATTCATAGGTTTCCCTCCAGTAGTTTTTCAGAGCCTGTAAATCACATGGGTGGAAACTGTCCATATTTCTCCTGTGAAGGAGCTCTTGGATTTGAACAGGCTGCCATTGCTACCAACTTCCCATCCACAGGGCCACTAGAGCATAAGTTATTTCCTGTTGTAATGTGCCATTAAGTTGGCTGCAACTCATAGCGACCCTATGTACAACAGCTCTGAACCCTGCCAATCTCAGTGACTCTGACACACCAACCTCAAATACTATGTCACTCCATCTCAACTGGGGTCTTCCTCTTCTGAGCTGTCCCTCCACCCTTCCAAGCATTATGTTCTTTTCTAAGGACTGGTCTCTCCTGGCCACATGCCCAAAAGTATGAAGCTTCAAAAGCTTCCAAGGAGAAACTTGGTTTCAACCTCTCTGAGACAGACCTGTTTGTTCTCTTGGTGATCTGTGTTATATGTTCATTACTCTTCTCCAGCCCTACAACTCAGAGGTATCTATTCTTCTATAATTCTTTGTTACTGTCAAGCTCTCTGATGCATAGCAAGTAATTATGAAGACCATGGCCCAATAGTCTCTACTCTCAGGTGCCCAATAGTCTCTAGATTAACATCATTGCTCTTGGACACTTTGGAGAAGTCTCTGGCAGCACATTTCCCCAATGAAGTTTGTCTTTTGATTTCTGGACTGCTGGTGACATTGTTATAGATAAATATAAACCTAAATCAGAGTTAGAGAAATATGATGTTAATTCATCATAAATACTGATTCCTCTAAGGTGTTCTGGTCGTGTAGTCCAGAGCATGCTTCACTGCCAATCGAAAAGCCACATCTTGAGGTTTGGGATTTACCAGGGGCTCCGGGTAGAGAGATGTGTTTGTCTCATGTCCTTAAGATTTACAGCTTTGGAAATCCAGTGGAGGATAATTCTACATAATACATGTTTGGAAAAGGTAAAGAATAATGAGTTCTCTCCAGGCCTCAACACTTGCTTAGTGTTAAGATCTATGAGTAGTTCTACATTTGAATGGTAGAGATCCATTTTCTGTATTCCTTGGTTTGAAGAGACTGGGTATTGGAACACAGGATAACTAAATCAGATTAAACTTTGCAAAAGATGTACCGTACACTACTTGGCCTGAAAATCCAAAATAGGAATAGAACACACAGCTTTAGAAATTGAATTTCTCTATGGTCCTACAAATAACAGAAATTTGACCTGCAAAAATAGATGTAGCTTAGGTAATAAGCCCCAAAGTAGGGTTTATGAATTTATATACTGTGCAAGCCGCTGTGCAATATTTCTTTATTTAAGTTACATTTTTAATCTATTAGCCATCAAATTTCTTGACACTTTTTCTTAATTTCTGCATAAACATTTACTGTAACAGATAGTTTAGAAAAATAATAAAGATATTCATATTCTCTCTACCTTAAGATACTAATTTAAAATTTCTTTATTATCCCCTAATTCTTCTTTGTATGGTTTAGATGTATGTGTTATTAGCTTAACCACAAGGGATATAACATAGTGCTTAAGAGCTTGGGCTCTACACTATATTTCCAGGTTTCAAATCCCACAGCTTCTAAATGTTATCAGAGATAACATTTAGTAGATATTTGTATATCTACTTCCACTGAAATACCCGTCAGAAGGAGGTTCTTATGATTTTGTGTTACAAGAATGTTATACTAACATACACAATTTTCTATCTGTGGCTTGCTTAATTCATACTTTTAAAGAGGGAATTGATATTTTCTTTCATGATTAACCTAAAGCAGATGGTGAATTGAGAAAAATATCCTTAAAATTTTAAGTTCTTGAATATTCATAGCATCGACTGGCACACCAAATTTCCACTTTTGCATAATACTCTGTGCTTCTGGATTGAACGAATATGTCACAGTGCTGTGTTCATTCATCCAGAAACAACGTGAGTAAGAGGAGAAGTAACATAAAAACTAGAAATAGAGATCCATTCTTAAATGTCAGTAACTAATATATTATGAAACTAGTATGCCAGGGGAAAAATTAGAATACATTAATTAAAAAATATACCCAAATGCTCATATAGTACTTAAACACATTCAAGTAGATGTAAGAGACTAGGGACTGGTTCTAGACGGTGAAGACGGAGCAGCGCAGGCCTCCTACCTACTATTAAGTCTTGTGTTTTATCTCTCTAATAAATAAAAGCTACAACTTTTGAAAAAGAAGAATGAAGTGGGAAGCATGGCGTTCCTGATCTCAAAACCTTTTATACAGCTGTAATAACCAAAACAGCATGGTACTGGTCCAGTGACAGACACATAGAACAATGGAACATAATCGAGAACTCAGAAATTAATATATCTCATTTTCGTCAATTGATAGTTGACAAGGAAACAAATCTATCAAATGATGAAATGACAACGTCTTTAACAAACGGTGCTGGCAAAACTGGACTGCTACCTGAAGAAAGCTGAAGCAGGATTCAGACCTCTCACTATACACAAAAATCAACTCAAGATGTATCAGAGACCTAGGGGTAAAGTCTCAAACTATAAACATCTTAAAGCACAAACTGAGACTAAGATTATAATGCCTTATCTATGTATAAAGAGGCTGCCAAATATAGCCAGAAATACACAGGAGAGGATAAAACTGATGAATTGGACCTGCTAAAGATTAAATCTCTGTGCACATAAAAAACTTCTTCCAAAAGGGTGAAAAGAAAACCTACTGATAGGGAAAAGCATTTGACAATATCACCATTAGACAAGGATCTAATAAGAAAAGTTTGTAAACTTTGAATCTTACAGGTCCTCCAGAAGAAAACCACCTGATAACCCAATTGCAAAATAGGCAAGAGCTGGGAAGACATTCCATAGAAAAAGATATTTGATGGCCAACAGACACATGAAGAAATGCTCCAAATCACTTGCAATAAAAGACATGCAAATCAAAACCACAATGAGATACCATCTCAGCCAGCTCAGCAGCAGCAGCAAATTTTAATAGAGTAATCAATAAATACTGGAGAGGATGTGGAGAGGTGGGAACTCTCATACATTGTTGGTGGGATTGAAAAAAGGTACAACCACTCTGGAAGGCAGTATGGTGTTTCTTCAAAAAGCTGGACATAGAAATTCCTTATAATCCAGCTATTCCACTCCTACAAATAAACTCCAAAAAAATTAGAACTGAGAGACAAATAGAAACTTATACATAAATGTTCATAGCAGAATTATTCACCATTACAAGAACATATAAACAACCCAAAAGTCCAATTTTAATCTAATGGATTGGACAATCTCTTCCCATGCAATTAATTGCCTCTGAAAATCTGCTGGGCTGGTTCTGACTAGAAGATATACAACTATACACTTGAATATTTTATGTAGTATTATATCTGGTAAAATGTCTTTAAATTCATCTGATTCTCTGATTTCACAACTCACTACTGGGTCTATGTTTCCATTTTCCAATTCTTCCTAACTTGGCCACTCCAAACTACACCCATCAGTTCTGTATTCCTTGGTTACGAATGTCCTTACTATTTCCCTTATCCCCATGCAACGCCAGCCTAAATGTTATATACAATTCCTTTTTTTATTATAATAGTTTATTTACAAAAATTTGAATACATTGTTTTTCGAGAACAGATTCTCCCAATTTCCTTCACCTCCCCTACCCATCGAATTGTACAACCCCATGATTAATCCCTCCCTGCCCTGCACATCCTCATCCCTCTGCTTCCACCACCTCCTTTGGATCCTCATTCTACAATAATAGCTTTATACAATATTCGTTCTTGTAGGACTGAGTTAGTTCACTCAGCATAACACTCTCCATTCCCTCCCAAGTTAGGTAATAATTTACAAAATCATTGCTCCTGCATGCTATGTAGTACTCATTGTGTGAATGTACCATAATTTCTCAATCCATTTGTTTGTGGTTGAACAGCTGGGCAGTTTCCATATGCTTACGATGGTGAATAATGCTGCTATGGACATTGTATACAAGTCTCGTTTGTGCCTCAGTTCTCATTTTTTCAGCGTATATTCCAAGTAGTGGAATAGCTGGGTCATATGGAATTTCTATGTTCAGCTGTTTGAGGAAATGCCAAACTGCCTTCCAGATGACCGTAGCATTTCAAAATCCCACCAACAATGTACAAGAGTTCCTTTCTCGCCACATCCTCTCCAACATTTATTACTTGTTGCCCTGTTAAGCTTTGCAAGTGTTACTGGAGTGAGATGGTACCTCATAAATCTTGCTCAGAATTTAAACAGCTTTGACAGATTGCGTTGATTTAATGATCTTTTCTTTGTCCACTGATTCTACTCACCCATTCAAATGAGATGAGGGTGAATATTAGTGTCACTTTATCTATTCCTGTATTAAATCACATAGGATTATTTGTAATAAAATTATTTTATACCTGATTCTATTTATATTTATATTGGTATTTCAATTAATTAAGTTATTGGTTGCTGGAAAATAACCATCCATCCTCAAACTCGATCACCTAAAGCAATAACCTTTATTTTGCTCATGAATCTGGTTAGGGGTCTGTGGGGTCAGCTCCTCTCAATCCTGTTTGGTGTCATCTGGAGAGGTTTGCATGTCTGGTGGCTGTTCTGAAACTCACATGAGACGTTGACCAGGCTGGCCGCGAAAATACCTACACTATCCATGGGTCAAATTCTTCATTACAACGTGGTGGCTGATTTCCAAGAGAGAGCAAGTCAGGTGGAAATTATATTGCCTTTCATGATTTAGTATCAGAAGTGCCACAGTTGCTTCAGTTGCATTATATCTGTGGTACAACCACAGAAACGGGGAAATTGGCCTGGCTGTTCTGTTAAGAAGGGATCTCTCTTAGTCTAGAGAGTAAGGAGTTTCACTAGCATAGGTTCTCATGACTAGGCCACCAGAGCTCCCTAACTCAAAGGGAGGCTGTTCAAATTCATAAGCTATTCTGAGGGAATGAGATGGGCAATCTCTTCACATGCTATTTATGGTCTCTGAAAACTCTTACTTGAACATGGACAACAACAATAATAACATTTATTGAAAGGGAAGTAGTGAGGGTCAAGTAAGAGAATGTGAATTTAGAAATATTATGGTGACCATTTGTGGAAAATACAATATCTCATATTAGTACTAGAATGCTAATATTGAAAAATATTGGCAATGCCTGTATTAAAATTGCAATACAAACATTAAAATTACAATCCATAAAGTACATTTTTGGTGCAGTGTTGGATTATCCAATATAAGCATGGGCTTCCTGGTGTTTACTTACAAACCTAGAGTACACATTTTCACATTTAAAAAATATTTCACCACATAGAAGATTTTTTTATCTAGATATGGTTGATACCGCTCTCTCAAAATCACAACTTCATTTAAAATTAAAGCTTCTAGTCCAATTTACCATCCCTGAAAGGGGTAGAATACCCTGTAAGCAGGGTGAGAATGGTCTTTCTTGTGCTTATCTGTAGTGAACAATGGTGTGTGGGAGTGAAGCCATTACCTGGCCACACTATCTTTCAGGTATGTTGTTAGGTGCCATTGAGTTGAGTACTACTCATAGCAAACTTGTGAATGATAGATCTGAACCCTGTCCTATCCTGTGCCATCTTCATCATCTCTGACACAATTGGACCTATTGCTACAGTCGCTGTATCAATCCATCTCACTGGGGGTCTTCCTTCCTTTCCAAGTATGATGCCCCCTTGCAAGGAATAGCTCCTTGTAGCATTATTTTCAAAGTATGAGAGACAAATCTTCACATCTGTGTTCCAAGAAGCCTTTGATTGTACTTTTCCCAAGATATAGCAGTTCTTTTGGCAAGCCACGACATACTCAGTAGTCTTTTCTCACAACTCAATTCACAAGCATCATTTCTCCTGTCATCCTTCTTTAGCTCTCAGATATGAAGCAAGTGATTGAAAAGATCATGGCCTGAGTCAGGCACACCTTAATCTTCAAACTGACAACATTGCTCTTCAGTATTTTGGAGATGTCCCTGACAACAGACTTGCCCAATGCCCCAGTGCAATACATCTCCTAATCTTCTGACTGCTGCTACCAAAGGTGCTGGCTGTTGATCCAAGTAAGATTAAATATTTGACCATTCGAATTCTTTCCCCCTCTATCATGATCCTGCTTACTGACCTAGTGGTGAGGACCTTTATTTTCCTGATGTTGAGAGGTAATCCATATTGAAGGCTATAGTTGTTAATCTTCTGCAGCAATGGTTTTAAGTCTTCCGCACTTTCAGCAAGCAAAGTTGTATAATCTGTGTAATGCAGGGTTGTAGCCTTACTCTATACCTATTCAATCTGTATGCTGAGCAAATAATGTGTGAAGCTGGACTCAATGAAGAAGAATGCAACATCAGGATTGGAGGAAGACTTACCAACAACTTGCATAATGCAGATGACACAATCCTGCTTTCTGAAAGTGAAGAAGACTTGAAAAGACTTCTGGTATGAGGATAAAAATTATGTAATAGAATTGCTTCCATCCTCCAGCAACCTTCAAGTGGATTTCTAGTGGTGCAAATACGTATGGTAGGAGAATGCTTATCTTTCTCCACTGGAGCAGCCGGTGTATTCAAACTTTGACCTTTTGGTCAGCAGCACAATGCATGATGCCACCAGAGCTCCTTTTCAAATGTATTTTGTAGTTGTTGTTAGGTGTCATCAGTCGACTATGGTTCAAAGAGAACTTATGAACAACAGAATGGAACAGAGCATTGCCTATCCTGCTCCAACCTTAAGATCTCTGACATGCTCAAAACCATGGTCACAGTCTCTGAGTCAATCCATCATGTACAAGGTTGTCATCTCCTTTTCTAACCCTCCAATGTATAGGATATCATTATTTAGTTCTTAAGTTCCCTTTCTTAGAATGTGTTCCAGGTAAATAGAGGACACAGGAACCTCATCATAAGACATATTGTGTTGTTGTTATGTGCCATAGAGTTGCCTGCGACTCCTAATGACCCTGTGTATGACAGCCTTTAAGCCCTGCTCTATTCCTTGCCAATCTTTTGTCTCTGGCATACCTACCCCCATTATCCCAGTGATTGAATCAATACACCTCATCAAGGATCTTCCTCTCCTGCGCTGTCTCTCTACCCTCCCAAGCATGACGTTCCACTCCAAGGATTAATCTCACTTTGCAACATGTCCAAAGTATATCAGAAAGAACTTCAGAATCCTTGCCCCCAAGAAGCAGTCTGGCTTCACCCTCTCCAGGATGAACTTGTTTGTTCTTCTAGTGGTCCATGGCATATTCAATACTCTTCTCCAAAACCACAGCTCAAATGCATCAACTCTCCTTCTATCATCCCTAGTCATTGTCCAGCTCTCTGATGCATAGCAAGTAACTGCAAGGACCATGGCCTGTATCAGGTGCACGTTAGTCTCCAGATTGACACTGTTGCTCTTCAGTACTTTGGAGAGGTTTCTGACAGCAGACTTTCCCCAATGCAACATCATAAGACATAGTAAAAAAGAAATAAATAAATTAATAAATCTCAGAGCCAATCTAGGAGAAATTGCAAGAGTGATGCCAGTGTATCCTACCAATAGAGTCACCAGTTAACCAGAGAACAGAGGCTCTAGGATCATAGTTATGACTGCTGTGTGGGGTAGAGAGTACAGGCCTAATAGATAATCTCCTCCTGTCAGAATTACTGCCTTGGAAAACCCACTTGAATATCAGCTATCAGTTGGTTCTGACTCAATGGCACATAACAAAAAGAATATTTTACTTTAGGAGGTTTCAATAACTTAATGTTAAGAAGTTGTGCTGCCTATCCAAAGGCACACAGTTCAAATCTACGAGCTGCTTCATAAGAGAAGATGGGAAGTATTCGAAAGTGCCATTTACTGCCTCTGAAAAACCACAGGAAGGCCAGTTATGAGTCCACTGCAACGTATCTATACATTATAAGAATAATATTTTAAACATTTTTCTTCAGGTAGGAAATAATTCTGAATTTGGGAAGAATCTGTGATTGTTGTTGTTATGTGCCGTCGAGTCGCCTGTGACTCATAGCGACCCTATGTACAACAGCCCTATACTCTGCTCTGTCCTGTGCCAATCTCACTGTCTCTGACACTCCCATCCCGATTATCCCAGTCACTGAATCAATCCACCTCATAGAAGGCCTTCCCCTCCTGCGCTGTCCCTCCACCCTCCCAAGCATGATGTCCCTCTCGAAGGACCAGTCTCTCCTCACAACATGTCCAAAGTATGCTAGACGGAGCCTCGGAATCCTCGCCTCCAAGGAGCCACCTGGTTTAACCCTTTCCAGGACGAATCTGTTTGTTTCCTAGCAGTCCATGGTATTCTCAGTACTCTTTTCCAGCACCACAGCTCAAAGGCATCAATTCTCCTTCTATCCTCCTTGGTCATTGTCCAACTCTCTCATGCATAACAAGTGATTGTGAAGACCATGGCCTGTATCAAACGCACCTTAGTTTCCAGAGAAACACCATTGCTCTTGAGTACTTTGGAGATGCCCCAAACAGCAGACTTTCCCATGGCAATGCGCCTTTTAATTTCCTGGCTACTGGTGCCAAGAGTGTTGACTGTGGAGCCGAATAGACTAAAGCTGTGTACAATCTCAGTCTCTTCACCATCCATCCTGATGCTGCCAACTGGTCCAGTGGTGAGAATCTTTGTCTTCTTGACATTGAGCCTCAATCCATATTGTAGGCTGCAGTCCTTGACCCTCTGCAGCAGGTGCCTCCGGTCCTCCTCAGTTTCAGCAAGCAGGGTTGTGTCATCCGCATAACGCAGATTGTTGATAAATCGTCCACCAATCCTGACCCCACATTTCTCCTCATAGAGCCCAGCCTCCCGGATAATCTGTTCTGCATATAGGTTGAAAAGGTATGGAGATAGGATGCATCCCTGGTGTATGCCCTTCCCAAATTTGAACCATGCAGTGAATCTGTGATAGTAACATGAAAAACAATCATTTTTAAATTGAGGAAAACTGTGAACAAAGCAGGAATATAATTATGGTTCAAATATGACAAAAAAAAGCTATAATAATAATATTAATGTAAGTACTGCCTCCTGATTTTAAAAAGAATAATGATATAATCATAATGAGAGGATATAAAGAGGGGAAGCATGTGTGGCAGAGGCGGTTTAAGTGGGCTAGATCTGCATATTCCATAATAGGAAGTCAACAGCTAATGTACAATTTTTAATCATGAAGCAACAGAATAAGCATGTTCAAATTAAAGGAAAAAGCGAATGGTGAGCCCAGGCTCCAGTGAAATGTAGAACTGACACTAAACAACTAGAAGAATAATGGCTTTGTCATTAGGGTTGTATAATAATATTAATATTAAAGGCTACCTTACATACATAGAGAGAGCTCAGTTGGCCTAGTGGACAGAAAGCAATGCTACCAAGCCAAAGGTGGGTGATTTTAATCTGCGGCCCTCAGGCCTGTTTTTAATTGGTTTTATTCAAACATTCTTCTAAGTGGTATAGCACTGGTCTGCCCATTTTCTGTACAGTGGTAAGTCGTGTTTGGTGTGATGCTAAACACTGTGACACTGATGTGTCAAATGTGATAATGGTTACCTATACTAGGCAGTGTTTGCTGGATCTCCCCGATTAAAACAAGCTTGGTAACAGGAGTAGCTTCCACTTTCAAAATATCTTGCCTCTGGAAACCCTTTGAACTAGGAGAAATGATGCAAGTTTATACAAGTGTCAGATCTTTTGTTCATAGGGTCGCTATGAGTCATCTACGACTCAACAGCACTTAACAACAACAACAAATTAAAGGCTAGAGTTAGAATAAAAATGAATTATAAGAAAATATACTTTGCTAATTTAAAACCATTTCATAATGAGGACAAACTAACAATAATATTAAAAAAAAAAGAAGAAAACAAGCGCACCCATTTCTCATGTCTTCACACAGTTTCCCAACACCAGGTATTTATACTAAAATTAGGATTGGTCAGAAGTGACGCATGATCACATTTGATCACCACATAAAGGATGTGATGAGATGTTCTATTAAATCACTTCCAGACCTCTGAGTATCTTACTTTAGCCAAAGAGATCCTTACCTTTAACAAGCACAGCCAGTGTAACACTTGCCTTGCTGCTTGACATTTGCCACTGTCAGGTGCACATTCTTAATGCTCAAAGTGGGCTGATGGTAGATTGATTTTTACTGTTGTCATAAATGTGAAATGTTGAATTACACGATACAGGTAGTCCCTGGGTCACAAACATCTGACATTTGCTACATCCCCCTTTAAACCAGTTTGCTTATGCCTGACAAAATGAAACTTGGACATTTGAAAGACTGAGCACGACACCTGCAATGGGGGGGGGGGGGAATCACACATCCAAAGCCTGGAATGGGACACTTGGAAGAGATGAAGTGAGCTCCTTCATATTAAAAAGCCCACTTCACCTCTTGCAAATATTAGATTTCTGTCATGACAGTATGAGAGAGATAGGCAGCCAAAGGAGTACGGTTGGCTGCCATCGTAGAGGAAAATAATGCTTGTTTTGACCTGCATGAGAAATCAGATGACAAGAAAATTGGTTGTTATGCTGCCTTTTTTTTCTGCAGACTGTCCTTCTTTGGTAATAGTTTTGGTGAAGGCTTGTTGTTATAATGTGCCTTTGAGTCACTGTTGATGCTCCAGCGGGTTTCAGAAGTTCTAAATTGCACAAGAGGAGACTGCCATTTTTCTTTCAGCATGAAGGCTTACCCCATCCTTTTTTTCTTTCTATCCCCCTAGTTTATTATAACTGAGCCTATTCCAGTGATGTTTCCTTGATCTTGAATGAAGTAGGCAGAAGTGGCCTGAAGCCCTTGATAACTTCTTTAAGATAAGAGTTAGGAAAGGAACTGATTCATAACCCTGGGATTGCTTGTAGATAATTAGTCAAGAGACTCAATGGAAATCAACAACAACAGCGCAGGTGTATGTAAAAAACTCTAACCTCCTAAGATTTTTCATAATCTTTTTTGTTATCCATTGAAATTATATGAAAGAAATGATGATGCAGTGGTTAAGGTCTTGCCTGACAACCACAGAAAGAAGACGTGACAGAGTGCTTTAATGAAGATGACAACCTTGGAAACTCTACAGGAAAGCTCCATGCTATCCTGTATGATGACTATGAGTTTAAATCAACTAAACAACAATAGGATTGATTTTTAGATACAGATTTATAAAATAAAGAATTTAGGAGGTATGAACATAAAAGAAACTTAAAGAAACACTTTGCATGTTTGATTTATTCTGAAATCTCAAGACTATAGTCTCATGAGACAACTCAGTCAGCTGTGACAAATACAAAATTTATGTTCTAAATCCTAGTTCAGTAAACAGCATCTGCTATTTTAAAAGCTTGTGAGTGGTCATCTGAGATATGTATCTGGATTAAAACAGAAAGGAGAAAATGAAAGGATTGAAGAAGAAATCAGTCCTCAGCATTAATGAGACAAGACCTAATCTGCCCAGAAACAAAAAAAAAGTAAATGATGCCTGGTGACCAATGTTGAGTGTTCTGGTCAGAAACCCATTAGTTAGATCCTGACTGAATGGGAGCAAAATGTGCACCATGACTGAAATTCTTGAAAAGGTCTGACTGACTGTATTCATTGAGATTTGTGAGTATGGCAGAGGTACTGAGGATGCTGCAGGAGAGGGCAAAGGTCAGATCAATTCTTCATATAGTCACTATGAATCATCCTTGACTTGAAGATACCAGACAACAAGACAAGTCTCGCTTGGCAAGGTGGGGCTGCAAGGCCAGACCCAGGGATTTCATTTCAATCTATATACTGTACAGATTATTTGAGATGATAGACTTTATGAAGAGGTGTGTGGCATCAGGATCAGGGGAAGAGCCATCAGCTTGCATTATGCAGATAATACAACCTTGCACGCTGAAAGTGAGGATGTGAGGCACTTGCTACAGAAAATCAAAGGCTGTAGCTATATATACATAAAATATAATCTCAATATCAAGAAAAGGAAATGAAAATTCTCATCACCAGCTAATAAGCAGCATCATAATAGATGAAGAAAAGATTGGAGTTGTTAATGATTTCATCTTCCTTGGATCCATAGCAGTCAGGACATGGAAAAAAAAATTAGTTACACTGGGTCATTGCAAAGACAGAAGAGGAAGAAAAGACCAAAATGGATGTCAGAAGAGACTCTGAAAATTGCACTGGAGCACAGAGAAGCCAAAGCACAGGGAAGAATTCAAGATACTAAAGAGTTGAATAGAAGATTTCAAAAGGCAGCACGGGATGACAAAGCAAAATATTACAATGAAATGTGCAAGGAGTTGGAGTCGGAAAATCAAAAGGGCCGAACTTGCTCAACATATCTTAAGCTCAAGGAACTGAAGAACAAATTCAAACCTCGAGTTGCTATAATCAAGGATGCTTTCGGCAGAACGTTAAATGATCGCGGAAGTATTAAAAGAAGATGGAAGGAATATACTGAGTCACTGTATCGAAAAGAATTGGAAGACACAGAAGAATTTCATGAAACAACATATGAGCAAGAGCCTATGGTGATGAAAGAAGAAGTTCAGGCTGCTTTGAAGGACATGGCCAAAAATAAGGCTCCAGGAATAGATGGTATACCCATTGACATATTTCAGTTAACAGATGCTGCCCTGCACGTGCTCACCAAGTTGTGCCAAGAAATCTGGAGAACGACCACTTGGCCAACTGACTGGAAGAGATCGATATTTGTTCCTATTCCAAAGAAAGGCGACCCAACCGAATGTGGAAACTACAGAACAATTTCACTGATTTCACATGCAAGCAAAATTTTACTGAAAATTATCCAAAAATGACTGGAACAGAGAACTACCAGAAGTCCAGGCTGGTTTCAGAAGGGGTCGTGGTACTAGAGATATTGTAGCTGATGTTAGATGGATCTTGGCTGAAAGCAGGGAATACCAGAGGAATGTCTATCTGTGTTTCATTGACTATGCAAAGGCATTTGACTGTGTAGATCATAACAAACTGTGGCTGACTCTGAGAAGAATGGGAATCCCAGAACACTTGATCGTTCTAATGCGAAACTTATACTTGGACCAGGAGGCAGTTGTCAGAACAGAGCAAGGGAACACTGCATGGTTCAAAATTGGGAAGGGCGTACGCCAGGGATGCATCCTATCTCCATACCTTTCAACCTATATGCAGAACAGATATCCGGGAGGCTGGGCTCTATAAGGAGAAATGTGGGGTCAAGATTGGTGGACAATTTATCAACAATCTGCGTTATGCGGATGACACAACCCTGCTTGCTGAAACTGAGGAGGACCTGAAGCGCATGCTGCAGAGTGTCAAGGACTGCAGCCTACAATATGGATTGAGGCTCAATGTCAAGAAGACCAAGATTCTCACCACTGGACCAATTGGCAGCATCAGGATGGCTGGTGAAGAGATTGAGATTGTACACAGCTTTAGTTTGCTTGGCTCCATAGTCAACAGTCTTGGCACCAGCAGCCAGGAAATTAAAAGGCGCATTGGCATGGGAAAGTCTGCTGTTAGGGACCTATCCAAAGTGCTGAAGAGCAGTGGTGTCTCTCTGGAGACTAAGGTGCATCTGATACAGGCCATGGTCTTCGTAATCACCTGTTATGCATGAGAGAGTTGGACAATGACCAAGGAGGATAGAAGGAGAATTGATGCCTTTGAGCTGTGGTGCTGGAGAAGAGTATTGAGAATACCATGGACTGCTAGGAAAACAAACAGATTTGTCCTGGAAAGGGTTAAACCGGGTGGCTCCTTGGAGGCAAGGATTCTGAGGCTCCGTCTAACTTACTTTGGACATGTTGTGAGGAGAGACCGGTCCTTAGAGAGGGATATCATGCTTGGGAGGGTAGAGGGACGGCGCAGGAGAGGAAGGCCCTCTATGAGGTGGATTGAGTCAGTGACTGGGATAATTGGGATGGGAGTGTCAGAGACAGTGCGATTGGCACTGGACAGAGCGGAGTTTAGGGCTGTTGTACATAGGGTCGCTATGAGTCGCAGGCGACTCGACGGCACATAACAACAACAACAACAACAACAACAACAACAACACTGGGAAAATCTCCTGTAAGGAAGTCTCCTGAATAGTAAAGAAAAAGTGTTTCTGCCTAACGGTAAAGTGTGCTTGAAACAAGCCATAGCCTTTTCAATTGCTTGCTAGGAATCTGAAAGCTGAACAATGAATAAGGAAGATAGAAGAAGAATCTATACCATTGAGTTGTGTTGTTGGAGAAGATTGCTGAATATTCTATAGATTGCCAAAAGAACAAACAAGTCTGTCCTGGAGAAAATGAAACCATTCTACTTCTAGAAGCAAACACAGTAAATCTCCATATCACATACTTTGAGCCTCAGGAGAGGCTAGTCCTTGGAGAAGGACATCATGCTTTGGAAGGGGGAAGGTTGGTGCAAGAGATGTAGACCCTATATGAGATGGATTAAAGCAGTAACTGTGGCAATGGGTCAAGCATATTGAAGATGGTGAGGTTGGTTCAGTATACAACAAGGATCACAGCCACTGTTCCTAGGGTTGCTTTGAGTACTAGTGGACTTCATGGCATATAACAGCAGCAACCAAAAGACACCCTGATTCCAAATAGTACATATTTACTCAAAAGCAAAGAAAAAGGCAAAGGAGGACGGAACCTGTTGTTACTTGTCACTGAGTTGAAGCAGCAAATGAGTTCCAATTGCATGCCTTCTGATTGGCAGTGCAACTCCTTACCATTAGGCAACCCGAGTTCCCTCCCAAGGAAGCACGGAAACTGCTGCTGTTGCTGTTGTTATATGCCGTCGAGTCGCCTGTGACTCATAGTGACCCTATATATGTACAACAGCCTGAAACTCTGCCCTATCCTGCTCCAATCTCAGCATCTTCAACACATTTACCCCCATTACCCCAGTCACTGAATCAACCCATCTCATCGGGGGTCTTCCCCTCCTGTGCTGTCCCTCTACCCTCCCAAGCATGACTTCCCTCTTCAAGGACTGGTCCCTCCTTGCAACATGTCCAAAGTATGTCAGATGGAGCTTCAGAATCCTTGCCTCCAAGGAGCAGCCTGGCTTCACCCTCTCCCGGACAAACCTGTTTGTTTTCCTAGAAGTCCATGGTATATTCAATATTCTTCTCCAACACCGAAATAAGAAGGCTTCCCTAACATTGGATATTTGGACTTAGAGGCCACTAAATTCAAGGGACACTGATCACAGCATAAGAAATCAGCTGCATCTTGAAGAATTTGGAATCACAGAAATCCACAAAGCTTGATATATAAACTATCCAATCAAGGAGTGTATAACAGAAGATAGGTGTTGAAGGGAGTAGGTGGTGGAGCAGGGAAAGGGGTGGATTAAGAGATTCGTGTCAAGGGCAGGAACAAAACTAAAACTAGTGGCTATTTCTTCAATTGGGAAAGATCTTTCATCTGCATTGCTCTGTAAAATGCTTCTCTGTTTTCTAAATCTGAGCATTCGGATAAAGACAGACTAGGAAGGATTGGCCATCCACTTACAAAATAGCAGGCATTTGAAAACCCTGTGTGCATGGAAACTAGATGACTAGAAATGGAACAAACAGAATGGGAATAATGAGAAAGTTGATGCATTGTAAAAAATGTAACCAAAGTCACTAAACAAAGTAGAAATTGCTAAAAATGGAAACCTGATTTGTTGTGATGGGTGGAAGGAGGGGTGAGTAAAGGAAATGGAAAAACTCCAGTGTGAAAAATAATATATATGGATTTTGTAAGTAAATCAGTGTAAATAAAAATTTCATTTAAAAAACCCTTAAAACACAGTAAGTTATTTTAATGAGAACGTCTACAAATAAAGACTGCTCATGGCTTTTCATTTTGTATAAAATGAAGCATAATTTTTTGACTCCAATAACAACTTTTGCCTTTAAGCATTTTTTTAAAAAGAATAACTTGTAATAAGATATTGAACAGTATCACTTTAGTTTCTTTTATTCTATTTAATATTTTAGCCTCCGAAATAAAACTCTATCTATCCACTTATCTACCTGCATAAATACATAGACAATATCTACAATGTTGTTCACAAAATACTAATGATCATAATTCTTGGTAGTGAGATATAGATGGGGCCATTTTATACTGTTGTCTTTGTATATTTTGTATTGATTAAATTTTAAAAAATAATAATGGAGGGGAATGCCCTCTGGGAGGTGGATTGATTTGGTGACTGGGGCAATCAGGATGAGAGTGTCGGAGACAATGAGATTGGCACAGGACAAAGCAGAGTTTAGAGCTGTTGTACATAGGGTCGCTATGAGTCATAAACGACTTGATGGCATATAACAACAACAACAATGTACACTCCACTGGAAGAGATGAGGGAAAGAATTGTTTAAAAGGAATATATGACTAGGTATTATTTGCATGATAACAGTTCAGAATAAGAGCTGCATAGCAAAATGGACTGGGGGATGGCGAGGAAATAGTACAACAATGATTTTAATTTTTTTTTTTCAAAGAGAAAAGCGAGCTGTAGGGATGGGAAAAATAATGATGATTTTCCCAGTTATGTTAAGCAATCTGGAGAGGACAAAATTGATGACTGGTACTTGTTAAAAATTAAATACCTCTGCATATAAAAAAAAAAACTTCCAACAGAGAGAAAAGAAAACCTACTGACGAGAATAAAACATTTGGCAATACCATTTCAGACAAGGGTCTCATATAAAATGTTTACAGTAACCTACAGGGCCTCCACAATAAAAAGACAGATAAAACAGTTACAAAATGGGCAAAGGACATGGAAAGAATTTACACAGAGAAAGATATTTGGATGGTCAATAGACAAATAAATGCTCAAAATCACGGGTAATAAGAGAGATGCAAATCAAAGTCACGATGAGATACCATCTTACCCCAGTAGCAGTGGCAAAAATTAGCTGGGTAAAAAGTAATAAATGTTGGAGAGGATGTGGTGAGATAGGAACTCTTAAACACTGTTGGTGGGCTTTTAAGATGATACAACCACTATGGAAGGCAGTTTGGCATTTCCTCAAAAAGCTGAACATAGAAATTCCATATGATCCAGCTAATCCACTGCTTAGAATATACCCTGAGAAAATGAGAACAGAAGCACAAAGAGTCTTATACACCAAAGTTCACAGCAGCATTATTCACCATCCATTGCAAGAACATGAAAACAGCTCAAATGCCCAACCACAATGGGATGGATTGAAAAAAATATTCATACATTCACACAGTGGAATACTAGGCAGCACACAGGGGCAATGATTTTGTAAAATACTACCTAATTTGGGAGGGACTGAAGAGCATTATGCTGAGTGAACTAATTCAATTTTATAAAGACAAATATTGTATAAGACCATTATTGTAGAATGAGTATGAGGATCCAAGGGTTTCTCAAATTGATGGGTGGAGGGAGGGATGGGGAAAGAAAGGGAAAAGACCCAGTGTGAAAACCAAAGTATATGAGGTTTGTTGGTAAGCCAGTACAAAATTTTAAAAAATAATGATAATGATATCATATTTAAAAATATCTTTAGAATTCTGAAATCGGATGAAATATTAAGGAAATGTATGGCTTATAAATTGGATAATGTCATTCTTTTTAACATGCTACCCTATTATGATCGCTCATTATGGCATTGCCACGTTTATAATCAAACCTCTTGTTTCATGTTGCTCATTTCCTCTCTCTTGTCCATGATTAGATGATACTTCTTATTCCTATGACTCAGAGCATTGTGTTTAATTTAAAGCATTATTTATAACCATGTATAATATTTCATATGTTGGAAATGGACACAAAAGAGACATATTTTTGTAGTGTATTTCTACATAATTTTTTTTTCTGAAAAAAATTTCTTTTTCTCACTCAAACCCACTGCAGTAGATTTAGTTCTGACTTATATTGATACTTCCCTTGGTCTATTCAAGTTGCACATCTGTTGGGAAGAGACTGCCCATCATTCTCCTCTGGAGGACCAGATGCACTTACACTACCAACCTTTAATTAGCAACACAACTTATTCATTCTACACTAACCAACCAAGGCTCCTGTAACCACTTCAACATTAGTGAACTCCTTTGAGTTATGCACTGTTGCTGCTGTTGTTATGTGCCATCAATGTGCTTGTAACTCATAGTGACCCTATGTACAACAGCTCTGAACCCTGCTCTAACCTGTCCTAAACTCATTGTATCTAACTCTTCCACCCCTATTGTTGTTATGTGCCATCAAGTCGCTTGTGACTCATAGTTACCCTATGTATAAGAGCCCTAAACACCATTCTATCCTGTGCCAACCTAGCCATCTCAAATGCACTCATTCCCACCACTCCAGTCACAGAATCAATCCATTTCATCGAAGGTATTCCTTTCCTTCACTGCCCCTCCACTCTCCCAAACATGATTTGCCTCTCCAAGGACCCATCCCTCCTTGCAACATGCCCAAAGTATGTCAGATGAAGCCTCAGAATCCTTGACTCCAAGGAGCATTCCAGCTTCACCTTCTCCAGGACAAACCTATTTGTTCTTCTAGCAGTCCATGGTATATTCAACACTCTTCTCCAGCACCACAGCTCAAAGGCATCAATTCTCTTTCTGTCATCCCTATTCACTGTCTAATTCTCCAATGCACAGCACATAATTGCGAAGACTGTAGCCCGGATAAGGTGCACCTTAGTTTCCAGCCTGACATCATTGCTCTTCAGTACTCTTGAGAGGTCTCTCACAGCTGACTTTCCCAATGAAATTCATCTCCTGATTTTCTGGCTGTTGTTACCAAAAGTGTTGGCTGTGGAACCAAGTAAACTAAAACTGTTAACTATCTCAATCTCTTCATCATCCATACTGATGCTGCCAATTGGCCCAGTAGTGAGAATCTTTGTTTTCTTTATTTTGATCTTCAATCCATATAGGAGGCTGTAGTCCTTGACCTTCTGTAACAAGTGCTTCAGGTCCTTCTCAGTTTCAGCAAGCAGGGTTGTGTCATCTACATAATGCAGGTTGCTGATGACGCTTCCACCAATCCTGATGCCACATTCCTCCTTGTATAGCCCCCTGTGTCTCGGATGATCTGTTCTGCATACCACCCCTATTACCTGAGTCATTTAGTCAATCAATCTAACCCAGGGTCTTCCTCTTCTGTGCTGTCCCTCTGCCCTTCTAAGCATGATGTCCCTCTCCAAGGACTGGTCTTTCCTGACTACATGCCCAAAGTATGTCAGACAAAGCCCCAGAATCCTTGCCTCCAAGGAGTTGTTTGGTTTAATCCTCTCCAAGATGAATCTTTTGTTTTCCTGGCAGTCCATGGTACATTCAATACTCTTCTCCAGCACCACAGCTCAAAGGCATCAACTCTCCTTCTGTACTCCCTAGTCATTGTCCAAGTCTCTGATGCATAACAAGCGATTGCACAGCAAGTAGAAGACCTTATTCTCTAAACTGACATCCTTGCTCCTCAGTAGTCTAAAAAGGTCCCTGACAGCATATTTTCTCAATGCAATTTGTCTTTTGATTTCCTGGATGTTGATTCCAAGCTTGTTGTTGATTGCTGAACCAAGCAAGATGAAGCTGTTAAAAAAAAAGCCAAAACAAACCAATCTCTTCATCATCTATCATGATGCATTCTATTTGCCCAGTAGTGAGAATCTTTGTGAGTGTGTGTGTTTGTTTTGTTGGGGTTGGTTTTGTTGTTGTTGTTGTTGTTGTTGTTGTGGTTTTATGCTGAGTTTCAATCTATATTGAAGGCTGTAGTCCTTGACCTTCTTGAGAAACAATGCCTCAGATCCTCCTCAGTTTCACCAAGCAAGATTATGTCATCAGCATAATGTAGATTGTTGATAAGTCTAACTCCAATCCTGATGCTACATTCTTCCCCATAGAGCCTAGCCTCCTGGATGATCTGTTCTGCATATAGATTGAAAAGGTATGCTTATCTGTCAAATATTGCTCTAAACCTGAACACCCAAATTAAGACAGACTAGAAAGAAGGATTGGCCATCCACTTCCAAAATAACAGGCCTTCTAAAACCCTATGTACAACAGAGCACATTTAAGTTAGACAAGCAGATAGGGCACTGGAAGCTGAGCCTTTCAGTTGGGAATCACAAAGGAGGAGGAACAGTTGCAAACAGACCCTAATGATTGGAACATGGAATGTGAGAAGTTCAATGTAGAAAAATTAGGGATTGTTAAAGAAGAAATGGAACAGATAAATATTGACATACTAGACATTGGTGAAATGAAATGGATTGGCATGGGATATTATGCATCAGACAATTATATGATCTACTATCCTGGAAATAAAGAGGTAAGACAAAATGGTCACATTCATAATTAAAAAGACTGTTTCTAGATCTGTCTTGATCTACAACTCAATGTTGTGAGTGCAGATGAATCCAAGGAAGACCCCTCAATACCACTACCATTCAAATTTATAGACAAACAATCAGAGCCAAAGAGGAAGAAATAGATTACTTCTATCAACTGTTACAATCGGAAATTGATCAAACATGCAGCCAAGATATATTAGTAATAATGAGTGGCTAGAATACAAAAGGTGGGAACAAGGAAGAAGGATCAGTAGTCTGGAAACATGGACTTGGTGACAGATATGAGGCTGGAGACACAATGACAGAATTCTGCACAATGATTTATTCATCGCATATATCTTTTATAAGAAACATAAATGGTGACTATATGGATGGACCTCATAGATTGCCTACACAGGAAACAGAATGATTATGTATGTGGGAAAAATTGTTGGAGAAGTTCCATATCAGCTGTGAAAACTAGGCTAGGTGCTGATTGTGGATCATCGTCATCAACTAATTGAATGCAAGTTCAAACTAAAGCTAAAGAAAATCCACAAAAACCACAGTCTGACCTTGAGTTTAGCCCTGCTGAATTTAAAGACCATCTCAGGAACAGGTTTGAGGCATTGAAAACTAATAAGCAAAGACCCAATTGAGCTGTGGGAGAATATCAAGAATATCATCCATGAAAAATGCAAAAGATTGATACAAACATGAACAAAAGGCCAAAATGGATGTCAAAAGAGACTCTGAATATTGGACTAGAGGGCTGAAAAGCCAAAGCAAAAGGAGGAAATCAAAATATTAAGGGGCTGAACAGATGATTTCAAAGGGCTGCATGAGAAGACAATGCAAAGTATTACAATGAAATGTGGAAAGAGTTGGAGTTGTGCACTACATCTTCCTTTAATATAATGGAAGGTTATTTGTCAGGCTGTAACTTCAATCCAGTTGCTAGCTATTATGCTACTGAAGGGATTGCTCAAGAAGTTGAGAAAACCCCAAGGACTCAACAATAAAACCATTAGAGCTGGTGGATCAGTTTAGCAGGCTGCAGTATACAAGATTAATATCCAAAAATCAGTAGAATTCCTTTACAGTAACAAAGAAAACACAGAGAATGAAACTGAGAAAGCAATACAATAGAAAACCACAGATTGAGATTCTTGTGAGTGAACTTAGCTACTGTTGTTGTTGTTAATCATCGTCAAGTCATAGACAACTCATAGTGACCCTATGAACAAAAGACCTGAACGTTCGTATGACTTTCATCATTTCTCCATGTTCGTAGAGTTTCCAGAGGTAAGTAATTTTGGAAGTGGATGTCACTCCTGCTTCCAAGTTGTTTTAACCAGGGAGCTCCACCAAACACTGTTCACCATGGGTAACTATTATAGCTTTTGACACATCAGTGTCACAGTGTTTAGCATCACAGCAACCATGAGATACTTGTGTACAGCAAATGGACAGACCAGTGCTATACCACTTAGAAGACTATTTGATAAAAAAAAAAATAAAAAATTAAAACCAGGTCTGAAGGCTGCAGATTAAAAGCACCCACCTTTGGCTTGGTAGCATAACTTCTTTCTATCCACTAGGCCAACAGAGCTCTCTCGTTGTTGCTGTTGTTAAGTGCCATATTGACTCTATAAACAAAAGACCTGAACATTTGTATAACTTTCTTCATTTCTCCAGAGTGTTCACCTCCAAGGAGTAGCCTGGTTTAACCCTCTCTAGGATGAATCTGTTTGTTTCCTTGGCAGTCCATGGTACATTCAATACTCTTCTCCAGCACCACAGCTCAAAGGCATCAATTCTCCTTCTGTCCTCCCTAGTCATTGTCCAGCTCTCTGATGCATAACAAGTGATTGCAAAGACCATAGCCTGTATCAGATGCACCTTTGTCTCCAAAGAGACACTGTTGCTCTTGGATAGGAAGACTCAATATCATGAAAATGACAATCCTACCAAAAACAATCTACATGTTCAATGCAATCCCAATACAGTTATAAAATTCATTTTTAAAGGAGATCGAAAGGGAAGCTGTCAAATTTATTTGGAAAGGAAAGAGACCCTGACTAAGCAAAGCACTTCTGCAAAACAAAAATTAAGTGAACGGCATAGCACTTTCTGTAGTAGGTTTCTCAAAACCTACTACACAGCAGTAGTAACCAAAACAGCACAGTACTGGTATAATGACAGGCACAAAGACCAATGGAGCATAATTGGGAACCCAGATATTAATCCACCTATCTATGATCAACTGATATTCAACAAGGAAATAAAAACTATCAAATGGGGAAATGACAACATCTGCAACAAATGGTGCTGACAAATCTGGACTACTAATTGCAGAAAGCTGAAACAGGATCCACATCTCGCAACATACCAAAAATCAACTTAAGGTGAATCAGAGTCTTGAGCTAAAAGCCCCAAACCATAGAGTTCATAAGAGATGAACTAAGACCTAGCTTAGTAGGCTTAGTCTATAGTATAAAGAAATTGCCAAATACAGCCATAAATGCACAATATGGAGACAATAAGATTAATGAATATGACCTGTGAAAGATTAAATCCCTGTGCTCATCAAAAACTTTTCCAACAGAGTGAAAAGAAAGGCGACTGACTGGGAACAGACATTTGGCAATAGTATCTCGAACAACGGTCTCATAACGAAAGTTTACAAAATATTCCTGGATCTCCATAAGAAAAAAACTGATATCCTAGTTACAAAAAGCATAAAAGGTATGGAAAGACTTCTCACAGAGGAAGATATTCAGATGACCCACAGACCCATATAGAAAAGCTCAAAATCACTGGCAACAAGACAGATGCAAATCAAAATCACAATGAGATACCATCTCACCTAGCATCAGTGGCAGTTAAGTAGGACAGAAAGCAATAAATGTTGGAGAGGAGGTGGAGAGGTGGGAACTCTCATACACTGTTGGTGTAATTGTGAAATGGTGCAACCACTTGGAAGACAGTTTGCTGTTTCCTCAATAAATTGAACATAGAAACTGCATATGACCCAGCTACTCCACTACTGTGAATAAACTCCAAGGAAATGAGAACTGAAACACAAACGAAGATTTGTTCACAAATGTTCATTGAAAAATTATTCACCAACTCAAGAACATCGAAACAGCCCAAATGTCCAACCACAACTGAATGGATTGAGAAATTGGTACATTTACACAATGGAATAATATGCACAATTTTGCAAAATACCACATAACTTGGGGGAGGTTGGAGAGCATTATGCTGAGTGAAATAACCCAGTCTCATAAGGACAAATACTGCATAAGACCATTATTGTAAAAATAGAAGGATAACTAGTAAAACATGTAAGGGAACTCAAGGAGGCAAGGACTGAGGATGAGTAGGGGTGAAACCACAGGGTTATATAGTTTGGTGGGTGGAGGGATGGGGGAAGGAAATGGAAAGGATCCAGGTGAAAAGACAGGGTAATGATGGGCAAGGTTCAATGCCAATTAATTTTATAAAACATAATGCATGAGAAGGATTGTATGAAATACAATGTGAGTGAAGAAGAGCATGAAACTCAAGGTAAGCAAACCAATACAAAAAATATTTAAAAAATAAAGGTTAAGAACAGGACATCAAGTCAAAGGCATTTTTGAAAGAGTAGAGGACAAAGGAGATGGCGTTAACTGTGGGCTCTATGTGGATGTCATGACAACAAACGAAGAGTAGAGAGCAAGAAGAGAAAAGAGGAAAGACCAATAATGATAAGATACGACAGCGACAATCCTTTCCTGCTTGCTATTTCCTCCCTCGCTCCACAGTTTCCATTCAGGAAAGAAAATAAAAAAGAATTGGCTCCAATGCTTCAGCACATTTTCACAGCAGAGAAATGGCTAACCTTTCATGTTTCCCCCTTTCCAGATCTAAAATTCATTTTCTCCTCCATGTTCCTACTATATTTTGTTCTGTTCAGTAGCTAAATATATTTTTCATAATACAAACAGAGAATCTGTGAACAAGAATAGTCTAAGTGTTTAGTATAAAACCATCTTGTGATATTCCGTGCCAAATAAGCACAGGCCTTGATTCCAAAAATCAAGGGTTCCCAAACCTTAGCAATTTCACATGTTGGGCCAGACAGTTTATTTTTGTGAAAACCCTCTTGATTATTGTAGGTTGTTTAGCAGCATTCCAGACTTTCCTCTCTAATTGTGTTTCTTGCCAGTTAATGTACTGGTTTTTATTTGCTGACTATTGTTCATATGGTTGCTATGAGTCAACTTGATGGCACATAACAGCAACAACAAGACAATTATTGGCAAAGGGACCCTGGTAACGTAGTACGTAACCTATCTGGCTGCTAATTGAAAGGTCAACAATTCAACCCAACAGCTGCTCTAAGGGAGAATGATTGGCATTCTCTCCTAAAGATTCACAGCCTTGGAAACAGAATGGAGGTCTGCAATGACTCATAATCAACTCCGTGGAGGTGGGCTATTGTTGGCAGGAAGAGGGAGTTGGCCAAGATTTAAAAATACTAGGACTCAGTGGTGGATTTAAAACATTTTATATTAAATCTAATTTTTATCATTAATTTACTGTAGCAGCATTCATTCACTCATTTACTTTTTCATTCAACAAATATTTTTATATATATACGAGACACTGCTCATGAATCAGAATAGACTCAACAATAATGGTGTAAACCAACTACCATCAAGTTGATTCTGACTCTCAGGGATTCCTCAGGATGCAATACAGCTGCTCACAGAGTTCCAAGGGCTGTAGGATTTTATGAAACGAAACTGTCACATCTCTCTCCTTTGAAACAGCTTGTAGGTTCAAACTGCAAACCTTATATTAACAGCTAAATGTTTTTTTTGCCCACAGTGTCATCAATAATTCTGGCATTTCAGGGTTTCCAGTAAAATAAGTCATCTAAACAGTTAACATGTTGGCTACTGTTGTTGTTATGTGTCGTCGAGTCGCCTGTGACTCGTAGCACCCTATGTACAACAGCTCTAAAGTCTGGCCTGTCCTGAGCCAGACTCACTAACTCAGACACATCTACACTCTAGATACTATATCAATCAATCTCATTTGGGCTCTTCCTTTCCTGTGCTTTCTGTCCATCCTTCCAAGCATGATATCCTTCTCCAAGGATCAGTCCCTCCTGGCCACATGCCTGAAGTATGTGAGAAGGAGCTTCAAAATTCTACCCTCCAAGGAGAAACTTGGTTTAACCCTTTCCAAGACAGACTTATTTATTTTCTTGGTGGTTGATGGTATGTTCAAGACTCTTCTCAACCACCACACTCAAAGGCATCAATTCTGTCACCCTTAGTCATTGTCCAGTCTCTGATGTATAACAAATAATTGTGAAGAACCATGGCCTTGATCAAGCGCTCCTTCATCTCTACACTGACATCGTTGCTTCTCAGTACTCTGGAAAGGTCCCTAACAGCAGATTTACCTAATGCAATTTGTCTTTTGATTTCCTGACTGCTGGTGCCAAGAGTGTTGGTTGTCATAGCTGAGCAAGCTGAAATAGTTAACAACCTCACTCTTTTCTCCATCCATCATGGTGCTGCCAATTGTCCCAGTGATGAGAATCTTCTTCTTGATGTTGAGCTTCAATCCATACTGAAGACTGTAGTCTTTGACCTTCTGCAGCAAACACTTCAGGTCTTCTTTAGTTTCAGCAAGCAAGGTTATATCATCTCATAATGTAGGTTATTGATGAGTTTTCCTCCCATTGTGATGGCACATACCTCTTTATAAAGCCCAGCCTCCTGCATGATCTGCATATAGACTGAAAAGATATATGGGGACAGGATGCATGCACGCACACACACACACACACACGGTGGGAAGCTAGTGATCTACTTATAAAATATTCTTTGTTTTCGAAAACAGGGAAAAAATAGGCAGTTGCCTCTGTTCTCATGCATATTATATTCCTGGTGTATTCACACACAAATATCCCAATAAAATGTGAAAACTATCATTATGTTTTAACTGCTTTCAACATGTATGGCTCATTGTAATCATAACTCCGAATAGACTATTTCAGAAACACAGTTATTTTAGGTGATGCCAGTAGAAATATAAAGCCTACTTTTGTGTTGAATTGTCTGTCAAGTCAATTTGGACTCACTATGACTATGAAACACTAAAGAGAACTGTTGCTAAGACTGCACACCTTTCTTGAAGCAGACTGCCACATCTTTTTCCTATGCAGTGGATAAAGGATTATAATTGATAATCTTTCAATTAGCAGTCCCCTGTTTAGTCCATTGTGCCATCAAGGCTTAAGTGGTGTTTACAATCTCAAAAAGTTAAACTGGTTGATATGCATTGCACTTCCAGTGTATTGTCAGAAACACACACTACTTCTTGAATGCTGGAAGTGCTTTCTAAACTCTTGTGACTGGTACATTCTTTTGTCTTTAATGAATTTTAATTGTCTCTTATGCATCTGAAAGTTGGACAATGAATAGGGTAGATGAAGTAAGAATGAATGCCTATGAATAGTGGTATTGACAGAGAATATTAATTACCTCATGACTATCAAAAGAGCAGACAAATCTTTCTTGAAGGATCTCAATCCTTATGGAGAGATATCATCCTGGGAAATGTAGAGTTTCAGAGAGAAAGACTCTCAATGAGATAGATTCTTTTTTTTTTAATGAATGAGATAGATTCTTGCAGTGATTATTGCAATTGAATGTGAGAGTGACAGAGACCCTGAGGATGGTTAAGGGTAGAGCAAAGTTTCAGCCCTTCACTATGAGTCAAATTTCACTTGAGGGCACCTAACACCATGGTGGCAATGGGAACTGGGGACACACCATGCCACTCCAATCATGTTCTCCTTTCCTTTGAAAAAGTCCCTCCTGAGACTAATGTACTTCATTTCAATTTGTTGTTGGAGATCCAAAATCTTTGAAGATTTCTCATTAGGTATGGCTCAGTGCCTAGGGAATTGCTTCTTAAATGGATATATTAAGAGTAGGATCAGACACGCAATTCATTCTTTTAAGAGAATAAAGATGATTCCCATAGAGTCTTCTTCTCACCTCCCTGATCGAAAATAAGCTCATCTCTGCTGAACGTTTGTAAAAATCTTAACACATAAGTCCTTTCATGAGCATTTACACTATAAAGGAGATAAATATAGATTAATAATACAAAGAAAATTCCATTTTCAAGTGGAAAATATGAATGTATAATTCACAAACCAAGAAATGTACATTGCAAATAAGGAAATTTACATTCCACTTCCATAATAAAGAGATAAACATTAAAACAAAATATAATAGCAGTTTTTTAAAAAATTACGAACAGTTATGAAAATGAAATTATCATTGTTTGAGGGAACAGGGTTTCTTATGCCCTGCTAAGAAGATAAACCAGTACCATTTTGTTAAAAATTAATTTGAAAATATTACTATACTATACTTATCTTACCTTTGGATTCTGAAAGATTTTTTTCTAGAGCCAATCAAGGTCTATAGTGCAGGCCTGTGTTTTGAAAAGTTGACTGAGTTCCAAACAAGTTTTCCTTTGGAGGCTCATTTGTGAAGCCTTTTGGATTATGAAAGGTGGGTTCCTCTTGTTTTGGTTGAAGGTCAGGTGTGGGCTGTTATGTTCTTTTTATTTCCTCTACAACCTTCGAGTAAGGGCCTTAGAGTACGGTAAATAAAGGGTGGAGTCTGCTCCAGGGTGAAGCTTCTGGATAGGATAGGAGTCTCCCTCCACTCTGGAAGTTGGCTGGGTAACTGGCGGGATGGCTGGCATCTCGATGGTTGCTCCTCTTGGTGGCAGTTAGACAAGGGAAGTTTCTGGGGTCTTTTTCCTTGTGTGTCCCTGTTCTTTTTTGCCCTTCTAAAGCGAGTGGGCACTCCTGGGCCTTAGAGTAAAGGTAAGTAAAGAGTGGAGCCTGCTCCAGGGGTTAGCTTAAAATCCCTTAGGGCCGTTGGGCCTACCTTTACTTGTTTTTGGTGAAACAAGGTTGGAAGCAGAAATGGCATCCACTTCCATAAAAGCTTGTCTCTGGAATAGCTTGCCTCTGGAAACCCTATGAACCTGGAGAAAGGACGAAAGTTATACCGGTGTCCAGGTTTTTCATTCATAGGGTCGCTATGAGTCGCCTCTGACTCAACGGCACTTAACAACAACATACTTATGTCCTAGCAACTCAACTTCTTGAAACTTACTATTAGTAAATTATCACAGACTGGCGTCAGAACAGAGCAAGGGAACACTGCATGGTTCAAAATTGGGAAGGGCGTACGCCAGGGATGCATCCTATCTGCATACCTTTTCAACCTATATGCAGAACAGATTATCCGGGAGGCTGGGCTCTATGAGGAGAAATGTGGGGTCAAGATTGGTGGACGATTTATCAACAATCTGCGTTATGCGGACGACACAACCCTGCTTGCTGAAACTGAGGAGGACCTGAAGCGCCTGCTGCAGAGTGTCAAGGACTGCAGCCTCCAATATGGATTGAGGCTCAATGTCAAGAAGACAAAGATTCTCACCACTGGACCAATTGGCAGCATCAGGATGGCTGGTGAAGGGATTGAGATTGTACACAGCTTTAGTTTGCTTGGCTCCATAGTCAACAGTCTTGGCACCAGCAGCCAGGAAATGAAAAGGCGCATTGCCATGGGAAAGTCTGCTGTTAGGGACCTCTCCAAAGTAATGAAGAGCAATGGTGTCTCTCTGGAGACTAAGGTGCATCTGATACAGGCCATGGTCTTCGCAGTCACTTGTTATGCATCAGAGAGTTGGACAATGACCAAGGAGGATAGAAGGAGAATTGATGCCTTTGAGCTGTGGTGCTGGAGAAGAGTACTGAGAATACCATGGACTGCTAGGAAAACAGATTTGTCCTGGAAAGGGTTAAACCAGGTGGCTCCTTGGAGGCAAGGATTCTGAGGCTCCGTCTAACATACTTTGGACATGTTGTGAGGAGAGACCTGTCCTTGGAGAGGGACATCATGCTTGGGAGGGTGGAGGGACGGCACAGGAGAGGAAGGCCCTCTATTAGGTGGATTGATTCGGTGACTGGGATAATTGGAATGGGAGTTTCAGAGACAGTGCGACTGGCACAGGACAGAGCGGAGTTTAGGGCTGTTGTACATAGGGTCGCTATGAGTTGCAAGCGACTCGATGGCACATAACAACAACAACGAACAATCACAGACTGGAGTAAAATTTTTGTCCAAGGTTTGTCACAGAAACATTTTAATACCTGAAATAATAATGACAATAATAACTGAAATTCATTACATGCCTACTATATTCCCTCTCTGTTATTACTCTTCACTGAAGCTGTTATTGTTTTGTGCTGTTGAGTTGAAACTGATCTATACCTGACCCCCTGGTGGGTTTTCAAAGGCAGTTAATAGTACAGGAGAGACTTCCCATCTTTCTCCCACAGAGCAACTGGTGGGTTCGAACTATGTGCCTTCAGGATTGCAGCACAACTTCTTACCACTAGGCAGGCATTATCATTATTTCCCTTTTACCAGTGAAGTTGCTGAGTCACAGAGAAATACATTTCCTTACTAATCACTAAGAATCAAGAATCAAACTCAGCCATCTCTAGATTCTAAGTTTGTAATCACTAAGAATTTGATGACATGTGATAGAATATTACACTTGGTTTTTAAATAATTTTCAATATTTAGCTGCATTTTCAAATCACTGCTATGTATCATTGAGTAAATAAAGCAAGTTTAAAAAACCCATTTTTTACAGTCTAATGTTAGTTCTATAAAAATTGGAGCATGTGCGTTCACACACACACTGATGCACATATCCCCAGGCGAGGTCTACTGATTCTTTTTGCTGGTGTTCACATTCTCCCGTCTGAGTGTTGACTACTCTCAGTTCTTTGCTTTTGACGTACAGAATGTGACAAAAGCAATGGAAAGTTACTTTAAAGTTTAGATTAAAAGAAGTTGTAAGTTGTCTCCTGCTTATAGATTCCATAGCACAGGCTTTGATGAAAGAAGATGTCTTCATGAGGAAGTAACATTTTGCACAGAATTGGGGACAGTTTCTAGCCAACAGTAAGTGAGGATTTCAGGGACACAATCCAACAGTCTGTCTGGAACTGGATCCATCTACCAACCACTGTGTAAGCCTGGAAACAGTCTGCTCCAGTTAACCTTGAGTATTGTCTGGTAAGGGATTCTGAAACAGAGTCTAGATATCCTTCAGTTCCTGATCTCTGGAAACTAAATGTTATAAATAATTCGTTATGTAACAATAAATAACAAAAGTATATCTTTACAGAACACTTACAGGGGTTATGTCTGGATAATGTAATTATGAACATATAAATGCCCTTTCAGTTCTGCTTTTTCATGGCTCCCCCTCCTCTTTTAAAAAAAATAAAGCTATGTAATATATATTCTTGGAGAAGGACATCATACTTGGAAGGGTGGAGAGACAGCGCAGAAGAGGAAGCCCTCAGATGAGATGGATTGCTACAGTGACTAGGGCAATGGGAGTAGGAATGGTGGAGTGAGTGAGACTGGCTCAGGCCAGGCCAAGCTTCAGAGCTGCTGTACATAGGGTCACTGTGAGTTACAGGTGACTCAATGGCACACAACAACAATAAGAAGCAATATATTACATTTAAGGAGCTCTGGTGGTGCCATCTCTATCGTACTGTGCTGCTAATCAAAAGGTCTCATGGTTCAAATCCAGCAGGGGCTTTGAGGAAGAAAGATGACATTGCCTCTCATTAACATCTAGAATCAAAACCGATGGAGGGTCATTATGAGTTGGAATTGACTTGATGGCAGTGTGCTTCATTTTTTAAATTCATACTGTTCATATAATCTGAAAAAAACTAAAACCTTAAAAGTGAACTCAAGGTGAAAGTCACTTAATAAAATTCTTCTCTCTTAATAGACATATAGACTATAGAATATTTGTGGGAGGTATGCAGATGACACAACCCTGCTTGCTGAAACTGAGAAGGACCTGAAACACTTGCTGCAGAGGGTCAGGGACTGCAACCTCCAATATGGATTGAGGCTCAATGTCAAGAAGACAAAGATTTTCACCACTGGGTCAATTGGCAGCATCATGGTGGATGGTGAAGAGATTGAGATTGTTCACAGCTTTATTTGCTTGGCTCCACAGTCAACACTCTTAGCACCAGTAGCAAGGAAATTAAAAGGCATATTGTAATGGGAAAGTCTGCTGTTAGGGATCTCTCCAAAGTACTGAAGAGCAATGGTCTCTTTCTGGAGACTAAGGTGTGTCTTTGTGATCACTTGTTATACATCAGCGAGTTGGATAATGACCAAGGAGGATAGAAGGAGAATTGATGCCTTCGAGCTGTGGTGGTGGAGAAGAGTATTGAGAGTACCTTGGACTGCTAGGAAAACAAACAGATTCATCCTGGAAAGGGTTAAACTGGGTGGCTCCTTGGAGGCAAGGATTTTGAGGCTTCGTCTGACATACTTTAGTCATGTTGTAAGGAGAGACCAGTCCTTGGAGAAGGACATCATGCTTGGGAGAGTGGAGGGCAGGCGCAGGAGGGGAAGGCCCTCTAGGAGATGGATTGATTTGGTGACGGGGTAATCAGGATGAGTGTGTTGGAGACAGTGAAATTGGCACAGGACAGAACAGAGTTTAGGGATGTTGTGCATAGGGTCGCTATGAGTTGCAAGCGACTTGATGGCACATAACAACAACATAAATACTTCCAGCTTTTTTGTGTGTTTTGTTAATAAGGTTGTTGTAGTTGTTATTTGCCATTGAGTCAACTAAAACTCTTAGTGACCCTATGCACAACTCAGAACCCTGTCCTATCCTGAGCCAACTTTACTGTCATATTTACTCCCATTACCTTATTTACCGTGTCAATCATCTTATCCAGGGTCTTCCTCTTCTGTACTATCTCTCCACCTTTTCCAAGCATGATGTTCTTCTCTAAGGATTGGTCCCTCCTTGCAACATGTCTTAAATATGCCAGACAGGCTTCAAAATCCTTGCCTCCAAGGAGAAACTTAGTTTTACTTTCTCCAAGACAGACATATTTGTTCTGTTGGCAGTCCATGGAATGTTTAATACTCTTGTCTAACACCAAAACTCAAAAGCATTAATTCTTCCATCATCCTTATTCATTGTCTAGGTCTTTGATGCACAGCAAGTAAATGGAAAGACTCTGGTGTAGATCAGGTACCCCTTAGTCTCTAGACTGACATCATTACTCTTCAGCACTCCAGAGCAGTCCCCGACAGCAGATATTATTAATCGACAGCAGATATTATTAATGCAACTTGTCTATTGTTTTCCAGACTGCTGGTGCTAAGAGAAAATAGATGCCAATGTTGAATAGATTTTAGTGGAGCTACTGAATGCAGACAAATTAGGAAGGAAACTTGGTTATCTACTTTTCAAATTCATCCAGTGAAAACCTATGCATGCGTGATTTGTTTGCTTTGGGCACATCAAGGGACAGAACTGTGTTCTGTAAAGAAGAGAGCTAGCAAAGACCTGGGAGACCCATGGTGAGTTGGACTGGCATAACAGCTACAAAGCCTGTCTATGCCTGACATCATGAGTAGGACATATAACTGGGCAGTATTTTGTGCTGTGGTGTACCAGGTATCCATGTTGGAGTTTATTCAATGGCAAATAGCTCTTTGTCTTCCATAACTTAAAAGAGCACATTAATGTTAGTGTCTATTCTTTCAAATATGTTTCTTGAAATAAGTCATTATAGTTCACCTGGAGCCCTATTTGCAATTATAAATTTTCAAAGTCATGGTATTGTCTGGGGGGAACATTTTGAGCTTGTTTCTATTTTGTCTGGGATAAATAAGCTCCCCTGGTAGACTTTTAACAATACATTTTGCTTATCTCTTTTCTCTTTATTAAGTATATATGATTTTGAAAGACTAGGCAAGAAACAAACAGAAACATTCTTTAAAAATGGCATGTTTCAACACGAAGGACTAGCTATGTACTCCACACTGTGAAAGACAGGCACAAACTGTCCTTCCCTCCTCCCTAATTTTCTATTATTATTATTCTTTCACATTTTCAAGATTTTTGCACCATGCAGTCATGGCTTTGTAAAAATACTTCTAATAGTTGCATTTTATTCTAGACCTGCCATTTCATAACTGGTGGTTTTCATTTTAAACACCTGAACTTTTACCATAAGTACTCAATTCTCACCACTGGGCCAATAAGCAAGCATCATGATGGATGGAAAAGAGATTGAGGCTGATGGATGGAAAAGAGATTGAGGCTGTTGACAATTACAGTTTGCTCGGATCCACAATCAACAGTCTTGGCACCAGTAGTCAGGAAATCAAAAGATGAACTGCACTGGGAAAATCTGCTCTCAGAGACCTCTCCAGAGTACTGAGAAATGATGCCAGTCTAGAGACGAACGTGTACCTCATCCAGGCCATAGTCTTCACAATTACTTGCTATACAATAGAGACCTGGATCCTGACTAAGGATGACATAAAAAGAATTGATACCTTGAGTTGTGGCACTGGAAAAGACTCTTGTATATACCATAGACTTCCAAGAAAGCAAATAGTCTTAGAGAGGGTGAAACCAAGTTTCTCCTTGGCAGGTAGGATTTTGAAGCTCTATTTCACATCCTTTGGACACATGGCCAGGAGGGATTGGTCCTTGGAGAGGACATCATGCTTGGAAAGGTGGAGGGACAGTGCAGGAGAGGAAGACCTAGGATGAGATTAATTGATGACAGTAAACCGGGGCAATGGAGGTTGGTGTGTCGAAGGCAGTGAGACTAGCTCAGGACAGAGTAAGCTTTAGAGCTGTTGTACATTGCGTCACTATGATTCACAAGCAACCTGATGGCACATGACAACAACTACTCTTAAGTTTGGTGGGGTTTTTTTCGGACTATATTTTACTATATTTTCAAGAAGGGATCACATGTACTATACTCCTTTAGTGTTTGCATGCAAAGTATCAGCAGTCTTTTCTCTCAGTGCTTAAAAGACAACGTGACTAATTGTAGATATTTTATTTTTGTTTATATTCTCTAACTTGTTCCCCCTTCAGATCATAATTTATTATTATATTGTTGTCTTTTGGCTCAATAACATCTCTTCTGTAATCACTTTTCTATTTTGGTACTTTTAATTTTAATTTTGTTGCTTTCTTCAAGCCTATCCTTCATGTTTCCAAATGTTTCCATTCATGTTTTGTTTACATTCACTGGCTTCCACAGTAGCTCATCTCTTTCAACAATGGTTTTCTTTTTCCTTTTGCCTCATCTCCGATCTCTGCCAGCTATTTTTCTGTGCCTTTTTGTGGTCTCTTCAGTTTTTCTGTTTTCTTTGTGTCTATATTTCACTTTTTTTTTTAAATGTTTAGAAAAATCCTGGTGCTTGTATCTTCTATAGAGAGCATTTTGAGATTGTTTCTATTTTTTTAAAATTTTATTTCTGGAATAAACAGGCTCAGCAATGCTTTTTGCTTATTCTCTTTTATTCTTACTTTTTCTGTATCAACACCACTTTAGTTACTGAATAACATCAATTTTGCCCAAAGCAGCTCTTTTCAGCAAATAGGAGATGGGTGATAGGGTGATCTGGTTATCTCACTTCTCCTCTAACTCTTCTATATCCTTTATTCTCAGTCCTCTCCACTTGCTTTTGTCATTGAGACCTGCCTGCTCCATTGAGACTTTTAGTGATGAACTCCCTCTCATTGTCTCGTGAGGCTTCCATACCTCATTCTTCTGTTAAGAGGGTGGTTGATCTGTGGCCTTTCCCACATCGTGACATTTTGACAGGCAAGAAATCTGCATACGGTCTTTACTTTGTTCCCTCTCACAGTGGTCCAATGAGCAGATATTTATAATAATACATATTTACAAAAGCAGAATATATAGCAGATGCATATTTGTTTTATGATTTTTTGGTAATTTTCACTCATCTGTAAGGAAATGGAACTATAAAATCGTCTTTGATGAAATCACCTATGAGGCTGACAATAATCCCAACTCTTCTTGAATTTCTCTAGGCTATAACATTCTTATCCCTCTCTTTCCTGGCATTATTATATTTAAAATATTATTGGTAGGGAAGATTATTTCCTTTTGTCACATGTGTAGAAATCAGCTCACTTGCCTACATGAGAGTTCACATAAGTTTGATTTAACTCTTTATTCCCATTACCTGGCACATGCCTAGAAAATAATAAGTATTCAATAAATATTTTTAATGGGATGGCGAGTCAATTCATGAATCAAGTATAAATTGATGACTACCTAACATAATTATTTTATTTTGAACATATATTATAGTCTCTCTTCATCATCTATCATGATGCTACCAATTGGCCCAGTGGTGAGAATCTATTTTCTTGATGTTGAGCTTCAATTCATATTAAAGGCTGCAGTCGCTCACCTTCCGCAACAAGCACTTCAGGTCCTCCTCAGTTTCAACAAGCAGGGTTGTGTGATCTGCATAATGCAGATTGTTGATGAGTCTACTTCCACATTTCTCCTCATACAGCCCACCCTCCTGGATAATCTATTATGCATATAGATTGAAAAGGTATAGAGACAGAATACATCCCTGGCACACACCCTTTCCAATTTTGAACCATGCAGTGTTTCTTTGCTCTATTCTGATGACTGCCTCCTGGTCCAAGTATAGGTATCACATTAGCATAATCAAGTTTTATTGGATTCCCATTCTTCTCAGAGCCAGCCAGAGTTTGTTGTGAATGACACAGTCAAATGCCTTTGCATAGTCAGTGAACCTCAGATAGACATTCTTCTGGTACTCTCTGCATTCAATCAAGATCCATCTAACATTAGCTATAATATCTCTAGTACCGTGGCCTTTAGTTTGCTTGGCTTCACAATCAACACTCTTGGTACCAGCAGCCAGGAAATGAAAAGACAAATTGCATTGGGAAAGTCTGCTGTCAGAGACCTCTCCAAGTACTGAAGAGAAACAATGTCAGTCTGGAGACTAAAATGCACCTTATATGGGCCATGGTCTTTTCAATTACTTGCTATACATCAGAAAGCTGAACAATGACAAGGGACGATAGAAGGAGAATGGATGTTTTTGAATTTTGTTGCTGGAGAAGACTATTAAATATACCATGGACTGACAGGAGAACAAACAAGTTTGTCCTAGAGAGGGTCAGACCAGGCTGCTCCTTGGAGGCAAGAATTCTGAAGCTTTGTCTGACATACTTTGGACATGTTGCAAGAAGGGACAAGACCTTGGTGAGGGACATCATGTTTGGGATGGTAGAGGGACAGAGCAAGAGAGGAAGACCCTCCAAGAAATGGATTGATTCAGTCACTGTGATAATGAGGGTAGACAGTGAGATTGGAACAGGATAGAACAGGGTTTAGGGCTACAGTATAGGGTCGCTATGAGTCACAAGTGACTCAATGGCATAAAACAATAACAATAACAACAACAACAATCATAGCATGTGAAGATAAATAATCTGAAAGGTTAGAGGTTCACATTCACCTAGAGGTGCTTGAAAGGAAGGTCTGTAAAAGTTGCCTTGGAAGAAAGGCCTGGCAATCTCCTTTTGGCAAATAAACTATCAAAAACTCAAGGGAGCAAAATTCTACTTGAAGTCTCCATAGGTTGAAGTCAAGTTGGTGGAAACTGGATGTTTGAATAAATGTTCTGATACTAATAGGATTAGTCACCTATTCCTTAAATACATATTGAAAAGAGGCTACATTATACAAGATAAAGAATATGCTAACAGCTATAAATGACACAAGGACAAACAATGAGATAAAGATGGAATCTTATTAATTAGCTAGTAATTAGCTATGCAAAAGCATTTGACTATGTGGGTCACAACAAACTGTGGCTAACTCTAAGTATGGGAATCCCAGAACACTTGATCTTGCTAATGCCAAAACTATACTTGGACCAGGAGGCAATCATTAGAACAGAACAAGGAAACACTGCATGGTTCAAAATTGGAAAGGATATATGCCAGGGTTGTGTCCTATCTCAATACCTTTATAATCTATATGCAGAAAAGATTATTCTGGAGGCTGGGCTCTATAGGAGAGATGTGGCATCAGGATTGGAGGAAGACTCATCAACAATCTCTGTGTTATGCAGATGACACAACACTGCTTGCTAAAACTGAGGAGGACCCGATATGCTTGCAGTGGAAGCTCAGGGAGTGCAGTCTTCAGTATGAATTGAGGCTCAATATTAAGAAAACAAAGATTCTCAACACTGGGCCAATTGGCAGCATCATGAAGTATGGTGAAGAGATTGTGATTGTTCACAGCTTTAGTCTGCTTGGCTCCACAATCAACACTCTTGGCACCAGCAGCCAGGATATTAAAAGATGCATTGTGATGGAAAGGCTGCTGTTAGGGACCTCTCTAAAATACTGAAGAGCAATCACTTGTTATGCATCAGAGAGCTGGACAATGATTAGGAATGACAGAAGGAGAACTGATGCCTTTAAACTGTGGTGTTGGAGAAAAGTATTGAATATACCATGGACTGCTAGGAGAACAAACAGGTTTGTCCTGGAGAAGGTAAAGCCAGGCTGCTCCTTGGGGCAAGGATACTGAAGCTTTGTCTGACATACTTTGGACATGTTGCAAGGAGGGACCAGTCCTTGTAGAGGGACACCATGCTTAGGAGGGTGGGGTGACAGGGCAGGAGAGGAAGACCCTTAATTAGATGGATTGATTCAGTCACTGGGGCAATGGGGTAGATGTGTCAGAGACAATAAGACTGGCATAGGGTAGAGCAGAGTTTAGGGCTGTTGTACATAGGATCACTATGAGTTGCAAGTGATTTGACAGCACATAACAGCAACAACAATAACAATTAGGTAGAATGATTTAATATCTTCTGTCTGTAATAAAATTTGCAGTATATGTACAGATAACAAGACACTATAAGAAAAACATGAATTTTATCTTGAAATATTTTTAATGTTATAAAGTTGAAACAATGTTAAACAATCCAGAACAATTTAGGATATATTTAAATTCCCTCAGTCTTAGCTGAAATCTTTCATTTCTTAGAAGGTAAAAGAACTTGTTTTAATTAAATGAAACTCATGCTGATTCAATTGCTACTTAGGATATATATCTAATAGTAATCTTTTATTGCCATGCCCTATTTTTCTTACTATTCATTTAAGGCACAAAGTGGCTATCATTTTATCATTTCTAAATGATGATTTCCACTGAAATATTTTTAAGCACTATTCATAGAGTCTATATTGTGAGGGAAAACTTGAAATTCTATTCTATTGAAGTGAATTTTCTTTATAAAAATTTTTCTTTGCTTTTTGTTTATTTGATCTTTTAAGATCTAAATTATTGTCTAATAGAGGTCAAAGCAGATCAGCCTCAGGGATATTATTTGTATATTTGGATATATATTTTATTTCTCCATTTGACCAGATTAAAAAGGGAAATCTGAGATAGTAAAACAGCATTAGCTTGGTTTATAAAGCATCGGCTAACTGAAATAACTGTTTGTGATGATATTATGGGAGGAAGATGAGAAATCTCCTCCCATGTGATTTGCAGCCTCTGAGAAGCTGCTGGAAGGTCAGCCATCAGTGAGTTCTGAGTCAATGGCGATGAGTGATATGTGGTGACATGTAGAGACAAAACACTAGTCGGAGAGACTTCAATGGAGCTGGACCTTCTGTGTTTTTTACTTAGCTCTATCATCTTCTAGTTGATGTGATTTGAGGTCAATTACTAAAAGCCTTTGAGTGTCATTGTCTAGATGTGTAACAGTAGTTGCTATATGCTGTATATGCTAATGGTGTAGTCTGTGGTGTGTGGCACCATTAAATAAAAGGCTGTGCTTCTCTGGTGGGTTGAATCCCCCAGCTATCCCATAGGAGAAAGATTGGCAGTATCTCTCCATGACTATTTACAGGCTAAAAGAAACCCAATGGAGAGTCCTATGAGTTGGAAAGGACTCAATGGCTGTGAGTGAGCGAGTGATGAGGATTACTGAATGAATTGCTAAGTAAAATGTAAGCAATGGGACAAAAGAGGCTTAGTGCATGTCATAGTGAAATTTTCACCGCAAATCTCACTCCTTGACCACAAAATATGGCAAAAGAAGCATCTTACATAGGTAAAGTATTTCCAAAAATATAGGTTAAATGTTCTTGTTGTTGTTATGTGCTGACGAGTTGCCTATGAGTCATAGCAACCCCATACACAATACCTTGAACTCTGTCCTATTCTGAGCCAGTCTCACTGTTTTGACACACCTATCCCCATTACCCTGAGTTAATCCATCTCATCCAAGGTCTTCCTCTCCTATGTTATCCCTCCATCCTTTCATGCAAGTTGTCCTTCTCTGAGGACTGGTCTCTTTTGGCCACATGCCCACAGTATGCGAAATAGAGTTTCAAAATCCTTGCCTCCAGAAACCAAGTTGGTTTCACGCTCTCCAGAACAGATTTGTTAGCTCTCTTGACAGTCCATGTTATGGACAATGCTCTTCTCCAGATCACAATTCAAAGGCATCAATTCATTTTTTGTCATCCTTAGATATTGTCCAGCTCTCAGATGCATAGCATGTAACTGCAAGGACCATACCTGGATCAGGTGCACCTTAGTCTCTAGACTTACATCTTTGCATTTCAACACTCTGGAGAGATCTCTCACAAAAGACTGCTAATCCAATTAGTTTCAAAAGAGTTGATTGTGGACCCAAGCAAGTTGAAATTGTTAACCATTTCAATCACCATCTTTCATGGTACTGCCAATTGACCCAGTGGTGACAATACTTGTTTTCTCATTGACTTTCAATCCATAATGCATACTACAGTCCTTGGCCCTCTGCAGCAAACCCTCAGGTCCTCCTCAGTGTAGGTAAGCAAGGCTGTGACATATACATGACACAAATTGTTGATGAATCTGCCTCCAATTCTGATGCCATATTCCTCCTCGAAAAGACCAGACTCCTGAATGATCTGTTTCACTAATAGATTGAAAAGGTATGGGCACAGGATTCATCCCTGGCACTGTCCTTTCCTGACTTTGAACCATGTACTGTTTCCTTTCTCTGTTCTGTCTACTGTCTAGTATAGGTTTCACATGAGCATAATCAAGTGTTCTGGGATTCTTATGCTTCTCAAGGTTAGCCACAAATTGTTGTGATCCACACAGTCAAATTTCTTTGTATAGTCAATCAAACACAGATAGACATTCTTCTGGTATTCTGTGCTTTTAGTCAAAATCCATCTGACATTGACAATGATGTCCCTAGTGCCATGGTGTCTTCTAAACCCAGACTGTACTTCTGGTACTGACCCAGTTGTTTTTGGATAATCTTCAGCAAGATTTTGCTTGCATGTAATACTGTCTGATAAATCCTACACTCTTGTCCGATGACCTTTTTTGGAATAGGAATAAATATGGATCTCTTCCAGCCAGCAGACCAGGTAGCTGAGGGTTAAATGTTATGTTGTTGTTAATTGTCATCTAGTTGCAGGCTACTCATACAGACCCTATGAAGGAAAGTCCTCAACACTTGTGTGACTTTCATCTTCTCCCCAGGTACATAGGGTTTCTGGAGGCAAGCTACTATGGAAGTGGATGTCACTCCTGCTTCCAAGCTTGTTTTAATTGGGGAGCTCCACCACTGTCACCATGGGTGACCATTAACACATTTGACACATCGGTGTCACAGTGTTCAGATTTGCAGCAACCACAAGTTACTGCTGTACAGCAAGTGGACACATGAGGGCTATAAATGTTATAGGTTATATATAAATATATATATATATATTCTATATTCTATTGCATGTTACTATTATGGTCTTAAAACAATTTGCTATATATATCAATATTAGCAAACTTCCTCCTGAGGCATTTGAATTCAGTGTTCTTGACAAAAAAGATACATATGTCTGATATAACCTATATTCTCCTGCCTTATAAGAGCTTCTATGTACTATACTTCCATCAGATCACCAGTTCTATTCTCATTGTTGTTACTGTTGTTAGATGTCAACTACTACTCATAGTGACCCTATAAACAGCTCTGAATCTTCCTTTCATTCACTCATCCTCTATTTTTCTGTGCATAAAGTCTCTTTTCAATGACTGGTTCCTTTTGAAAATATGCTCCAATATAAGTCAAGTGAAGTTTCACTATCCTTCCTTGCCTCTAAAGAGCACTCTAGTTGCACTTCTTTCCAGATATATTTCTTTGTTCTTTTTCTTTCTATTCTAATTACGGAAATAATACTGATGTTCTGCTTAATGTCTTTTGGGGAGTTCTGGTGTTTTGTGTTGTTTTCTATCCAACTGGTCTAAAGAACCCTCAAAATTATCATTACTCCAAAGATTGATACTTTTTGAAATATAAGCTATGTTACTGTTATGTACCTTTGGGTCAGAATCGAGTCCTGGGTTTTCAGTGGTGGTAACACACATGGAAGGACTGTCCGTCTTTCTCCCACAGAATAGCTGGTGGATTCAAACTGCTTGCCTTTGGACTGGCAGCACAACTCTTTCTACTAGGCCCCTACAGCTCTATAAACTATGGAAATTACTATGATTCACTATGATTTTTCCCCAGGATGATCATCAAATTGTAGCACAGAATTCTCAACAGTATTGTCTAGCAAGGTGGCTGCTTACATTCTCCTTACATTGTGATCACAGATAAAGTTAATAAGTCACTGGAAAAGGAAGTCATCTATTTACTATCACATTCTACACTGGCAATGCTATATTGTCATACTTTGATTAAAATAATTATGCTGCATTTTACATTTTGTAACATTTTTGCTTTTTTCTTTATTGAGGAAGAAGGAGAGTAGTTTCTCAAAGAAAAAGTAATAATTCATCTATAATAAAAGTATGTTTGAAAAAGTTTATATTTGAATAGCACCTATTGAACCATAAAGTGACTATATTAACACATTATTACCTATGACATTTTGTGCAGAGAAAGACTAAGTTAGAAAGAAGTTACTTCTAACAAGTTTTTAATATATGCAGAGTTGGAAAACACTAAAATATCAATGTTTATTAAAAAAGGCAAGGATTCTGGGGCTTCGTCTGACATACTTTGGACATGTTGCCAGGAGGGACGGGTCCTTAGAGAAGGACATCATGCTTGGGAGGGTGGAGGGACAGCGCAGGAGGGGAAGGCCCTCTATGAGATGGATTGATTCGGTGACTGGGGTAATCGGGATGGGTGGTGCGGTTGGCGCAGGATAGAGCAGGGTTTAGGGCTGTTGTGCATAGGGTCGCTATGAGTCGGAAACGACTCAACAGCACATAGCAACAACAACAACATTAAAAAATGGTCAGAATAATATCCAGAATATTAAAATTATATTGAAGATGCTTTTGATCCTTGATATCACAATATTATATTATTGGGATTAACCCTTTAGCTTAACATGAGTAAAAATTCTGGAAAAAACAGTAGAAGAATGCATATGTACACAAACAATTTGCAAATCACTCAAATGTTTACAATAAACATAGGTGCAGTAAAGACAAATTTTGGGAAAAGGTCAAACCTAAGGAGGGAAAGAGAATTTCACTAAAATCCCATGGGTTTCTTCTGAGATAAATTTTCAATACTATATATTTGTGCTTCAGATCAATAGACCTAAGAGACAAAAAGGGAGAGGGATGTAGCTCAAGTCATTTTCTCTAACTCAACTGTGATCTTAACAGCTATAGGTCTGGAGCAATGACACACTAGGACTAATTCCCACTCATCATTTCTAATCAGGGGACATTGGTTAGGGGCTGTTGAGTTAAATATAACACATAGCAACTCTATGAACAACAGATCTGAACCCTGTCCTATCCTGTACCATTCTCACAACTTCTTACACACTCAGCTCATTGCTGAAGATACTGTGTCAATCCCCCTGTTTGAGGGTCTTCCTCTCCTTTGGCATCCCTCCACCTTTCCAAGCAAACATGATATCCCTCTCCAAGGAATAACCTCTCCAGCGACATGCCCAAAGTATGTGAGACAAAATTTTATCATTATTGCCACTCTGGCAGGACTCGCTCCAAGATATATCTATTTGTTCTTTTGGCAGTCCATGGGATATTCAGTACTCTTCTCCAACACCTCAGTTCAAAGGCATAAATTCTTCTGGCATCGTATCCATTGTCCAGCTCTCAGATGCATAGCAAATGATTGAAAAGACCATAGCCTGAATCAGGTATACCTTAGTCCTCAAACTAACATCAATGTTCCTCAGTAATTTGGAGAGGTTTTTGACTATAGACTTTCATTATTTCCAAGGGCAATATGTCCTAACTGATCTCTGGACCACTGGTACCAAGAGTATTGATTTTGGATCCAAGTAAGAGAAAGTTGTTAATAGTTACAATCTTTTCTCCATCTATCATGATGTTGCCTATCAGTCCAGTGGTGAGCATTTTTGTTTTCTTTATTTTTATTTTTTTAAATGAATTTTAATGAGCATTTACAGAGATTTTGGATTTCCATTCATTTATTGTTGCACTTTCTCCCTGCCCACCCCTCCTCCCCCAGTTTGCTTCTTTCTTTGAAAAGTAAAAGAAAAATTCCTTCATTGGTATATGATCCCTCCTCCCAGCCCCACCCTGAGTACACTCCACTATGCAACCATAATTCTGGACCCTTGTGATAACCATAATACCCTATCATATATCGTTCTTAAACTGTTCTCTCACTCATCTGTTTCAATGCAGTATACATAATTTATTAAGTTTTTCTTGGTCTTACCCCAACTTTGATGTCAGTCCCATTCAACAACAGTGGCACTATGCGGTATTTGTCTTTTTGTGACTGAGATATTTCACTCAGAATAATGTCCTCCAGGGTCACCCATTTTGAATAATATTGCATGAGTTCCTTGTTTTTCAATACAGTGTAGTATTTTTGTGAATATACTACAGCTTCTGTATCCATTTGTTTGTTGATGGGCACTTGGATTGTTTCCAACTCCTTGCTATTGTGAACAAAACTGCGATAAACATGGGTGTGCAGGCATTTTTGTTTTCCTGATGTTCAAATACAATCCATATTGTAGGCTGCAATGTTTAACCTTCTTCAGCAAGTACTTCAAGTTCTCCTCACTTCCAGCGAACAAAGTTGTGTCTTGTGCATAAGGTTATTGATGAGTCTTCCTCAAATACTGATGCCACATTCTTCATAGAGCCCAACTTTTCAAAGAATTTGTTCAACATACAGGTTAAAGAGGTATGAATAGAGGATACAACCCTGACACACACCTCTCCTAATATTAAACCACGTAGTGTTCTCTTTCTCTGTCTACAAAATAGCCAGGGGACACTAGGGACAATTATTTTTGTGCTGAACAGAGTCACCAAACTCCCTGTTGTAACAATAGTTCCAGTTTAACTACACCCCGCGGGTGGGAGTGGTTTCCAAGGTCTGAACTTTTAGCTACCAGGCTAATATTTTACACATTATACTACTAGGCTTTCTGCTAAGCAGAACAGGAGAAGAAATCCCCAAAGCAAACAATATAAATATTGCATTGCAGATGGGTTGGTTTTTTTGGTGTTTTTTTTTTTGTTCTGTATTTTTACACTGAGAAACTGCTTGCTGTTATTCTCCATCCAACTAGACTGATTGCTGACCGTCCAGTGGGTTTTTGTTGTATTCTGTCAAGTCAGAAATGACCTATGTCTGTCTGACTAGTGGGTTTTCAGAGGCAGTAAATCACATGGGAAGAAACTGCCCAGGTTTATCCTAAGAGAGGATATTGCCCATTTTTCTTCCACAGAGCAGCTGGTGGATTTGAACCACATGCCTTTCTGTTCACAGTGCATCTCCTTACCACTAGGTGCCATGTCTGTATGGGATCTTGTTGCTGTCAGGTACCACTGAGTCGAGTTTGACTCATAGTGACACTATGAACGACAAATCTGAATCCTTTCCTCTCCAGTGCCATCCCCACCAGCTCTGATACACTTGAACCCACTGCTACAGTCACAGTGTCAGTCACTCTTGATAGGATCTTCCTCTCTTTTGCTGACTCTCCACACTTCCAAGCATAATATCCTTTTCCAAGGAATAGCCTCTTTTAGTACTATATCTAAAGTATGAAAGATGAAGCTTTACCATCCTTACCACCCAGGAACACTCTGGCTATACACTTTCTAAAGCATACCTGTTTGTTCTTTTGGCAATCTATGGGGTATTTGAGACCCTTCTACAGCACTACAACTCAAAAACATCAACTCTTCTGTCATCCTTATTCACTGTCCAGCTTTCAGATGCACAATAAGCAATTAAAGGGCCCATGGCTTGAATCAGGAGCATCTTAGTCTTCAAACTAACATCATTGCTCTTCAGTATTTTCAAAAGGTCTCTGCCAGCAGACATGCCCAAAGCAATATGCCTCCTAATTTCCTGACTTCTGGTCCCAACGGTGTTGATTGTGGATCCACAGGCACCTTAGTTTCGGTAAAATAAGGAACCTTCAGCTTTTAACTAAATTTGAAATGAACCCTAATTACTAGTTATCCCAGAGGCAAACACAAAAGTACTTTGGAAGGAAAAAATGTCACTATAAATAAATTGATAAATAAATAAATTTCTGCAAATACTCATATTTTTCAAAGACAGATTAGCACAGATTCAGAGATAACATCACATAAGAAAATAAGAAATCCAGTTTAAGACCTGCACAGAGTCAAAGAAAATTTAGATTCTGGAATGATTATAAAAGTAAAATTAGAATTAAAGTACTAGACAGTAATTCCATGTAACTCTGGAGGGGATATAAGTAGAACTCAAATAATCTAACTCTTTGCAGTACAAGGAAAGAAAATGAAATTTTTGATTAGTTTCAGATTTTTATAAGTATGCATATTTTACTTTTCAGAGCAACCACAAACCAGAAGTCAAACATTTAACTTCTACTTTAGCAAAAGGGGAGAATATAAAATGTATTAGTTCAATCAAAAATATAGTTCAAAGAATAAAGAATTTTAAAAAATCCTGATGGGCTATGTGAGATGAATAGAAAGCACAAAATAAGGCAACAGACTTACGTTCAAATATATCTAACATTATATTTAAAATGTTAAAGAGGCAAAACTTCTTAGATGAAAGACAAAAATAATGAAATTGGAAAAAAACCCCTTCTCATCCAACTGTGTAATTTAAAGACATACATCTAAAATAACAGAAATATTGATATTAAAAGTCAGAAAAGATATATTTAGTGAGAAATGAAAAAGGTTTATGTTGAAACTCTAATAATATCAGAAAATAGACTTTAAAGTAAAATTCATTAATAATTATGAAAAATCATTTTATAGTAACAAAATATTTAATTCCATAAGCATGTATGATTTAATAATACAGATAGTTAAACTACTAAGATAATGAAGAGTAGAACATCAAAAATGTCAAGAGACTTGTTCTGCATGTTGTTTTTCTTAGGTGTCAATAGTAAAAAATGACTCATAGTGACACTATGAACAATATAGCTGAACTCTGTCCTATCTTGTGCCATCCTCATCATCTCTGATATACACAAGCCCATTGCTGCAGTCATTGAGGATGGATTCTTATCTTTTACTGATCCTCTACCTTTCTGAGTATGATGCCCCTTTTCAAGAACTGGTATCACCTAACCATATGCCCAAAAGTATGTGAGAGGATGGTTGTCTATCCTTGCCTTATTTAAGGAGACTCTTGCTGTACTTTCTCCCAGACATATCTGTTCTTTTGGAAGTCCATGGGATATTCAGTACTCTTCTCCAATACCACAACTCAAAGGTCTTGATTCTTCTGTCATCATTGTTTATTTCCCCACTATCAGGTACTTAAGAAGATACTGAAAAGATCATAGCCTAAATTAGGCACACCTTAATCTTTAAACTTATATCATTGCTCCTTAGTACCACAAGTTAAGGGATTGTTATTAAGAAAATATACACTTTGATTACCTCTGTGATGCTAATAATATTCTATTGCCTTCTCTAAGTAGCATTCCTATATGCTAATTATAAATATTGGTAAAAATAATATACATAAAGGTTTTATTTATTTTCTATATATATGTAAGGGAAATCTGGTGGCCTAAATGTAAGGAACTGTGTGGTTCAAAGCCTTGAGCCACTCTTCAGGCAATCATTTCCTCTGTGATTTATCACCTCTGGAAACCTGCTGGAGGATCAGCTATAGATCACATAGATAGGTAGATAGATAGATATAGAGATATCTATATCTATATATATATTACATACATATATTACATATTACAAACATACATTCATGTGTGTGTGTAAGTTCTTGATTCATCATTAAATTAAAAAAAGAGTTGCACAATATTATACATACAGCTCTTAAGCACAGTCAATAAGAAGTTGTACCGACAACCCAAAGATAGGGCTTCTCTGGCAGTTTGAATTCACCAGTAGCTCTGAGGGAGGAGATGGACAATCTCAGCCTCAGAAACCCAATGGAAGGCCAGCCAAGAGTTGTCCCAACTCAATAGCAATGGATTAATTAGTTTTGATTCATATCTGTATATTTACGAAGGCAGTCTGGATAGTGCACAAGGTTAAGTGAGGAATTATTAACTTGAAAGATGGTCATTCAAACTCACCCATCTAGGAATACCTTCGAAGTTAGGCTTCAAAATCCTCTGAAAAGACATAGCTTTGAAAACCCTATGGAGCAATTCTATTTGCGTGCATAGCTGTTGTTGTATATCATTGAGTCAGAACTGACCCATAGCTGACCTTCAGCTGATTTTTAAAGGCAGTATGTTGCGTAGAAGGAGACAGCCCGTCCTTGTCCCATGGAGTAGCTGGTAGACTCAAATTGTGTACTTCTGGGTTAGCAGCACAATTCCTTACCACCAAGCCACAAGAGCTCCCTGCAATACACAGAGTTACTGTAAACTGAAACTAACTCGGCAACAACTAAAACCAACAGATTAGTTTATATCGTTATCTACTGATACAGTTGAAGAATATACATGAACTTGTTACCTACAATTGTCTTTGGGTAGAAGTTTTATGTCCCTAGTTCTCAACACCCCCCCCCAAGATTTTATTACAAAGAATTTGCATCTCTTTTGTAAGGAGGAAAAAGGAATTAAATTTTTAAAAATAAACTCAAACACCCAAAACCATCTAGGAACAAAAAATACAGAATTTCTAGAGAGAAAAGAAGTTGGGAGAAGGATATGTGTCAACTTTGATAATGAAGAATGAACAGCTTTGTGGAAAATGAGAGACACAGATGCTCAATGGAAAGGAAATAGTTGGAAAGCAGTAATGCTGAAAAGGACTTGAGGGTGAGTGTGGACAGCAAATTAGATAGAAGCTTGTGCTATAATGTGCCAGGAATGAGGGCCAACGCTATTTTAAGCTGCAAAAGCACAGGCACCATGGCCTAAAACAAGGACATGCAGCCTCTTTTCATATATATTTGGAAAGTCTGAATGTAAGGCAACAATTTCATAGCAAACTACTTTTAGCTTAAACTAGTCACAAGGAAGAAAATAGCCACCCTGACCTAAATATCAGAATGAAATTCTCCAGTGAGATAATTTTCCTAACCTTGCTTCACAGAGAGCAAATCTCCAATAACACCACCAGCTCTAAGTTTTGCAAATATGGGGTTAAAATTATGTATGGGAGGAAAATTCTCTTCAGGTATCTTTCTCAAAAACTGGTACCACCAAAGGCATAATACAAAAATAAAGCTCTTCAAAAGAGGCTTTTCTCTCAGGAGTTGAACTTAATGGGGATGGTGTGATCCAGAAGTGAGAAAAGTATCCTTTTTCATTTGGTGGAGTTGGAACTAACTCATAGCTGACTCTCTACAGGGTTTCCCGAGGCCATGAATTACATGTTGGTGTTATGTACCACTGAGTCAGAACTGACCCATAGTTGACCCGTCAGCGAATTTTCAGAGGCTGTAACAGCACAGGAGGAGATGTAACTTTCTCCTGTGGAACTGCTCCTGATTGTTTTTTTTTTTTTCTTTTTCTTTAACTACCAGAAAAATGCTGCCTTTGAGTTACCAAGGTATCACCTTATGGATTGCACCACAAGAGCTCAAGTATATAAATGAACTTGCATGCAGGAAGCCATTGGAGTGCTATGTCAGAACCAGCAAAATATAGAGATGTGCTTCACAGAAATTCCTCAGATGGAATTTTAATTGAGGGAGCATTTACAGATATATGGGCAGAGCCAAGGGAAAAACAAAACAAGAATGTTGAGATACCCAGCAACATAAAAATTAACATTTTAGGTCTAAAGGAATAAAAGGGGGGAAGAGTTTTATCAAGAAAACAAAGATTCTCACCACTGGGCCAATTGGCAGCATCAGTATGGATGATGAAGAGATTGCAATAGTTAACAGTTTTAGTTTGCTTGGCTCCACAGTCAACACACTTGGTTACAGAAGCCAGGAAATCAGGAGACAAAATTGCATTGGGAAAGTCAGCTGTGAGGGACCTCTCAAGATTACTTAAGTGCAACGACGTCAGGTTAGAGACTAAGGTGCGCCTGATCCAGGGTATAGTCTTTGCAATTATGTGTTATGCATCAGAGAGTTGAACAGTGAATAGGGATGATAGAAAGAGAATTGATGCCTTTGGGTTGTGGTGCTGGAGAAGAGTGTTGAATATACCATGGACTGCTATGATAACAAACAGGTTTGTCCTGGAGAGGGTAAAGCGAGAATGTTCCCTGGAGTCAAGGATTCTGAAGCTTCATCTGACATACTTTGGACATGTTGCAAGGAGGAACTGGTCCTTGGAGAGGGACATCATGCTTGGGAGAGTGGAGGGATGGTGCAGGAGAGGAAGACCCTCGATGAGATGAATCGATTCTGTGAGTGGAGTGGTGGGAATGAACATGTTTGAGACAGCGAGGTTGGCACAGGATAGAACGACGTTTAGAGCTCTTGTACATAGGGTCACTATGAGTCACAAATGACGCGATGGCACATAACAACACTAAGAGTAGCATAATCCTTAGAGCCTACTCCTCACTACTGGAGAGATAAGGATAATAAGTGTTGCTGTTCTATACAGAAGTTTCTGCAGCTTGGGATACAGGAGAAAACAGGCAGGTAAATAAGAGTAAAGAGAACACAATCTGATGGCTGGTGAGGTGAGAAAAATGGAAAGAATTTGTTAGAGCTTGCATTCGAGTTTTGTAAATAAACTAGTAGGGGGAAAAGATTTAAGAAAAAAGAAAAGTAATTCCTCCTACTTGAGTTTGGAGGTAGAAATAAGTAAAATGTATCATCAAATATATGGGGCATTTGAGAATTGAAAATTGGAACAAAACAGAAAGATAGGATCAAAGTCCTGGTGGAAAAAACCACCATCAAACACGAAACCATATTGAGTATTTGGAAATCTCTCAATTTGGTTTGGGCCAGAGCAAAGAATTTGAGGAAGACAATGAAAGAGTTGGAATGAAAAGGTGCACAGAGACCAAGCTCCTGGGCCTCTCTGATAGGAAATCTGTCCTTGGCTAGACTGTCAGCAAAACAGCGGTGCTGAGCTGACCAGTAATGACAGTCTGGTAATGGCACCTCAATAGAGTTTGGGAACACAGAAGCTTTTGAAGAATGTGCTACAGCTCTAAGGTTTCCATCTTTCTTCCATCTTTCAGCATAAGATTATTAAGTATCAGCAGGTGAGACAAATATATTGGCAGCCTAGAATATAAGACACAACCTAAAAGGAAAAACATCATAGGAAGTTCACAGGGGTAGTAGCACTTCAAACACCTGGAAACCATACAAAGATGGTTATTCTCTGAGATTAAACTTAATTGATCAATACCAAATCCAAGGGGAAAGAATGTATTTTTCTCAGAAGAAACACCATTTATTTCCCTCATTTGCTGACTTAGTCATTGATTCATCAAAGAGAAAGTTTATCAGTAAAGGGAGGTGGCCAAAAAAAATGGCAGGGACCAATGATAAAAGAATAGTACTATAGTGTATAGAGTAGTTTCCAGGGAAGAATGACCTTGAATCTGAGAAGATAGGTGGGCACTTTGTCAATATTTTGTGAATAGAACAAAGAAATTCATTAAACATCACATTGCTTTAATCTGTGCACATCACAAATCCTTTCTATGTGTGTGTATGTCTATCTCCATATCTATATATCATCTATATCTATGTTCTTTCTTTATTTTTAACAATGCTGAATAGGGTATCATCCTGACAAGATTTTACCAAGGGATGAAAAACAAAACAAAACAAAAAAACATCCAAGACAGAATCATGGCTTGGAAGTACTATTATCACAGAAAGGTCCAGGAAAGTCATGATAAAATCATCCCAGTCAATGCAGTCATCCCATTCAGTGTCATAACAGCTAATATTAGGGATTCTGTCAACATAATACATTTTTACTTCAGAGAGAAAGAAGACTGTGTATTTTTTTCCAGTGTATGCTTTTTCAACTACATTTTAAAATGAGTAAATGACAATTTCTTTTAATCTAGCCTCATTCTTAGTTTATACACTCAGTGTTGTTAAGATGAATCTCACTCATAGTGCCCCTCCACTGGGTTCCTCATCTGTAAATCTTAAGGGGAGACAGTTCCTCTTTCCCCTGAGAAGCAGTTGGTGGATTTGAACTGACAAACTTCGAGTTAGGAGTACAACACACTATTCACTGTACCACCAGAGTTCACTTATATTAAAGCCCTAACTAAATAAAATGACTAACTTACCAGTAAAGTATTTAGCTTCATGCACCAACCGTCCAATTTTACCTACCAATGTATCTGACAGTGGTAACCATCTGATTTTTCTAATAGTCCAAAAACATTAATCCAAAAGCCTTAATTCCAGTTGTTACTCAAATTTAGTTTAACTTCAAAATTGACAGCACTGCCAAGCAACAGGCTGAAGGTTCCAGAGAAGAAAGGGAGACAATGAACTCATTCTTCATGTTTTAATTCCAGCAATGTGGGGGGGAAAAGGAGGTTCACAGGGATAGTGATCTGTGTTGAATCAAGATCGTGGGCTCATGCCAACACTCCAAACTGCAGTACTTCAAGCTGAGAGTTTTTAATATATCTGTCAATCTATCACACACACACATAGATGTAAATATATACACACACTTCTTGACAAATAATCTTTAAAAACCAATTGCTATCAAGTCAATTCCAAATCACACTGACCCTTCATTGAGTTTCCAAGGTTATAAATCTTAATGGGAGGAAACTTCCCACTTGTATCTCATGAAGTCTCTAGTGAATTAGAACTGCTGACCATTTAGTCCTATTATCAGCTGATGATAAAAGAGCTCTGGTGGCCTAGTGGCAAGAAGCTGTGCTACAATCCCAAAGGCATGTAGTTTAAATCCACCAGTTGCTCTGTAAAAGGATGGACAATCATCTCCTATTCTGCAATTAATTACGTCTGAAAACCCACTGGAGGAGGGTCAGCTATGGGTTAGTTCTGACTCAACAATACACAACAACAATAACAGGGCACTATGGATTGATGCAGTGATTGAGGTAATGAGGGTAGGTGTGTCAGAGACAGTAAAGTTGGCACAGGATAGAGCAGGTTTCAGGGCTATTGTACATAGCATGACTATGAGTCACAAATGACTTGAGGGCACATAGCAACAACACAACAACATGCAACCAAGGAGTGTATATGTATGTATGTGTGTATGTATTTACATTTCTAAAATAAGTCTGGTAAGTGATATTTATAACCTACTTCCTAGAGAGACGGTCAGAAGAGATTGTTATTTGCTGCCTAAGCACAATTCTTGTGTAGTGGAGAAAACTGCTCCATAGAGTTTTTATGGTTGACATCCTTAGGAAGCAGGGCTGTCTTCTGAGGCATCTCTGGGTAGTTTTGAATCTCCAATGTTTTGGCTTGTAGCAAATCTCATAACCACATAGTTTGTGCTAGAGACACCATGTTGTTGTTATATGCCGTCGAATCCCTTGCGACTCATAGCGAACCTATGTACAACAGCCCTAAACCCTGCTCTATCCTGTGCCAATCACACTGTCTCTGACACACCCATCCTGATTACCCCAGTCACTGATTCAGTCCACCTTATAGAGAGTCTTCCCCTCCTGCACTGTCCCTCCACCCTCCCAAGCATGATGTCCCTCTCCAAGGACCAGTCCCTCCTTACATGTCCAAAATATGTCAGATGAAGCCCCAGAATGTACAGAGACACCATACTAGAACAAAAATTCTTACAAATATACTGATCTCTTCTCAACTTGGTTATGGGATTTTTTCACTGAAGAATCTGCCTTTGACACTGTGCCTTTATTCTTTCTATCTATCTATCTATCTATCTATCTATCTATCTATCTATCTATCTATCTATCTATCTATCTATCTATCTATCTATCTATCTACTTTTTGTAACCTATAAGACAGACATTGTAACCCAGGAACATGATAAAATTGCAAAGAAATTTCCATCCTTTGGGGCACCTTGGCAGTTTCATTTAGGTTCCCTTGGCAACAATATCCCCTTACTGTCTCCATCCCTTAGGACTTTTATTATCATGAAACAGGCCAACCTCCCTACAAGTGAGAAAGTGAAGGTGTTAAGTAGAAATCACACCTCAAGAAACACTTCAATAAAAGGACTACAGGAAGTATATGGTTATATCTTTTGGTTGAAAAAGCATAGCCTCACAAGTTGCAAAGCAACTTTAGTTCATCTCAAATTTCATTTCTAACTTGCATTCTATTTGGAAAAAAGGCAATAGAAAATGGTAATAATGGATAATTTTCAACCATTTTCTTCCCTTTTTCAGTTTATGTGATTTATATTTCGAACTAAATCTTTCTGAAAATGTGTCACAAGAAAGGATTTTGGTAAAGTGTATGGTTAGAGGCTAGTCTTGGGGGAGCACCCGAGCACTCTATTGGCTCAGCTCTTCTCTGGCCCTGAAATGTCCTAGACACTCCAGGAGCCTTGAGAGCTAGTAGGGAACACCTAGTAGAGAGGGCAAGAGCAAGGAGCTTGGAAGAAAAAGTAAAGAGCCGTGGGTTCTGATTATAGCTCTTTAATAGTTCTGAGAGCAGTACTGATGGCTTTTATTACCTTGGCAGATTAATAAGGCCTTTTCACGTGAAAAATGTAGATGCAAATAATTTTAAGTACTGTCCCCAAGAAAAGAGATAATTTTCAAATTAAACTTTCATTTGCAAATCCATCCACTTTTGATAAGTTTATTTAAAAACTACTTATATACTGTTAGGGCTGTTGTACATGAGTTGCAAGTGACTTGACGGCACATAACAACAACAACAATATACTGTTATATATATCTTGGTTGTTATTGGTTTTAAGTTATCAAGTCAGAACTGACCCACAGCTGACCTTCCAGCAGGTTGTCAGAGGCAGTATTGCACAGGAGAAGATCGTCCATCCTTCTCCTGTAGAGTAGTTGATGGATTTGAACTGAGTAACTTCAGGATTGCAGTATAGACTCTCACCACTAGGCCACCAGAGCTACATACATCTTTACCACCATTTAAAAAGAAAAAGAAATAGTAAGGTTAAAAGAGTTACTCTATAATATGCTTTGTTTTGTTTTTCCCTCCCCTTTGAGATTGGGCAGAAGGAAAATGTTTTCAAAGGATTTTCTTTTTTATTATTAACTCTTTTATTTTTAAATTACTTTTACCTTTGTTTACATATAAAATTTATATACGTTGTGATTTGTTTATATAAATTGTGTTTCATACATTTCTGTATTCACTCAGAAGCAATGATTTATAAAATTACTGTATCACATGGGAGAGGCTAGAGAGCACTATTTTGAACAAACTAACTCAGTCCCCTAAGGACAAATACTGTGTAAGACCATTATGGTAAAAAAACAGGATTACTAGTAAGATGTGTATAAAAGCCCAAAGAGGGAAGGGGCGGATGGAGAGTGGCTGAGCGTGGAGGGGGGGTCTAAAGCACAAGGTCAAAGAGTTTGGTGGGCAGAGGAAAGAGGTTAAGGAATTAGAAAAGACCTATTGGGGATCGGAAGAGGCAGAGTAATCGTGGGCTTGGATCAATGGTGATTAATTCTATAAAGCACAATGTATAGGATCGATCATATAGAATGAGTTTTGATATGGAAAAATACAGCCTGTTGTGATAGAAAAGACTTCAAATACAAATTTAATTTATTTTATATTAAATTCTTTTTAAAGGCAATTTATTAAGCTATAATTTATGTATCTTTAAATGCACCCACTTTTACAGTACACATTGAAGACTTAACAAATGTGTGAATCCCTGAAATCATCCCTTAGGTATTACATAGACTCTTTCCTTCCTTCCTTCGTTCCTTCCTTCGTTCCTTCCTTCGTTCCTTCCTTCGTTCCTTCCTTCCTTCCTTCCTTCCTTCCTTCCTTCCTTCCTTCCTTCTCTCTCTTTCTTTCTCTCTCTCTCCTTCCTTATTTCCTTCCTTCCTTTCTTCCTCCCTCCCACCCCCCCTGCTGCTTTTTTGTTGGATGACTGGGTATGAATTTATTGTTTTGGGAAAGAATGGAGCCTGGCAAATAAGCCCTCAGTTTAAAAAAAATATATTTGGAAGACACTCTTGTTTTGGCTCAGAAAAGCTATGGCATAAGTCTTAATGAGTTTTTACCAGGCCTTAAGTGTTCAAATTGCCTTAAGTGTTTCAAATGGTTCCCTTGCTGAAGCATTGCAGAAAACTCCGTCCTAGTTGACAACTGATGCTCTTCCACATCATGAATATCTTGGAACACTCTGACATGATAATCAAGCCAAAGACAATTAATGAGCATCATTCAGGTTTCTTTTGGTAGTCATGTATTTGAGAAAGACTTAGGTCTCTGAGCTGGCAAAGTACAGGTGCCTGGAGTATTATTTCTTCTATGTGCAGGAGTGGCATCTGCTTCTTAAACCACTTGCCTATCGAAACTCTATGACCTTGGAGAAATGATGATAGTTATAGAAAGGCATGAGATCTTTTGTTCATAGAGTCGCTATGAGTAGTGCTCGACTTGACAGCAATCAACAACAACAACGTGCTAAATAAATTGATGAGACTCTCATTTCCTTATCTGCTTAAATACTGAGGTTGAATTCACTGTCTGATCCAGGAGGTAAAACGCAAGGTCAGTGAATACTAAACAGCATGAAGCATAGATACAAGTGTTTTAACTTTAGAAATTCAAACTATCAGATCAGCTATATTGAGGTAAATACGATCATCAAAAAGTGTCCATATGCTTCTCATCCTGAACAAGATCATTTTATATAACAGTACTCTGCTTAATTTCTAAACCCCAGCCACCACTGGAGGAAACTCATTAGCAGCAAAGAAAGTGTAAGAAATGGGGGTGGATTCCAAAGAAAATGCAGAATCTTAATGAGTCAAGATATAATTACTACTAATTCTTCACAGTGCGATATAATAAAAGTACACACTATTAAGTGCTGCTTGATATGCAACTCCCACTTCTTAATTTCATACAGAAAGTCTCCCCAAACCACATTGTGAAATAATGTCTTAATTTTCACTAAAATGCTCTGATCCAGGAGATCACTGTTAAAGTTAAACAAACAAGCAAACAAAAAACCACCATAAAAATCCCAAAATTCAAGGTAGAGAAAAAGAACACCTTAAAGCCTAATATAAGATAAAAATATAGATGTTAAGTTACCTAAGCTCAATACAGTGAAAAGGTAAATCTTTTAGTTCTAACAGTGACAAAAGGCAATAAAGTGATGTTTGCAAAATGCCTATTATAGCCACTTCATGGTAGACATTGAGAAGCATTCCAAGCAGATCCAGTTCCAATCTCCAGTGAGCCAAAAGCTAAGTAGATAAGATGCAAAGTGTCAAACAAAGGACTTACTGATTAGAGAGGATACATGGATAAGATGTAAAAGAACAACTAGGTCAAGTTTTCATAGAAAAGAAAATACCAGGACTTGTCAGTGGAATTACCTAGCAGGTAAGAAGCAGGAGCTGGATGAGATTCCCAGTCTTCCGATTCATGTCCAAACATAAGGATACATTTACATCTTTGGCCAGCATCTTTTCAAAGGAGTTAACTTTTTTTAAATTTTTTTTTATTATTATTTTTGTGTAAGTGTACCGTCAAATCAGATCTGACTGGTACAGGAGGAGATTGTCTCTCCTTCCCCGGAAGAGCATCTGGTGGATTCGAACCGTGCGCCTCTGCGATTGTAGTTACAGCTCCTTGCCACTAGGCCACCAGCACTACCCTCAAAGGAGTTAACTTTTTATCCACCATCATACATATGGCTCGAATTAACACAGCTAAAAACTACTGTATTTAAACATTCTTTTTTTCTCTTTTTTTAAAAAAAATATTTTTATTTTAATGAAAGTTTACAGAAAAGTTGGATTTTTAATCATAATTGTTGCACATTTTTGTCCCTTCTCCTCCATCCCTTCTCTCCCAGTTCACTTTGTAAAGCACCTGCAATTAAACATTCTTGATAGAAGTCCTTAATCTTCTCGCAGTAGATATTTTGGGAATGTTTCTAGTGGCTTTAGTGACTTCAAGTAAAACAGACTTTGTGGTACATCATATTGGAAGAAGATTCCTTAACAACCTGCATTATGGAGATGACACAACCTTTGTTAAATAAAGTGAAGAAGACTTTACTTATTGAAGAAGATTAAATAAAAAGAAAAAGCCTGAAATATGGGTCACATCTCAACATCAAGAAAATAAAAATCTTCATCATTGGATCCAATCAACACCTGTGGTAGCAACAGCGAAGAAATCTAAAGGCATGTAGCATTGGGAAAATCTACTATCAAATATTTTTATCAATTGGGAAAATCTACTATCAATAGTCTCTCCAAAGTTCTAAAGAGTAAGAACATCAGCTTAGAGCTTAAGTTACATCTAACTCAAGTCCTGGTCTTTTCAATTGTTTCCTGTGCATTGGAAAGTTGGACAATGAACAAAGAAAAGTGAAAAAGAATTTGTGTCTTTGAACTGTGGTGTTTGAGAAGAACACTGAATATACCATAGACTGGCAAAAGAACAATCAAGTGTGTCTTACAGGAAGCACCACCAAAGTGTTCCTTTGAAAAAAAACATCATGCTAGGAAAGATGGAGAAAGAGAAGAAGCTCCTCAACAAGACGGATTAACACAGTTACAATGGGCTCAGCCATATTGGAAATTATGACATTTGCACAGGATACAGAAAGGTTCAGATCTGTTGTTCATAGGGTGACTATGAGTCACAGTCCACCCGACAGCACCTCACAATAACATAGAACACTAATCCACAGAGAAAGTTTTCTCATACTATTCTCTCAATCATTAAAAACTTTATCTGATCATCTTAGAGAAGTAGAAGTGTTCAAAATGTTGCTTCAGCTATTCTGCTCCTTCCTAAGTCCAATGCTCCAGGCAGGACCCAGTGGAGTAAGACTTCTGATAAGGATCTCAGTTTCTTCTTTCATAAATAAAACAAAAAAGAAAATAAGTAAACAGAACTAGCACCATGGTTGCTGTCCAAGGAAGTTCTCAGATAGGTTTTACAAAAGTTTTGACTGTGTCCTAAATTAAAAATGCTTTACACCCGGATGGATATATATATATATATATATATATATATATGTTTATATATGTTTATATATGTTTATATATGTTTATATATATGTTTATAAATATATATATGCATATAAAATATATATATAACTGAAATAAAAGTATGATGAAATATTTATTCTTTTATATAAATCTCCCTCTGAGATATTTTTTTCTTCTTTCTTTTTTCCCTTCCACTCTAAATGGAAAACAATTGCTGACCATGGTGCATTAAATTAGTTTAATGACTCTAATAGATCACAATCCATTTGGAAAACACTAAGAGGGTATTCGTTCACACTATATTGACTGAGTGCCTACTGTGAGGTAGATAATGCATAAAGTATAGGAAACTGCAGTGAAGAAAACAACAGCAACAACAAAAATCTACATTCTTATTCAATTTACCAGAGGAAACAGGCAATAAAGAACAGTAAGATATATTTTAGGTTGATAATGGTGGAAAATACTGAAGTTGCCGACAGTTTGATTTTACTTGGATCCACAATCAAATTCCATGTAAGCAGTAGGAAAAAATGAAATAACATATGCCACTGTGTGGATCTGTGCAAAAAGATCTCTTTAAAGAGGTAAAAGAAAAATTTGTCATTTTTAGGACTAACTTGTGCCTAACCTAAGTTATGGTTCCTTCAGTTACCTGAAATTCATGAGAAAAGGGAACAATGAATAAAGAAGATGAGCACAAAACTATTTGAATTACATTGCAGGTGGAGAATATTCAATACACAAAGAACTTTCATAAACATGAACAAATCATCTTAGAAGTACATCCAAAAAGCTCTTCAGAGGTGAGGATACGGAGGGTTTGTACTATATGTTTTGGAAATGTTATCGAAGACTCTCTAGTTCATGGAGAAGGACATCATGCCTGGGAAAGAAGAGTGAATAGCAGTGGAAAAGAGAAAGACTAGCAATGAAATTAATTGGAGTACTAATTAACAATGTAAGGAAAGCACCTGGGGTTCGGCAGTATTTCATTCGGCTGTGCATAGAGTTATACTATGTGTTAAAACTAACTGTTGCACCTTACAGCAAGAGTAAGACAATGAAGGGCTTTAAAGGGAAAAGTAAAGAGATCAAAGAAGACAGAGAGACTTGGAGGTTTAGATAGTGTAATCAGGGTAGTTTTCCTAGAAAAAACAACCAAACAAAAAGACAACATTTGTAGAAAGCATGGAAACCAGTTCACAGTATCTAAAAATGAACTTCCCAGGCACTGGATAAAACTACCTGGCAGGTTTTGTGAGAGAAGAGGAACCAGTTTAAAACTAGAGAAGAGAGAAAGAAAGATAAGGAGCAGAAGATGGGAGGAGAGAGAGAAAGAAAGAGGTTGGATCTGAGGTCAGAGTGGTAGCAAAGATCATGTTCTGGGGCATTTAAAGATTGCAAAAGATCTGTGTCTTTTATACAAATTGCCTGTTTTTCTCCCAAGGAGAAGCTAGAGGGTTCAACCAACTGTCTTTGGGTTGCCAGTGCAAAGTTTTACCTAGTAGGCCACTAGAGATTGATTCCTCATTTGAGTTGAGATGGAAGTTTCTAGAAAGTTTTTATTCAGGTAAGGGATAGAATCTTACAATCAAACAGAATCACCCTGACTGTGGAAGTCATAAATATCTCAGTCAAGTCATATATCCTTCTTATTCAATTATTATGAAAGTCCAAGATTCCTGGTCTTTGCCTGGATTATTAGCCCCAGATAGTTCTGTATACCCTGCCTGCCTAAACATAACTCTTTTTCCTCAACCATCCAAATGTCTTAAAATGCTTTTTGAGATTCAGTCTGTCATAATGAATTTCCTACATCCAAACAATGTAGGATGACAGAAGAAAGCTTGATGCCTTTCAAATGTTGTGTTAGAAAAGAGTACTGACTGTCAAAGGAACAAACAGGTGTGTCTTGAAGAAGGTGCAGCCCGAGTGCCCCTTTTGGAGGTGAGGATAGTGAAGGTTCATCTCACATACTTTGGGCATGTTACTAAGAGAGGCTGGAGAAGGATATCATGCTTGAAAAGCTGAAGAATCAGCAAAGGAGAGGAAGACCCTCAACCAGGTGGATTGACACAGTGACTGCAGTAATGGGTTCGAGTGTGTTAGAGATTTTGAAGTCAGTACAGAACAGGACAAGGTTCAGATCTGTTGTTCATAGGGTCACTATGAGTCGTACTCAATTTCATGACACCTAACAACAACATCCAAGCACTCTTCTAAAATTACTATCTTCATCTTCTTGTTCTAATGAAAGCTCCCCGAAGGTATTATTTCATCTACAACCTTCTTTTGGAAGCTATTATATTTTCTTACACCTTCTTGACTCTTGAATCCAAAACAGTGAGATGTTGTTATTTTTTTTTTCTTCTAAATTACCTACTTTTTAAAATAACATGTCACATGCTATGCAAATTAATCTTCTTTTTTTATTTATTTGTAGATTCACAAGTCACTCATTAACCTGGAGTTAGAACTAACTCATAGCTGACTTTCTAACAGGTTTGAAGAAACTTTAAATGCCCATTTTCCTCCACAGAGCTACTAGTAATCAGAACCAGCAGAGAGGTACCACCTTTGGATTACCACAAAAACTCTGTACAGTCTATGCCATCAAAACTCTATAGACCTAAAGTTCAGTTTCTCTTAGTTGCTGAAGATTTAACAATCTGCGGTCATAACATCTGTAGCAATTTTAAAATTTACATATAAAACTCTTTCTATATTTAGGCTCTTAAGTGTACTTTTTTTTTAAAAAAATTTTTTTAGATTTTGTACTCTTAATGTCTTCAACATTAATATCCTATTCCAGATTGATAAAATTATCATTCCCAATACTAATAATTTTGTCTCAAGAATTGTTGTTATTGTTATTATGTGCCATCGAATCACTTGCGACTCATAGCGACCCTATGTACAAGAGCTCTAAATGCCATTCTATCCTGTGCCAACCTCACCGTGTTAAACACACTCATTCCCACCACTCCAATCATAGAACTAATCCATCTCATCGAGGGTCTTCCTCTCCTTCGCCGCCCCTCCACTCTGCCAAACATGATGTCCCTCTCTAAGGACCAGTCCCTCCTTGCAACATGCCCCAAGTATGTCAGACGAAGCTTCAGAATCCTTGACTCCAAGGAGCATTCTGGCTTCATCTTCTCCAGGACAAACCTGTTTGCTCTCCTAGCAGTCCATGGTATATTTAACACTCTTCTCCAGCACCACAGCTCAAAGGCATCAATTCTCTTTCTATCATCCCTATTCACTGTCCAAAATACTGTATAAAACCATTATTGTAAAATGTGTATGAGAAAAATTAGAGTGGGGGAAAGCAAGGGGAAAAGGATGGGCAGGGCATGGAGGTTAGTTAATCATAGACTCACACAATTTGATGGGGAGAGGGTGGTATTAAGGAAATGGGAAAGATTTAGTATGAAAAACAACGCATAAGAACTTAGTAAATAAACCAATTTGAAAAAAAAAGTCAAGCATCCCTTAGAATTCACCTTGATCTTCAAAGTTCATTCACATTAAGACTCCGCCAAGCATTGCATTTTCCAAAGATAGTCACACAAGTGGCTCACATTCTACAAACTCTTTTGCAATGTGACTTGCAACCCTCTTATGAAGAAGTGGATTCCAATTACTCATCTCTGAATCTGTGCTGGCCATAGCAGCTGGTGGAATGTGGCAGAAGTGATGTTACATGACTTTTGTGACTAGGTTAGTTTTGCAACATTTGCCTTGCTCTCTTAGAACACTTTTTTTTCCCACCTCAAGATGTCATATAAGAAATTTAACTTCCTTAATATCATCATGCCAGAGAGATCACATGAGTGTTCTTCAGATATCCCAGGCTCCATACAGGCCACATAGGTAAAGAAACAATTTTGGATGTAGTTCTTACCCCAGGTATTCTGGCCCTCAACCACATAAACCATCTTCAACCATCTGGATTATCTCAGTTGAGGCACTAGACATTGTGGAATTGTTAAGAGCTGATCCCACTGTTCTCTTTCTAAATTGCTGACCCAGAGAATATATAAACATAATAAAATGGTTGCTTTTTGTACCCCTACATTTTGTGGTAAAGGGGATACTGGTGGCCTAGTTGTAAGAACCTGCACTGCAATTCCAAAGGTATGCAGTTCAAATCTACCACCTGTTCTTTGGGAGAAGGATGAGCAATCTACTCTCGTGTGATTTAGTGCTTCTGTAAACTTGCTAGAGCATCAGCAATAAGTCAGTTCCAACTCCACAGCAAACGAAACCACCATCATCACATTTTGTGCTGTTTGTTATGCTAGAGCAAAGTTCTTTGACTCCATAGAGAATCCTAATATTTGTATCTTAGTAGCTTCTGGTGGCTAAGGAGTTGAATTGTCAACCTCAATAAAGACAATTCAAATCCATCAGCTGAGCTATGAAAAAAGTGTGTTCAATAACCGCCAGTGTGATTTACAGCCTCTGAAAACCCATTGAAGGGTGAGCCATGAGCTAGTTTTGACTCAAGAGCAACGAGTTGTTGCTGTTGGTCTTTTTTTTTTTTTTTTAAGTTGAGCTATTTATTCTGCTGGAAGGTGATAAGCTTTGGTAGTTCAGTGACAGAATTCTCCTTTTCCAAGCATGAATTCTGGCAACCTGGGTTAGATTTTCAGACAAGTACTTTATGCATAGCCATCACTCATCCGTCCATGGATGTTTGTATGTTGCTATGGTGTAGAATAGAGTTCAACAGAGTTACAGAGTAAGACAAATCAGGAAGAAAGGCTTGGCAAAGTAATTCCTAAAGTCTGCTAACTAAAACACCACAGGTCATAATAGTGTGATCCTCAATCACCATCTTGAGATTGGCTCAGGGACAGGCAAAATTTTGTTCCACTGTATATGGGGTCAAAATGAGTTGAAAGTCAACTCAGTAACAACTAATCGGGCTTTTAAAAAATACGAAGGCTATGGTGAAGGATATCTTCGTTTCCTTTATAATTTCTTTGCAATAATATTATAGCTGTGTCTAATTCTGGCCAGTAGACTGTGACAAGAAATGAATGTATTGTGTTTTGTGTAAAAATAGTTAAGAGTAAATGTAATTTACTTTTTAACTTTTTGTGGCTGAAAACATAAACTCTAAGAATCTGTAACACTAGATAAAAACATCTCAGATCTGTGAGTAACTTTTGGAGAAGAACTTGTAAAGAATTATCTGCCATGAACCAAACTGTGATATGTGCAAGAAATAAAACTTCGTTCTATAAGGTCAAGGGATTATTTGAAAAGCAACCAGTCTAGCTAATCCTGACTATCATAATTCTCATTATCTGGTTTTGTAACTATTTCTTTGTATACATATTAAACCCTCTCATTTTTTTCTGGAATTGTTTTATGATTGAATTCAACTAATTTTCTCATCAACTCTCCCAATCAAGCAGCTTTGCTGATTGATTTCTCTTCTGCATTTATGAAGACTGATTCTAATTGGGCCTTGAGTGATTGCTAGTTATTCTCTGGAGGGAATTTTGCTGACACATCCTGTGGAGATGTTGGGCTAACCCAAAAGCTGAGCTTCTCTGGTGGTTTGAATCCACCAGTGGCTCTGCAGAAAAAAAGGACAATCTTCTCCCATGAAATTTACAGCCTCCAAACCCCATAAGAGGACTGATATGAGTCATATGCTGAACATATAATGGACTGCTAAGGGAACAAACAGGTCTGTCCTGGAGAAGGTACTCCAGGACAGATCTGTTGGTCCTGGAGGCAAAGATCTGTTTCTCCTTGGAGTCAAGAATTTTGAAGCTAAGTCTCACATACTTTGAGCATGATGCCAGAAGGGACCAGTCCTTGGAAAAAGATGTTACACTTGGAAAGGTGATGGGACAGCACAGCAAAGGAAGATCCTGGATGAGATGGATGGATTCAGTGACTGAGGTAATGAGGGTATGTGTATCAGAGACAATGAAATTGGCTCAGGATTGAGCAGGGTTCAGAGCTGTCATACACAGGGTCACTATGAGTCGCAAATGACTCAATGGCACAGAACAATCACCACATGAGTCAGAACTGACTCAAGAGCAAAGAGCCTAAGTTATCCTTCTAAATTTTCTTATTTACTTTATTCTCTAATTTCTCTAAGTGATTGTTTTAAATTCTTGTCACTTTCCCCAAATCAGTAATTCCTTTTCCAAAATTACTTTTTAGGTGATAAATTACTCCATATTTCTCTTGTAAATGCAGATGCAGAGAAAAACACTTTGACATACTTTACATCTAATAATGGAGTTCTGGTGGTGAAATGGTAAAGGGTTACACTACCAACCCACAGGCACAGTTTCAACTGATCCACGAAAGAAATAGGGGCTATCTCCCACGGGATTTACTGCCTCTAAAAACCTGCTGGAGAGAACAGTTTAAAAGTGATATATGATAGCATATTGAGATTATCTAGGAATCCAGAATTAAGGCTGCATAGTGGAGTGCATTTGGGGCAATGGAGGGCAGGCTCAGGGAGGGGGCATTGTGTACCAACGAAGAAGTTTATCTTTTGCTTTTCAAAGAGAAGAGCGAACTGGGAGGAGGGGGGTAAAGAAAAAAGTGCAACAATGAATAAACGAAAATCCAAAATATCTGTAAATGTTCATTAAAATGAATTTTTTTTTTAAGTTAAAAAACACACACACACACCAAAAAAACCTGCGAGAGAGTCTGCAGTGAGTTGGTTCGGACTCCACGACACACAACAGCAACAGCAACTTACATCTAATATGTACAGTCTATACAGATATGTTGATATATTTAACTTGTTCTTTTCTTATAGTAGATGAATCTCCTATATCTTATATAAAGTCAGTATTTTCATTTGTTACTGCAATTCAGGCTCATCTCTCCTATTCAGTAATCCTGTGTCTATGGTTTTCTTCTCTCTCCGCTTTACAAAAGTTTAATTTCACTATTTAACATTCATATCAGTGCAAAGATATTTCCCTTTTAGTATTTCCCCAGTTGCACAATGGTGGCATGGCTGTTAACAAAAAGCTTGGCAGTTTGATTCCAACAGCTGCTCTGAAGAACAACATACCTAGAAAATTCCTCCTGTGAGGACTGTTGTCAGTGGTGTTATGTGCCACTGAGTCGGACCTGACTCAGAACTGACCCTGCACCTGGTTTTCAGAGGCTGTAAATTGGATGGGAGGAGACTGTCCATATTTCTTCCACAGAGCAGCTGGTGTGTTCGAACTGCCTGCGTTAGTGTTGGCAGTGCAATGCGTTATCCACCAGAGCTCCCTCCTATAAATATTCCAGGCAGTTCTGTTCTGTCTCACAGTCTTTAATTACATGTCAAAATTCATTCACTCACACACAATGACAATACAAAAACTCCTTGAATCAATTACTTTAACTCATTAACTTCATTTCTCCTCTATCTCCAAACACAACTGAACTACTTCTATTACTCTTTAATTCTTAGCATTCTTGCTAAGGTCAAAATGACCTTCATGTTGCCAAGCCAAACACCAAATTTACAGTTCTCACCAGGCACATTTTATCAGCAGCTTTTAGCATAATTAATATCTTGTTCTTTCATGAAAAATCTTTTTACTTGGCTAAAGAGACACTACTCTTCTTGGTTCTCCTCCTATTTGCTATCTGATCTTTTGCATGTCATTTTAGGAACCATTCTCATATTTTCACACGATAAAGCATTAGGATACCCAGAGCTCCAATTCCAATTATTTTCTCTTTTAATCGCTATTTATTTGTCTCACTGATCTCAGGAGATTCCATAGCTTTCAGTATTGGTTATTCTATGACAACTCTCAACTTACATCTCAAGCACTGATTTCTAGATTTTACCTTGTAACTTGGAATGCACTATGTATTTTGTAGCCAGCTCTACATTTCTTCATTTAGAAACCTAATAGATATTTCTAGTGAGTAAGCAAACAAACAAACCAAACTTAACTCTCAATTTTCCTCTATACTTTATCCTTCCTATGAATTCCTTATTCTAGTAAGTGACAACTGCATTGTATTAGATATTCAGTCACCAAACCTTGTGGTCACACTTGGCTACTCTTATATACCATTTTCAGTCCTTCACCAAATCTAGTCGGTTGTATTTTTAAATATATATTCTGGTTCAAATTCCTACTGACACTTCCACCAGGCTGTGCTAAACAATTACTATATCCCATGTAGATTCTGCAATTATCTTCTAAATAGTCTCTACATAGCCATTTGTCTTAGTTATTCACGGCTGCTGTAACAAAATACCACAAGGGTATATTGCTTTAACAAACAAAACAGTATTTTCTCACAGGTTAGTAAGTTAGAAGTCTAAATTCAGGGTATCAGCCCCAGAGGAAGGCTTTCTTGCTCTGTCAGCTCTGAGGGAAGGCCCTGGTCTCTTCTGAGCTTCTGTTCCTGGGAAATCTGCATGTGTTTTGGCATATCTCTTCTCAAAAGAGACTGGATCACCACCAGTAGATTTATACATACTGTCACCTCAGTTTTCTTATGCTTGGTATCACATTCCACCTCACCACCTTTTCACGGCTGTGATATTATTTTTTTTTCCAATTCTGAAGTCTTTTTTCTCTCATAGTTGTTGTTTACTTTCTTCCTTTATATTTTCTCCAATCTATTAACATTAGGCAGTAACCATAGGAAGCTAGAGATTAAATGTATAAAGACATGAATAATTCTAAACTTCAAAAGGCGAAAGAAATGAATACTATTATATGATCTAGAAAATGTAAGCCTAAAGAGTCTAAATTCTTAATTTCATATGTGAAAAACTGGGGCAAAACCACTATACTGAGAACCTAGGTTTACTTTATGAAATGCTCTTTTTATTCCATGACTTCTTAATTTTGATATCTTTTCCACAAGTTATTTTATCTAAAGAAAAGGAGAAAAGAATGGAAAGAGGGTGAAATGGAGGGTGGGAGGAAGAAAGGAAATCTGTTTTCCCCTTAATGGAGAAAAAAACCTTAAGTAAGTATATATTTATAAGCCTTTAGTTGCTTTGTTTCCAGAGCACAGACAAAATGTCTTTATTTTCAGAACATTTTAAAAACTCAAATTACAGGATTAGATACAGCCTGTATCTACACTGCTCAACTCATGGCTGTTTTATGGCTTTCAAGACCCTCAGGAGGACAGAAAAATAGGTACTGCAGAGTCTAGACTTTTCCGCACTATGCCTGTTAATTGTTTTTTATTTGTCTGAAGAATAAAAACACTACTGTACTTTAGAATATTTATGTTCTAATTCAACATTAACAGAGATAACTATTTACATTAATAGAGTCACTCATTCACTCATTGCTGCTGAGTTGGAACTGACTCATAGCTGATTTTCCTTTGGGTTTATAAGGATATAAACTACATCAGAAATTGTCTGTCTTTCTCCCAAGAAGTCACTGGGGGATTTGAATCACCAAGATTGTGACCTTTGGATTAGTAGTGCAACTCCCTATGAACTTAACCACCAGAGTTGCCTCATCATAATATGTGAAATATATAATTCTATCTTTTCAGGCAAATCATTCCATAACTTTATTAGCTTATCACCATTTTTTAGAAAAATCCAAATAAGCACTAACATAAAATTTTTAAGCCTAGAATCAGCCATGTCCTATTTGTGAGTCATGTTGTTGATTTTTATTGTTTCAAGTCATGAAACAGAATAAAAAAAAAATCCCAAAAACGTTCAAATCTAGACCACCATTTTCACTGACAAAGGAAAAATAAAAGTGTGTTTCAATAATAAGATAAATATGCAGTTGTTGTTGTTGTTTTGTGCCATCGAGTCGCTTGCGATTCATAGTGACCCTATGTATAAGAGCTCTAAACACCATTCTATTTTGTGCCAACCTAGCCATCTCAAACACACTCATTCCCACCACTCCAGTCACAGAATCGATCCATCTCATCGAAGGTCTTCCTCTCCTGTGTTGTCCCTCCACTCTGCCAAACATGATGTCCCTCTCCAACGACCAGTCCCTCCTTGCAACATGCCCAAGGTATGTCAGACGAAGAAGCTTCAGAATCCTTGACTCCAGGGAACATTCTGGCTTCACCCTCTCCAGGACAAACTTGTTTGTTCTCCTAGCAGTCCATGGTATATTCAACACTCTCCTCCAGCACCACAGCTCAAAGGCATGAATTCTCTATATTAAGTTTAGGAAAACTCTCGGTATCTCTGCACAGGGGCCATGGTAATCTCTGTATTGTTCCAATTTTAGTGTAAGTGCTGTCAAAGCTAGCACAAAACTCTTAGTATCTTGAAAGACTGTTTCTTGTCCATCATTTGATTGACTGTATTTATGATACCAAAATAAAGATAAAACTTATTGAGGTAGAGAGAAAGAGCGAGAGCGATAGAGATAGAGATACATTTGCCATGGGTTTTTGGCTTTAGCTCTATTCTATTCTAGTCAATAAGCAAATCTAGAACTGTATTGTTATTGTTCTTATTTCATAGAAGAAGCTGGGGCTGGAGGAGGCCAACTAATTGACCAGGGTCACAGCAAAGTTGTGTTTTCAGATAGAGAATCCCAGAAGCTACAATATACATCAACTCTGCAGAATCACCCTCTTTTATTTTTGTGAAAAAAAAAAAAAAGTATTAGTCAAGAAGAATGGAAAGACAGCATATTAATCATCTAGATTTTGTATGCCTGGACCTTTTATATTTAACAATAAAACTGTAATTTAGAGCATATTTTAGCCCAAAGAGAGGAAATTATTCTTTTTTTTAGCTGAATACTCTAATGCTCATGTCAATTCATCACCTAAAGGTCATTTTTACACATCAATCTCTTCATAGGGAATAATATCACAACTGACACAGCCACCTGCACTACCAGACATCTGTGTCATCATCTCTTTTTTGATAAGACGCATTAGTTTTGATGAAGGATCACTCTTTTTTCTTCCTAGCTGTCATCTCTTTTGTAAAAGCAAACACACACACACACACACACACACACACACACAGAACACAGACCCCCTACCCCTCCATAAACGTATCATTTTGTAGATGAATTCTACATGGCTGGGAGAACTTTCCGTTTATACAGGGATTGAAATATGCAGTACATGTACAGCAAAAACTGTAGGCTGAACGTGATACCAAGTTCACTAAAAGAGTTCTTAGAATTTGTCAATGGTCTCAAAATGTTCATCCCAACACAGCACAGTTAACCAATATCAATTTCAAAATGTCCATGAGAGGGTTAGCATAAGAAAGGAAAATCGTTGATGAGATGGAATTGACACAGTGACTGTAACAATGAGCCCTAGCACATCAGGGTTGGTGAGGATGGCAGAGAATACAGCAGGGTTCAGAGCCATTGTTCATGGGGTCACTATGATTCATACTCAACTCGCCAGCACATAACAACAACTATGCTACGAGTGACAGTAAAGGCAAGGCACCCAACAACAAAATCAATGAGATGAATCACAAAGGTAAAGTTATGTAGACCCATAATGCTCCAACTAATAATTTTGAAAATCTCGGACTACATTTCCAGTATTATATAACTTAACAACACTTCACAGCATTAAATACCCAGATATAAACAGAAAGAGAGCTTGGTCAATTCATAATTTGTTGCAAGTTTCAATACAATGAAACAGACACCACCCCAAAGTGAAACTTGATATAACCACATAGATAACAACAATGCAAAAGAAAATAGATTTTCACCTGAGAATTCAAGAAATGTACTACCTTGCCCCATACCGGTAAGAATCCGATTACCACAAGGATGGATAGTTACCCATGGCGAAGAACGGGATTCCCAGCAGGGTGGAGTTGTACTTTCCATCAGTGATGAAGAAGATCCCTGCAGCGGTGACGATGGAGATGCACACTGTGAGCACCCCCAGGAGGCCCAAGAAGGGCTTGCTGCGTAAGCAATCCTTCATGGAGCTGGAGAGGGTGGCTGTGGTCAGAATCAGCACAAGGCTCACCAGGACCTTGCTCCTGGCCAGGATGCTAGTCTTATGAAAGTCTCTCCAGAGGCTAAAGGATGCTAAAGAGTAGATCTGGAAGTCCTGGTGCTCCTCCTGGAGCTTCCTCATAAGCTTACAGAACTCATTCTCCCACTTCTCCCCTATGAGGTCTTGAGTGGCAGAGCCATAGGTCTGGAGGTAGTAGGTGATTTGAATGGCTCTGGCTGACTTGACCCGCTGGTCTTTGCTGTTTGGCACTTCCACTACCCCGCCCAGTTGGTGTCCAATAAAACTGTTCCTCCCATCCTTGAAAACAGAAAAAAAAGGGGAGAATTCAGTTACCAGTGGGATGCACATTCCAGAGAATGGATTCTTATATTCTAAGTGAAAGAGTGCAAGGAAGGCAGAAAAAGGCTCCAGCAATCACAGAACTGATGTGGGTGGAGGGGCAGGTTGGGGTTTCATAGTCAACCTTTTTGAGCTACATGTGATGCCATGCAAGATGATCAGGATTAGAAAAGATGCAAAGAGTATTACAAAGCTGTACAAGACTTGCCACATGCATAGAAAATGTACAGAAATATTCTCTTGATTCCACTCATAGTCTCTTTCCCATCATTTCCTTTTTAACAATCTAATATAAATCCTTAAAGCAGAGATAAATTTTTCTGACTCAGTTTCAGCCAAAAGTGAAGCATGACATGGGCTAACAACATTTCAGAAAGTAAAATAAATATCCATTCAATAAAAATCATGCCAAAATTTCTAGGGTCAACATACACACAATTACACACACACACACACACACCCCCTAAACACACATCTCGACACATTTTTTACTTTATGGGGTGCAACTTTTTATCAGAGTGTCATAGACAAAAATATACTCTTCCCTAATATTAATTTGGGAGCTCTGATGTCTTAATGGAGCTGTACTGCCGACCTAAAGGAACATGGATTGAATCCAGCTGATGCTCCATGGAAGAAAGATGGACAATCTCCTCCTGGGCTATTTACTGCTCTTAAAACTCTCTGGAAGGTCAGCTCTGAGTCACTCTGATTTGATGGCACACAAGAAAATATTGATTTAAAGGTATTAAATGACACACTATTTACATACTATATGACCACCTGTTCATTCACTACAATGCACCCTGCAAACACCTGCTTCAAGCACAGGCTGAAACTTTCCCACACATGACAGGGGACATATCCCTTAAGTGAAACTACCATTTTCAGATTTGCTTACCCAAAATCATCTTCTTTTCTGAGTTTGACATGAGGCAAAATAGGCAAGATCCCCAGAGACTGAGTGGAGCAATCACTCTTCTTTTAAAACACGTAAGCATTTGTCCTTAAGGTGGACACTGAGCTAGTTATAGAGGCTCAGAAAAAGGCATACTGGTGTTTGCGGACACTCAGAAAGAACTCAGTAATAGTTGCATGAAATTTTAGTCAATTGGAATCCATTTTTTTGCAACAATTGCTGTGTACTTTAATGACAGTTAATGTTAGGTGGAATATGAAACTTATGGCAAGTTGGCTACAGAATAAAAAAGGTTACTGCCATTGAGCCAGAGCCAATTCAGTAATCCTCTATCGAGTTTCTGAGGCTGTAAATGTTAATAGGTTGTTGTTGTATGCCATCGAGTCAGAAACAACTCATAGTTGACCCTCCAGTGGGTTTTCAGAAGCAGTAAATTGCATTTGAACCACATGTCTTTGCAATTGCAGCACACGTTCTTACCAGTACGCCACCAGAGCTCCCTGGAAATATTAATAGACAGAGACTGTATATATTCCTCAAAGCCACTGATGGCTTCAAATCCCCAGAGTTTTGAAATCTTTTAGTTAGCAAAGCACTCTGCTATGGACTACTTCATCTGAGTTCTTTTGTGTGAGAGAAAGGGCTCTGGCTATGTGATGGAGGTACTTGGTGAAGACCAAAAGTAAGGTAACATTATGCCATAGAGGTATATTGTCTTTACTGGAACAGACAAGATATTTACCTCTTGAGGATTGAAAAAGAAATATGAGACCAGGAAACACTTCCTTTTAGAGATAGTTTTATGGAAGGTTATCAAACTTGAACTATCAATTTCAGCAGTGTTAAAACCATGAATATTTGTATAGAATTGTTTACTACAATAGACAGTTTTAACAATTACTGTGGATTTATATAATTTCTATACCTGTATCTGAGGCAGATGTTTGTATTTTAATTTGAAAGTACACCTAAACAAGATTACATTTGAAAATGGGCTGCAAACACAGAGGATAAATAATCTATAAGAGCTGCTAGCAAGATTGAGAGAGTTCCACAAGAGAAATTTCACAATCACTCCATCTCCCTATTTTCTTTGGTGTCAAAAAGAAGCAATATGACTACTTAGTGAAACCTGACTAATTCTAAATGACCAAATTATTTGGAATAAGCATTCTTTTCGAGGGGACTTCTTGTTATTTGAGTTTTCATGTTGCTAGGGTCTTCCAATTTCCACGACTGCTTTGGTAATTTAATCATTACTTTTCTTTATAAAAACTAGCTGAAACTCTGCTTATAGGTTCCCGAAGTTTTCTATTGACTCAACTCTGTGAATAAATAAAAGAGCTGCAAGTGGAAAGGTAGACAGCTTGGAGGAAGGAGATAGGAGCCCTGTCTTGGCACTGAGATTGCTGAAATACTGTTCATTACGGCCCAAATTGTTCCTCAATTTGCCTCATTTATTACTGCTTCAGGCTTGGTATAGTTTTCAGCTCCACTCTTGTTTCAAATCTGTTGAAAGTCCATCTTTGATGTTGACTGGGATTATGATTATTTGGAAGAGAAAGTATTTTGAAAGCTTTATCTAGGAATTTATAGATACACAGCTCTGTCTTTACTCATTTTTTACATCAAAAAGATTTTTCAGGGATTTTTCAACAGTGGCAAAAAGATTTATGCATCCCTCAGGCCTCATTTGGAGATTACTGTGGATCAAAGAGGGTGCTGATAATGTGTCTGGCCAAAAGTCAAAATTTTAAGGAAGAAGAAATTTAGATTTTAAATAACAGGTTTTCATTGGGTTTGGCTAGCTGCTGATATTCCTTTTAAAGCTGTCTAATTTCCATTTTTCACTAAAATTTACTCCATTAAAGACATACTTTTCCTACTATATTTAAATCAAAGTAACAAATAAAATTATTTTCTCTTTCATGTTGCTCCACAGCATACATCAAAACAAAATACACAAGTCACCTAATAACAACAAAATGGAAAATACTACTGAAAAGTATATGTTATTAATGCCATTTACTCAATCACCTTATTCACTATCTTGTTAACTATGATACACAGCAACCCTATGAACAAAAGATCTGAGCCCCGCCCTGTGTTGTACCACTCTCACCATCTCTGGCATGCTTGAGCCCATTCTTAAAGTCACTGAGTCAATCCATTTTGTTGAAAGTCTTCCACTCTTTTTCTGATCCTCTACTGTTCCCAATATAAGTCTTTTTGTTCACAGCTTTAGTCTGCTTGGCTCCACAGTCACACGCTTGGAACCAGTTGCCAGGAAATTAAAAGATGCATTGCCATGGGAAAGTCTGCTGTTAGGGACCTCTCCAAAGTACTGAAGAGCAATGGTGTCTCTCTGGAGACTAAGGTGCATCTGATACAGGCCATGGTCTTTGCCATCACCTGTTATGCATCAGAGAGTTGGACAATGACTAAGGAGGATAGAAGGAGAATTTATGCCTTTGAGCTGTGGTGCTGGAGAAGAGTATTGTGGGTACCATGGACTGCTAGGAAAACAAACAGATTCATCCTAGAAAGGGTTAAACCAAGCGGCAAGGATTCCCTGGAGGCAAGGATTCTGAGGCTCCATCTAATATATTTTGGACATGTTTTAAGGAGGGACCTGTCCTTGGAGAGGGACATCAAGCTTGGTAGGGTGGAGGGACAGCGCAGGAGGGGAAGGATTGCAGCGCAGGAGGTGGATTGATTCAGTGACTGGGGTAATCGGGATGGGTGTATTGGAGATGGTGCAATTGGCACAGAACAGAGCAGAGTTTAGGGCTGTTGTACATAGGGTTGCTATGAGTCGCAAGTGACTTGACAGCACATAACAACAACCCCTCCTGATGACATGCCCAAAGTATGCAAGATGGAGTTTCACCACGGTGGACTTCAACTTAGAATAGAGTTCCATTCCAGCAACCCTGTATTAAATTGGTTCTTCAGAAGAGAAAATATTTATTTTTTTATTTTTTAGTTTTCAATATTATTATTTTTTATCAATATATAAATCTGATCTTTATTGTTATTTGGGGATTGGAAATAGTTCACATAAACAATGGCAAGTGAATATGTGAGAAAGAGAATATCAGCAAATTATATGCTGAAGCATGCCTGTGGTAGATAATGTTTAAAATGATAATTATTAAGTGCAGTTCATTGTAGCTGGAATATGTTATAATCTGGGTACCAGCTATACACTTTCTACATTATTTTTATGAGAAATACGACTATTTTTAATGGAGTGTAGGAAACTGGTTAGTTTCCAAAGCTATGCAATTCATAGATGTTACAGAAAAGAAAAAAGCACAGACATAATAAATAGTGTAATTATAAATACTGTAATAACTTCCTTAAGGTCAGGTAGGATTAATGCACAGAATGCTTAATCGCGTAACCTGGGTTACAGTCATGCATTTCATTCTAACTGGATATATTATCCACACTATTCTCCTTATTCCTTGTAGGTTTCTATTTTCTTACCTATAAAATTAGAAAATAAAAGTATATGATTCTGAAGTAACCTTTAAGGTCTACTATTTTATTAAGGTATAGTTTATAAAATTACACTGAAGATATCAACCTATCACAAATGCTAACATTGCAAAATGGCTATGCACTGGTTATTTTTACTTCTGTACAAGATCTATTAGAAATACTTTGGTTATTAAATGAGGAAATTAAGAGAGCAAACGCATTAGTTAAATTTAGTGAGAAACCGAGGGTTGCCATTTAGGGTTGTTGATTCCAAGTCTAGTTCTTTTCAGGATCCTATGGAGATCAATTTGGCAGTCCACTACTATAAAGATTTTATAAAGAAAAGATTTACAGGTTTGGAAACTATACGGGACCATTATACTCTGTGTTGTAGGGCTGTTATAACTCAGAATTGGCTCAACAAATACAGGTATGTTTTGTTTGTGTGTGTTTTAAACAGTATGGAACTCTGGTGGTGCAGTGATTAAGCAGTTCACCTCTCATTAAAAGGTGTGCCACTTGAACTCACCACTCTTTCCAGGAGACAAAGAGGTTGCAGTCTGTTTCTTAAAGATTTACAGCTTTGAAAACAGTTGTGTGGAAGTTCTATTCTGCTGTCAAAAAACTACTCCTTTCTGTAAATTTGGAATTGATTCAATTGAATCAATTACATAGGGGAAGGCTATCCATCTCTCTCCTACTGAGCCACTGGTGTATTCAAATCACCACAGAGATGTGATCTCCCTCCATAATTATTTAATTTGAATGATGAGGAAATAATTTGGGAAGATAGAGTCTATAAAGAAGAATATGGCATAGAATGAGTCTTCCTTAAATCCTGATGCCACATTTTTCTTCATAGAGTCCAATTTCTAGACTTTGCTCAGTATACACAGTGAATAGGTTTGGAGAAAGGATACAATCCTGATGCACATTTTTCTTAATTTTAAACCATTAGTATGTCCTTGTTTTCTTCAGACAATAGCCTCTTGATCTAGATACAGGTTTTGCATGAATTTAAAATTAAGTGTTCTGAGATTTCCATTTTTCTTAATGTTAGCCCGTTTGTTATGAACCACACAGTCAAATGCCTTTGTATCATCAATAAAGTATAAATAGACATTCTTCTGGTCTTCTTTGCTTTCAGCCAGGATCCATCTGATGTTAGTAATGACATTCTTGGTGCTATGGTATCCTCTAAAGTGAGCCTGAATTTCTGGTAGTTCCCTGTCAACGCACTACTCTAGCCATTTTTGGATGATTTTCATAAAAAATTTTGCATGCATGCTATATTAATGATATTATTCAATAATTTTCAACAATTATGGATCTCTTCCAGTCAACTGGTGAGGTAACTATCTTCTAAATTTCCTAGCATAAACTGCTGAGCTTTTCTGAAGCGGCATCTGTTGAAGCTTGCCAATTGGTATCCCATAGAATCCTGGGGCCTTATTTTTTACAAATGCTTTCAATGCAGCTTGAACTTCCTTCATCACCATTGACTCTTAATAATATGGTACATCTTTAAATTTAAATGTTGTTTAATTATTTTGATACAGTGATTCTGTATATTCTTTTCATCTTCTTTGGATAGTTCCTAAACCATTCAAGATTTTGCCCATAGCATCTCTTGGTATTGTAACTTCAGGCTTGAATCTGTTTTTCAGTTCTTTTACCTTGTGAAATGCTGAGCAAGTTCTTCCCTTTTGACTCTTCAACTCCAGCTTCTGCACATTCCATTATAATATTTGACTTTATTTTTTTGAGTCACCTTTTGAAATCATCTGTCCATCTCTTTTACTTCATCATCTCTTTCTTCTGTTTTGGCTTCTCAATTCTCTAGTGTAATTTTCAGTGTCCCTTCTGACATCAATTTGGTTTTATTCTTTCTCCTCTGTCTTTGTAATAACTTTTTGCTCTCTTCGTGGATGATATCCTTGATGTCATCACACAACTCATTTGGTCCTTGATCATTGATGTTCAATCCCTCGAACCATTCTTAAGATGATTTTTAAATTCAGGTTACTCAAGGTTATACTTTCATTCTTCTGTACTTGTGTTAATTTTCTTCAGTATAAATTTGAACTTGCATGAGAGTAATTTATGGTCTTTTCCACAGTCAGCACTTGGCCTTGTTTTGACTGCTTCTCCAATGATTCCTTCCACAGATACAGTCAATCTGATTCCTATGCAGTCCATCAGGTGAGGTTCATGTCTAAATTCACATTTTGTGTGTTTTTTAAAAGTTAACTGCAATTTTTTTTTCTGAGGACTGGTTACTTGGCAGCTTAATATCTGGGAATGGACTGCAACCTCTAACTCCCAGTGCTGCCCAAGCCCTGCACCCCCATCCCTGCCACAGCACTGTGTCCAGGGACACCACCCCACCCCCATCCCATGCCCCCACACTTTTGGTACACCCTGGTGGCCTCGCCACAACCCTGCACTCCTGACGGTACTCCAGGTCCGCTAGAGACTCCTTCACGCAGCACAGAGACCTACCAACAGCCGTGGACAGTACGATTCTGAGTCAGCACACAAAGGCACACTGCAGATCCAGCCATCATCTTAAGCCACCAATCGAGATGCTGTGGGACTGATTTGCCACGAGAAAGGCTGGTAGGATCCCAATTGGGTTTTCTTGGGCACCACCGACTGTCTGCGAGAGTACCCAAGGGTGAGCCCACTGGTGGAAATTTGGATGAGCTCTCTCAGGCCACGCCAACTGCCCAGGAACAAGCAGGCCAGTGATAATTTGGCTGAACTTTTGTGGACACTGAAGATCAGCCAGAGGCGAGTGGGTTGGTGGGAATTTGACTTTGTCTTATTGAGTCCCCTTGGACCCAGGAGCCTTCCTGGGCAGGCACCACTGTGCAAGGGCAACTGCGTGAGCACCACTGGACAGGGACCAGTGAATGAAAACCACTGGGTAGGAGACAGACAGCAGGAATTTGAATAGGGACCCCAAATGTAAGCACACCCAGACAACTGAGGTCTGAATGAGGTCCCCCAAGTGGTTGACCTGCCCTGTGATTGCCCCAACCATGTGCATGCCCCACCCCATTTGTCTCCACACCTATGTCTACATGTCTTTTTAATCAACCTTCCTTTAATCCGGAGCACCTTGACCTGTCTTACCTACAAGAAGCTGCTCTCACAGGCTCTGAACTGACATTTCCCTGGAGTTAGATGTTCAGAGAAAAACACAAGTGGGATAGCTACCCAACTGATCTCTAAAGCATTATCTTCAGATCAAGAATATATCAATGTCTCGAAGAAAGCAAGTTGTACCACATAATACACAAGCACAAAGCAAGATGTCACCCCCAAAGGGTGACATAGTATCAATTTCTTGCAGCCAGAAAGTCTGATGGAACTTTCTGACATAGAATTTAAAAGAACAATAATTGAATATTTTCTTTCTTTTTTTTATTAATTTAGTTTGTTTATTTTTCATTTCAATGAACAGAGCTTTTGGAATTCCATTCATGCATTGTTGCACCCTTCTCCCTGCACAACCCCCCCCATTTGCTCCTCTCCTTGAAAAGCAAAAGAAAAACTCCTTCATTGGTACACAATCCCCAAACTTGAGGAATTATAGTACACTACAAGCAAAAACCAGGATGAACTAAAAAACAACAACAACAACAACAAAAAAAAAAAACACAGTCCAGAACAATGTAGAGAAAACAAATGAGCCATTAGCAGCACTGGAAAAATAAGAAACCACACTGTCCAAAATATGAGGTCCAATGACACATGAGCAGAGTTGAAGAGATGGAACACAGAACCAGTGAAATAGAAGACAAAATTGTCACCACAGATCTGCTAGAGCAAAAAGCAGACTCAAAAAGGAAGGAAAAAGAAGAAAACCTAAGAAAAATGTGGGACACCATCAAGAGAAATAACATGCACATCATTGGAATCCCAGAACAGGAAGAAGCAAGTAAAGGCACTGAAAAAGTTGTGGAAGAATTACTAGAGGAAAACTTCCCAGGCATAATGAAGAGTGAGAGAATATATATATACAAGAAGCTCAGTGACCACCATATAGACTAGACCCAAAAAGAAAAACAACAAGGCATATCATAGTTAAATTTGCCAGAACCAAAGATAAGGAGAGAATCCTGAGCAGAAAGAGAGAAATAAAGAGTAACCTATAAGGGAGAACAGATTAGATTAAGTGCCGATTTCTCAAAAGAAACCATACAAACAAGAAGAGAGTGGAAGGACATATATCAAACACTCAAAGAACACAACTGTCAACCAAGAATACTGTACCCAGCAAAATTATCCATCAAATATGAAGGAGAGATCAAGATATTCCCAGAATAGCCGAACCTAAGAGAGTTTGTGAAAACAAGACTAGCATTATAGGAAAGACTCAGAGATGTCCTTCTTGCAGAGATACCACAGAAAGCATCATGTACCAAAGTAACTAGCAACAATATCAAAAAGAACTCAGCACAATGACAGCAATAAAACCATGCCTCTCAATAATCACACCGAATGTAAATGGTTTAAAATGCACCCCTGAAGAGAAAAAGGGTAGCAGACTGGATAAAAAGCCAAAATCCATCAATATGTTGTCTACAAGAAACACATATGAAAAATGAAGATAAGGACAGACTAAAAATAAAAGGGTAGGGAAAAATATGCCAAGCAAACAGCAACCAGAAAAAAGCAGGAGTAGCGATATTAATCTCCAATAAAATAAATATCAATGTAAAAACCATCACAAAGGACAAGGAAGGTCACTACATGATGCTGAGAGGGTCAATACAACAAGAGGACATAACAATAATAAATATCTATGCACCAAATGAAAGACCTGCAAAATACATAAAACAAACATTAACAAAACTGAAAAAGGAAATAGACAACACTACTGTAATACTTGGAGACTTCAATACACCCCTCTCAAGAAAAGATAGAACTACCAGAAAGAAACTCAATAGAGATACTGAAGAATTAAACCACACAATAAACCAACTTGACCTCATAGATATTTATAGGCTAATGCACCCCGAAAAAACACAGTATACCTTCTTCTCCAGTGTACATGGAACATTCTCCAGAATAGATCATATTCTAGGACACAAGGCAAGCATCAATAAATATAAAAACATAGAAATAATACAAAGCATCTTTTCAGACCCTAATGCTACAAAATTAGAAATTAATAATAGGACAATGAAGGAGAAAAAAACCATGCATTTGGAAGCTGAGCAACTCCTTTCTTGAACACAACTGGGTACTAGAAGAAATAAAAAATGAAATTAAAAAGTTTCTGGAAGCAAATGACAATGAAAATAGCACTTACCAAAACCTCTGGGAAACAGCCAAAGCAATAATCAGAAGTCAACTTATAGCAATAAGCAAACACATAAATAGGCAAGAAAAATTGACCATTGACTCTCTAACTCAACATTTTCAGCAAATTGAAAAAAAAAAACAGCAAGAAAACCCGACACCCTCTAAAAAAACCAAAATAATAAAAATTAGAGCAGAAATAAATGAAATAGAAAACCGAAAAACAATTGAAACTATCAACAAAACTAGGAGTTGGTTCTTCGAAAAGGTCAATAAAATTGACAAACCATTAGCAAAACTCACAAAAGAAAAGAAAGAAAAAACACAAATGATGTGAATAAGAGATGAATCAGGCAACATCACAACAAAACCAACTAAAATTAAAAAGCCAACATTAAGGAGTATTATGAAAAATTATACTCAAACAAATATGAAAACCTAGAGGCAATGGACAAATACCTAGAAATGCACAACCTACCTAAACTAACAAAAACTGAAATTGAACATCAGAAAAGACCATTACAAAAAAAAATTGAAAAGGTAATACAACTCCAACCAAAAAAAAAGCCCTGGACCAGATGTTTTTACAATTGAATTTTATCAAACATTCAAAGAATTGTCACCAATTCTACATAAACTATTTCAGGAAATAGAGAAAGATGGAATTCTCCCAGATTCGTTCTATGAAGCAAACATATCCTTGATACCAAAGCCAGGAAAAGACACCACCAAAAGAGAAAACTATAGGCCAATATCTCTTATGAACATAGATGCAAAAATACTGAATAAAATACTGGCCAATACGATTCAACGATACATCAGAGAAATAGTGCATCATGACCAAGTGGGATTTACAACAGGTATGCAAGGATGGTTCAACATAAGGAAAACAATCAGTGTAACTCATCACATTAACAAAGCAAAGAAAAAGAACCACATGGTCCTATCAATTGATGTAGAAAAGGCCTTTGACAAAATACAACACCCTTTCCTGATTAAAACACTCAACAAAATAGGATTAGAGGGGGATTTCTTCAACACAGTAAAAAGTATTTATGCAAACCCTAGAGACAATATCGTTCTCAATGGGGAGAGGTTAAGAACAGGAACTAGGTAAGGATGCCCACTCTCACCTCTCTTATTCAATATAGTATTGGAAGTCTTAACGATAGCAATAAGACAAAAGAAGGAAATAAGAGGTATCCACATTGGCAAAGAGGAGGTAAAATTATCTCTCTATACAGATGATATGATAGTATACCTAGAAAACCCTAAAGACTCAGCAAAAAAACTAATGGACGTAGTTGACCAATTCAGCAAAGTAGCAGGATACAAGATCAACATACAAAAATCAGTTGAAGTCTATGGGGAAGAGAATAGTTTAAAAGTATTATATTTTAGGGCATTATGATTATCGTAAGAATACAGAATGAGGGTTGCAGAGTGGGTTATATTTGGGGTTGGGGGTGTGGCTGGGGGATGTGCGGGGAGGATTGTGTACCAATGAGGGAGTTTTTCTTTTGCTTTTCAAGGAAAGGAGCAAACGGGGGGTGGGGGTGGGCAGGGAGAAGGGTGCAACAATGAATGAATGGAATTCCAAAATCTCTGTAGATGTTCATGGAAATGAAAAATAAATAAATAAATTTTAAAAATACCAAAAATAAAAATCAGTTGGATTTCTCTACAGTGACAAAGAAAACACAGAGCCTGAACTAAGAAAAACAATACCCTTCACAATAGCAAGTCACAAGATTAAATACTTGGGAGTAAATCTAACCAGAAACACAAAGGATCTATTCAAAGAAAATTACAAGAAACAAAAAGAGACCTGGAGAAGTGGAAGAATATCCCTTGCTCATGGATAGGAAGACCCAATATTCTGAAAATGGCAATACTACCAAAGGCAATTTACACATTCAATGCAATCCCAATAAAAATACCAATCCCATTCTTTAACAAAATGGAAAAGGTAATCTCTAGTTTCATTTGGAATGGAAAGAAGCCCCGAATAAGCAAAGCACTCCTTAAAAATAGAAAAAAGGTAAGAGGCATCTCACTCCGATTTCGAATCCTACTACAAGGCCGCCATGGTTAAGACAGCATGGTACTGGTAGAAAGACAGACACATAGATCAATGGAATAGAATTTAGAACCCAGAAATCAGCCCATCTACGTATGGTCAACTGATTTTTGACAAGGAGATGAAATCCGTTAAGTGGGGAAACGACAGCCTTTTAAACAAATGGTGTGGGCAAAATTGGAAAAATATCTGCAGAAGACTCAAGCAAGATCCACACCTCACTCCATACACAAAAACCAACTAAAGGTGGATTGTGGATCTAGGACTAAAACCAAGGACTATAAACTTCATTAAAGAAAAGCTTGGAAGAACTCTAGTAGTCATAATCCACAACATAAACAGTCTTCCAATTATCCTGAAAAATCTACAACCAGGAGAACATAAAATAGATGAATGGGACCTTCTAAGAAATCCTTATGCACATGCAAAAACTTCTCCAACAGGGTAAAAAGGGAAGCCACAGACTGGGAAAAAGTATTTGGTAATGACATGTCAGATAAGGGACTTATATCTAGAATTTATAAAATACTTGAGCACCACAACAAGATAAAGGTAAATAATACAATTGAAGAATGGGCACAGGATATGAAGAGACACTTCACCAAAGAAGACATTCAGATGGCCAACAAGCACATGAAGAAATGTTCAAAATCCCTAATTCTAAGAGAGATGCAAATCAAAACAACTATGAGATATCATCTCACCCCAGTCAGAATAGCAAAATTTAACAGAACAGCAAGCAACAAATTGCTGGTGAGGTTGTGGAGAAACTGGAACCCTTATTCACTGTTGGTGGGAGTGTAAAATGGAGCAACCACTGTGGAAGGCGGTAGGGTGCTTTCTCAAAAAGTTGCAAATAGAGATACCATTTGACTCAGCAACTCCACTACTGGGAATATACCCCAGAGAGACCATAATGGACATCCAAGCAGATATATGCACACCCATGTTTATCGTGGCTTTGTTCACAATAGTAAGGAGTTGGAAACAACCCAGGTGCTCATCAACAAACGATTGGATAGAGAAGCTGTGGTATATTCACACAATGGAATACTATGCTGCGTTGAAAAACAAGGAACTCATGCAATATTATTCAAAATGAGTGAGCCTGGAGGACATTATGCTGAGTGAAATATCTCAGTAGCAAAAGGACAAATATTGCATGGCACCACTGGGACTGATATCAGGGTTGGGGTAAGACTGAGAAAAACTGGATAAATTGTGTATACTGCACTGAAAGAGATGAAGGAGAGAATAATTTAAAAGTGATGTATGATAGGATACTATGGTTATCACAAGAGTCCACAATTAAGGTTCCATAGTGGAATGTACTTGGGGCAGTGGGAGGCGTGCAGAGGGATTGTGTACCAGGGAGGGAGTGTTTCTTTTACTTTTCAAAGAGAGGTGCGAACTGGGGGTGGGGAGGGGTAGGTGGGAAGAGAAGTGCAGCAATGAATGAATGGAAATCTAAAATCTCTGTAAATGTTCATGAAAATTATTTTAAAAAAAGAAAGTAGATTTCCCAGGCCTATTTAAAAAAAGTTATTTGCAATAAATAAATCGTTGAACATAGCAAATTCAATTATTCAATTTCTGGCCTCATTTCTGTCAGAAGTTCATACTTTCTACCTCATTCCTTCTTCATTCCAATTTTTGCATTCTCGTCACCAATTATCTTGATTATGTGTTTGGCCAGTTTCCAAATGCAAAAATCTTCAATTTTCTATCTTTGCCTTTAGCTCTTTGTGTTTATATATAAATAATAATTGTTATTAAGAGGTCTTCCTTATATGTGCATGTATAGTAATTTATCCCTCGCAACATTGTACTTCAGGATAGAACTTTAAATTGTTTTTTTTTTTAAAAAAGAAAATTAATGAAATACGATGTAAACAAAGGACTGTACAATGTACATGCATGAAACACAATGTATATGAATTATAATTTATTTTTTTAAAAAGATGCAACTGTTTTGAGTTTGTCATTCTGGAGCTAGTGGATTGAACTAGGTGGACTGAAATTGTCTTTTTTAACCATGTTTCATTCCCACCGTAGTATATCAGGTGATTGTCTGATTTGAAATGGTCATTGCCAGTCCATCTCATCTCATGAATGCCTAGCATGTCAATGTTCACTAGTTCCATTTCCTTTTGGACAGCTTCTAGTTTTCCTACACTTATCCTATGTATGTTTCATGTTACAATTATTAAAAGCTTCCTGCAGCTGTTTTCCCAAATTTTGATTGACTTCCAGTCTGAGCTCTGCTTGAGTTCTTTCATTCATGTCTGTAACAGCTTCATACCGTCTAGTCAGAATGAACCCATAGCTGACCCACCTGTGGCTTTTCAGAGGCAATTAATCACATGCTCATCCTTCTCCTATGAAGCAGCTAGTGGATTCAAACTGTGTGCCTTCCAGATGGTAGAATAGCTTCTTGCCACTAGGCCAGCAGAGTGGGCCTCTGAAAATCCCGAGAGATTTTTACCATTAGGAGGAAGATTTGGTGTCAGATTGCCTAGTGGAAAGAAGCTGTGTTGCAATCCTGAAGGCCCATGGTTCGAATCCACCAGCCACTCCATGGGAGAGGTTTAAATCCAGCAGCCACTCCATGGGAGAAAGATGGGCAATCTCTTCCTATGTTATTAACAGCCTCTGAAAGCTCACTGGAGGGATAGCTATGGGTTGGTTCTGACTTAATAGTACACACCACCACCACCACTCATATCTTTCTAATATAATAAATGCCTCTCATTTCATAAAGGTAGAGTGCTTCGAGAAGATGAGACTTTGACTTTCTTATTTTGGCTATGTCCTTAGGAAACAAATAAATAGAAAAGGGCATCAAGACAGATAACATAAAGCCAGTAAAAACAAGAAACACCTAATTGATAAGACTGAAAAAAATATAGTTTCAACAATATACTCAAACATATCCGTTGCCACGAAGATGATAAAGCCTTAGGCAACATTTAGTTTTGTTATGCATAAGGCCTGGCAAATAACATCAACTATTAATATACACATTGATTCAGTTTCTCCATTTCTAAATGAAAGATCTGGGGTGTAGTGGCAAGATGCTGTGCTGCAATCGCAAAGGCACATGGTCCAAGGTCACCAGCTGTTCCATAAGAGGGGCAGTCTCTTCCCGTGTGATTAACTGCCTTTGAAAACCCACTGGAGGGTCAGCTATGGGTCTGTTGTGACTCTACAGTACACAGCAACAACAACAATGACATACTAATTCTAAACAGCCCTGGAGGCAGAATGGCTAAGTGCTCAGGTACTAACTGAAAGGTTGGTGGTTTGAACACACCAGCAGCTCCACCAGAGAAAGGCCCAGTGATTCGCTCCTGTAAACCTGATGAGGGCCAGCTCCCTCTGCCCAATAGAGTGGAGACAAGCCAGAGTCTACTCCATTACACACAGCAATAGCAAATTCTAAAAGTTTCCTAATTGAAGAACTCACTTTTATGTCTCTGTGAAGATGAAAGTTAAAATTTAATAAAATGTGCAGTATGGTAATCCAATGACTCCCAAACTCTGTTTTTCAATACTTTAGCTTTCACATGAATTGTCACAATTTACATGAGATGACTAAGTTCCCAAGTCCTATCCTTGTGTTCATTCCTGCTCTTTCTCAGTCTGTTTTCTAAACCAAAGGCAAACCTAATCTGTACAATTCTAAATGAGATTGCATCTCTCAAAACCTTTCATTGGCTTCCACTTGGAAATAAAATAAGCTACCATTACCATACCTGCAAGGGCTTGTATGACTCAAAACTAGCCAAGCGTTCTGACCTGGTCTGCTGCCACTTTTCATCTCAGGTTTTCTCCCAGCTCCTTGAACACCTCAAGTTGATTTCTACCACATGGCCTTTGTAAATGCTACTCCATCTGCTTGGAATTATTTTTCTCCTCATTCCTTATGACTGAAGCTACTTCCTGTCACGAAGATGGCAGATTCAAAGACGTTTTGCAACCATATGATCTAAACACCTCCTCCCTCTTCACTCCTTACTCTATTGCATATTCATGTTTTACATTCTTCTTAGGAGGGAATGATCTTACTTGCTCATATAAGGGCTCCTTTTCCATCTCTACCACTAGCTCGTTAAGAGCTGGAATATAACCTAACCTGCTCACTGATGCCTGCTCTGTATCTAAACTAAGGCAGATGATGTTGTTGTTATGTGCTGTCGAGTTGCCTATGACTTATAGTGACCCTCTGTACAACAGCTCTGAAGCCTGCCCTGTCCTAAGCCAGTCTCACTGACTCTAACACACCTGTCCCCATTGCCCTAGTTACTGTATTAATCCATTTCCTCTGGGATTTTATTTCCCTATGTTGGCTCTCCATGCTTCTGACCATGACCAAGCACCATGTATCCCTCCTGGCCACCTGTCCAAAGTATATGAGATGAAGCTTCAAAATCCTAGCCTTCAAGGATAAACTTGGTTTCACCCTCTCCAAGATAGACCTGTTTGTTTTCTTAGTGGTCCATGGTATACTTAAGACTCTCCAGCACCACAACTCAAAGGCATCAATTCTTCTTTTGTCAGCCTTCATCACTGTCTAGCTCTCTATTACATAGGAAGTAATTATGAAGACCTTGGTCTAGAACAGGCTCATCTTAATCTCTAGACAGACATCATTGCTTCTCAGTACTCTAGAGAGGTTCTGACAGCTGATTTACCTAATGTAATTTGTCTTGATTTCCTGACAGCTGGTGCCAAGAGTGTTGTTTGTAGAGTCAAGCAAGCTGTAACTGTTAACAACCTCAATCTCTTCTCCATCTACCATAGTGTTGTCAAATGGCTCAGTGGTGACAATCTTTGTCTTCTTGATGTTGAGCTTGAATCCATAGTGAAGACTACAGTCCTTGACCTTCTGCAGCAAAAACCACCTGTGACTGAGTTCACTCAGGCTCAAGGCAACCCCATGTATGTCTGAGTAGAACTGTGCTGCAAAGACGTTTTAATCATTGATTTTTTCAGAAGTATGTTACCAAGACTTTCTTCAGAGGTGCACCTCTGTATGTTTTCATACCTCCATACATTTAGTTAGTAGTTAAGTGTGTGAGCCTTTACACCACCCAGTGTCAATGCGTAACTACTAGCCTTCCATAACACTTGTTGACTGCTGAGTGAATTCAGCTGAAGTAAAAAGAATTAATCATCAGTTCCTCAAAGAGACCTTGCTAAGACTAGGAAAGGAAACAATACCTTGAAATGCCCAAGATTCTAGTGATTCAGATGAAGAGAGAAAGTTAAGCAGAAACTCAAAAAAAGACTCAGCTGGAAAAGAACATACTTTCTACTCCTTTTTCTGGTGTAACATTTTCCTCAAATATGTTTCCTCTCTTATTTGCACTGCACACCAAATACTCAGAAAACTAGTCAATCAACAGGGAGCCCTAGGGACGATCGGGGTGGGGGGGGTGGTGGTGAGGGGGAAACTGCATATCCAAGGGTCTGGAGAGAAAGAAGAGCATAAAATACACAAAAATCTGGAGTGAAGAAAGATAGAGAGGGAAGCCTCCCTGTTCAGTAGCAGCCATGGGACTTCTGTTACGGAACTGAACTGACTGTCTTGCAACAGGAAATCACCAATGGGTTTTAAGCAGGGGAGAGACATAATTTATTTCTTGGAGAGCTCCCTCTGGTTGCACTATGAGGACCAATTTAGAGAGCAGAGGTCACTTTAAAGGGAAGGATTCCATCAAGAGTCCTGGTTTTCACTACAACATGAGAAAATGTCAGCCCAGAAAGCCTCTGAGACGTAAGTTATACACATTATCTCCCCAGTAACGATAATTGGGGGGGGGGGCTGATTTTCTTAGTTTCTTTAATTCTTATTTTAAATTTACTGACTCAAGATAGGGCAGGTGTCAGAGCTCAACTTGATGCATAACAACAACAATACTGTAGTCTTGAAAAATTGTTGCTGCTGTTGTATGCTGTAAGGCCATTTCTGACTCAGAGTCACCAATGTGACGGGGTAGAACTGGTTTTCTAGACTGTGGCTTCTCTGGTAGCAGACCTCCAAGTCTTTTCTCCCTCACAGCACCTAGTGGGTTTCAACAGCCAACCTTCCAATTAGTAACCTAGTGCTTAACCATTGTGCCATGAGAACTCTTTCCTTTAAAATTGTTTTAACTTTCCTCAAGTTTGTGCCAAGTCCTAATGACTCATGTCCAGCAGAACAACACACAGTCCAGTTCTGGATCAGTCTCACAGCCATTGCTTTTGAATACAATCTTTGTATTTGAGCCTATTGTTACAGGCACTGTAATATCATTTCATTTCCTTGAGGCTCTTCCTCTTTACCAACTATGCTGTCCTTTGCAAGGGATTCGTCTCTCCATCCACATTAAGCAAGATGAAGTTGTACTGTTCTCAATTCTAAGAGGCCTTCAGAATATACTCTTCTTTTTTTTCTATAATTATATTTTATTAATTTTCATAAACATTTACAGAGATTTTGGGTTTCCATTCATTCATTGTTGTACTATTCTCTCTACCCTCCTCCCAGTTTGTTCTTGTCCAAATGCCACAGTGCTTGTCAAAGCCAGTTCTGATTAATCTTCTTTGTCTGTGTGTCCTTTGCCATTCCCTATCACTCCTCCCTGAGAGAGACTTCACCCTGAGTCATAAGGAAAAGGGGATGGTGTATTCTCTTAGCTACTTCCTGCTGAAAAGGGACGCTGTGGGTTTCAGGGTGAAGATCTTCTCTCACTACTCTAAAGGGCCCCTTTGGCAGTAGGAAACACATAGACTATTATGGAGATTGATTTTGGAATTTAGATGCACTCTTATTGATTGTGCTTGGCCGTACATGTTCATATCCTTGAAGATGTATCATGGGGGTGTTGCAACCTAGAAGACACAAATTTGACTAACAAATTTTAAGTACATGAGTCAAAAATTATGGAAAAGTAAAAGAAAAGATTCTTTCATTGTTTTACAAACCCTCCCCCAGGTCCCCTCCACCATGTAGCCCTCGCTCTAGTCTCCTGTGATGACAGAAATACCTAGTTATATATCTCTTTTAAACAGTTTTCTCCCTCCTCTGTTTCAGTGCAGTATACATTATTGAACCCATCTTACTCAGTCTCTCCCCAACCCCAAGGACAGTCCCATTCTACAACAGTGGCCTAAGTGCCCATCAACAAACGAATGGCTAGAGAATATACTCTTCTAAGATGTTGTTGTTATTGTGTGCCATCAAGTTGGAACAGACCCCTAGCTGACCCCCATTGGATTTTCAAAGAAAGTTAATAGCATGGGAGGAGATTGCCCATGAATTTGTTTTAAATTATCACCCAATTCACATCTCTGTAGTGTAAAAGAGAATGAAACTCTCAGAGATAGGATCAGAGAAAAAAATTACTTAAGAGGGGATAGAAACATTAATGCCATGGAAAACTATAAAAAGGAGAAATGAAAGTACTTGATAATGCTTTGAAATAATGGGAAACAAGTGTAATCATATTGTCTCTCTATATATGTTAGCATGACATTCAGACACTTTCTGTGACTGTAAGATAATCTGGAAGAACAATTTTTGCCCAAGACAATGGTAATTCAGATTTTATTGATTTTCAATGAAGTTACCACCACAAGGATATTGGAAACTTTGATGGCTACTTGTCTTTTACAGATGGGAAGAAAATATTTCTTTGAATAGTGGATGGTGATAGTTCTAAAGAAATACTGAGATTTCTGGTCTATTTATTTTTTTAAATCCACAACAAGCTTTCCTCTCACATTTATTTCCTAACATATATTTCCAACGTCAACTGTATATAGAAATGAGGATTAAGTAAGATGCTCAATTATCTCAAGCTTCTTTTTCAGAGTCTCATGCTTAGGAGAAATAAACAAATAATGAGAAAATTATCCCTTCTAAGGGATCTAACCAAAACAACAACAATAAAATTAACAGTATTATATATGTTAAGTATCATCTAATACCTCAACATACTAAAACTTGGAATTAAAAAAAATCACAACTGAAAGTCATTTTCAAAACAAAAAATTTAAGTCATTAAAAAAGAGGAAAAGGGAAAATAATGCTAAAGAAAGTACAAACTAACAATTTTATGTCACATAATTAGGCTCTGCAAAGAAATTTTTTGAAGAGGTTTGTTTTTTCCCCTCCAAAAAGAAGAATTTTAAAAAAACATTTCTGTGCTGTTGCAATGAAATAGAACCTCTACAGACAAGCAAAACATAAAATGAGTTTAACAGAGCATTTCAGCATAGTAATTAACCATAACTTTGCTGGACAATTTTTCAACATGCAACAAACACTGTTCCATGACTTTACATACTTTTACAAACTTTACATACATTTTCCTATCCAGTCTATAAGGAAATTCAATTTGGAGAAGTTGTAGGTCACCCCATATTCTTAATGCCCCTGCACATATTTGAGTAATTTATCAATACAGTTTGCACAAGAGAATTTTGTCTATATATCTCCAGAGGAGCAGTGGATTTGAATCATCTAGGCTTGCCAGTGAAATCCCATACCACTAAGCCACTGGGTTTAGAAGATGCCATGGTACTAGGAACATTATAGTCAATGATAGAAGGATTATGGCCAAAAACAGAGAGTACCAGAGAAATATCTATCTGTGTTTCATTGACTATGCAAAGGTATTTCACTGTGTGGATCACAAACAAATTGTAGCAAATTCTTTGACAAGAATGGAAACTCCAGAACACTTGATTGTGTTCATATGAAACCTCTATTTGGATCAGGAAGCAGTCCTCAGAACAGAGCAAGGAAACAAAGCATGGTTCAAAATCAGAAAACGTTATGTGTCAGGGATGCATCCTATTTCCATACTTTTTCAATTTCTATGCAGAATAGATCATTCAGGAGGCTGGACTTTATGAGGAGGAATGTGGTATCAGGATTAGAGGAAGACTCATCAACAACCTACATTATGCAGATGACACAACCTTGCTTGCTGAAACTGAGGAAGACATGAGGTGCTTGCTGCAGAAGGTCAAGGACTGTAGTCTTCTATGTGAATTAAAGCTTAACATCAAGAAAACAAAGATTCTCAGGGGAGCTCTGGTGGCCTAGGGGCAAGAAGCTGCACTGCAATCCCAGAGACATGCTGTTCAAATCCACCAGATGCTCTGCCGGAAAAGGAGGGGCAATCTTCTTCTGTACCAGTCAGATCTGATTTGAAGGCACACATACACAAAAAATAATTAAAAAATTAAATAAAAAAGACAAAGATTCTCACCACTGGGGCCAATTTGCAGCAGCATGATAGATGGAGAAAAAAATTGGGATTGTTAACAACTTCAGCTTGCTTGGTTCTATAATCAACACTCTTGGCACCAGCAGACAGGAAATCAAAAGATGAATTGCACTGGGAAAGTCTACTGTCCAGGCCCTCTCTAGAGTACTGAAGAGCTATGATGTCAGTCTGGAGACTAAGACAAGCCTGATAAGGGCTATGGTCTTTGCAATTACAAGTTATGCATTAGAGAACTGCACGATGACTAAGGATGAAAGAAGAAGGATCAAAGCCTTTGAGTTGTGTTGCTGGAGAAGACTGTTGAACATTGGTGGACTGCCAGGAGAACAAACAGGTCTGTCCTAGAGATGGTGAAACCAAGTTTATCCCTAGAGGCAAGGATTTCGAACCTCTGTCTCACATACTTTGGGCACATGGCAGGAGGGACCAGTCCTTGGAGAAGGACATCATGCTTGGAAGAGTGGAGGGACAGTGCAGCAAAGGAAGATCCAGGATGAGATGGATTGATTCAGTGAATGGAGAAATGGTATTAGGTCTGTTGGAGATGATGAGATTGGCTCAGATAGGGCAGGATTCATAGCTAATGTACATAGGGTCGCAAAGAGTCACAGGCCACCCGATGATAGCATAACAACATAATACTAATAACAATATAATAACAACAGCAACGTTAATATACTTACATGAAGGTGAGAACAACATATTAAGTATTCTGTCTCAGGATTTTAATTATACTGACAACTTGTATGTTTTATGTGTTCTTTGCCCCAGTTTTAACTGGTTAAATTAAGAATCATATGGCACTGTGAGTATCAAATGTATTAATACTTATAAAACACACTTAAAATAGTACTCAGTGTTGTTGTTGTTGATTGCATTTTAGTTTGGTATGACTCATAGCGACCCTATGAACAAAAGTCCTAAAGCCTCTCTATAACTATTGTCATTTGTCACAGTTCATAGAGATTCCAGAGGCATGTTGTTAGATATTGTTAAAATGGTATAAATTATTTGAATGGTCCTATTTATTCAGCTAGCTATCTAAGATCATTCCAGATTTCCCAGCAAAGACTGGTAACACAGTAGAAGGCACATACACAGGACATCTGGTTTCAAGTTCCAGCTCTGCTATTGGGCACAGGGACCTTCAATTTCCTTTTAAACTGATTTCCAAGTTTTCTCATCTGAAAAATAATAAAAAGGTTGGGTTGTATTATCTCTAGAGATAATGGAGCGTTTGGTTCTGTTACGCAGAATCACCAAGGGTCAGAGACAACTGAACAGCAGCTAGCAACAACAACAACAACAACGACAAAAGTCTCATGGCCTCTGCACTCATTGGTTCATCAGCAGTAGTCATTAGACACTTCAAGGTAGAGAAAAGAAAATGATCCCAAGGGGAAAAAAAGATAAAAACCCAAATGAGAAGGAATGTGAAACACAAGAGGGTTCATGTTCATTTCCAAAGAAACAAGAATCATTTAACCTTTTTCTAAATCTAAATCAATTCTTTTTTTCTCTCCTCATTGAGTAATCCTTAGAGATAATTCTCCTCAAATAGAAAAGAGGAAAAATTTGCTCTCTTTTCCCTTAGATATAAATCAGCTCTCAGTATCAGTGATGAATTAATTTATTCTTACACAGTAACATTCTTTTCATCATTAGAAATCTAGTTTATCAGTAGTCTCATTACTGTATTTATTTCCTTGCCACATAACAGCAGAAATTATTAAATTTCTTCAATTTTAATGTAAGCTTTAAGAAAAAATAAATCTAGAAGTAGCATTAATATCTTCATTAAATTAGAGTGATATAAAAATGAACTTTTTGTTTCTTTACTAAATGTTTACTATAAAAAGCAATATCAACATTCAGAAGTGCATCTTAAACAAATGGTTCACAATGACCCCGCAGAGGAGTCCACGTCTAACTCTATGTCAAACAACTCTGAAGCTGGCCTCCATTAGATGATAATCATGCTCACAGGAGGATTTGAAGAATACAGAAAGGTCCTATGAACAATCTCCACTTCTCCTTCAGCAAAAAGGATTGACAAGGAAAGGATCTACTCTAGAGTGTGAACTTTAGACATAACACTGACACTTGGCCAGCTTGGCCTTTTTAGTGGAAAAAGTAGAACAGAATGCCAGTGTTGTTTATGTATGTATGTTGTTGTGCCATTAGCCTGAAATCAACCCATACCTGATCCTACATTGGGTTTTCAGAGGCAGTTTAATCACACGGGAGGAGACTGCCCATCTTTCTCCCATCAATCAGCTGGTGGATTTGAACTGTGTATCTCTGGAATTGCAGCACAGATCCTTACCACAAGGACACCAGAGATCCCTGTATGTTGTTGTTATGATGTGCCATCAAGTCTCCTGTGACCCATAGTGACCCTATGTACAGTAGCTCTAAAACCTATCCTGTCCTGAGCCAGTCTCACTAATTCCCACACACCAACTGTCACTGCCCACTGTATCAATCCATCTCATCTGGGGTCTTCCTCTCCTGTGTTGTCCCTCCATCCTTCTGAGGGACCAGTCTCTCTTGGCCACGTGTCCAAAGTGTGTGAGACAGAGCTTCAAAATCCTAGCTTCCAAGGAGAAACTTGGTTTCACCCTCTCTAAGACAGACTAATTTGTTTTCTTGGCGATCTCTGGTATGTTCAAGACTCTTCTCCAGAAGCACAATTCAAAGGCATCAGTTCTTCTGTCATCCTTACTCACTGTCCAGCTCTCTGATGCATAGCAAGTAATTGTGAAGTCTGTGGTCTGGATTATGTACACCTTAGTCTCTAGACTGACATCATTACTTTTCAGTACTCTGCAGAGGTCCCTGACAGCAGATTTACCTAACACAATTTATCTTTTGATTTCCTGACTGTTGGTGCTAAGAGTGTTGATTATGGAGCCGAGCAAGCTGAAATTGTTAACAACCTCAATATCTTCTCCATTAATCATGGTGCTACCAATTGGCCCCGTGGTGAGAATCTTTGTCTTCCTGATGTTGAGCTTGAATCCATATTGAAGTCTACAGTCTTTGTCTTCAGCAAGCGCTCCAGGTCTTCTTCAGTTTCAGCAAGCAAGGTTGTGTCATCTGCATAATGTAGATTGTTGATAAATCTTCCTCCAATCCTCTGCTGCATTCCTCTTCACAAAGCTCTGCCTCCTAAATTATCTGTTCTGCATATAGATTGAAGAGGTATGGAGACAGAATGCATCCCTGACACACGACTTTCCTGATTTTGAACCATGTAGTGTTTCCTGCTCTATTCTGAGGACTGCTTCCTGGTCCAAGTATAGGTTTTGCATAAGGACAATCAAGTGTTCTGGTGTACCCATTTTCCTCAAGGTTAGACACAATTTGTTGTGATTCACACAGTCAAATGCCTTTGCGTAATCAATGAAACACAGATAGACATTCTTCTGGTATTCTTTGCTTTCTGCCAAGATCCATCTGACATTGGCAGTAATGTCTCTAGTTCCACAACCTCTTCTAACACAAACCCTGCTTGCATTTCTGGTAGTTCTCTGTCAATGTACTGTTCCAGTCATTTCTAGATAATCTTCAGCAGGATTGTGCTAGTGTGTGATATTAGTGATATTGTTCAAAATTTCAACACCCTGTCAGATCACCTTTTTTTTTTTTTTTTTGGAATGGGAATAAATATGGATCTTTTTTAATCAGTTGGCCAAGTAGTTGTCTTCCAGATTTCTTGGAACAACTTGGTGAGTACATCCAGGGCAGCATCTGTTTGTCAAAAGATGTCAATTGGTATTACATCAATTCCTGTATGTTTTTCTTGTTGATTGCAGTTGAGTCAAGCATGACTCATAGTGACACTATGAACAAAAAGCCTGAAGCCTTTCTATAACTATTGACATTTATCCAAGTCCATAGAGTTTCCAAAAGAATGTTGTTTAGAAAGTGGATGCCAATATTTTAAAAAAATCTTCTGTCATCTAGTTGATTAAGACTCTTGGTTACTTTACAGCAGAATTCCTTTAAGGAAAGGGTCTGTCCATCTTTCTCTAGTGGAGCAGATTCAAACAACTGATGTTTTAGTTAGTAACCCAACATGTAACACACTACACAACCAGTATGCCTTTAATAAGTAATAATCTGGAGTGAATAAATATGAGATGCTAAGGGAAGACTGAAAGGAACACATACCTACTCTAATTGGAATAAAGAAGAACTTCCTAATTGGGTAGTGTTTTAGCTGAGCTCTGAAGCATGAGCAACAATTTGTACAGTGAATATAGGGGATTTCGCTGCTGAAGTGGAGAGGACTGGTCTTTTAGACGAAGGGAACAGCATGGCATATGTAAATACTTGAGAAAGCATGTTGTATCCCCAGGACTTTGAGAATGATCAGAACATAGTATACCAAGAAGAGGTATTGGTGAGATACAGAGGCGAGCAGGGGATACACAGCCCACTAAATATCATCTTAGTAAGAACTATCTTGGCTTCAATGAGGTATTACTGGAGGTTAGCTCTAGTGGCCTAGAGGCAGGAAGCTGTGCTGCAATCCTGAAAGCATGTAGTTCAAGGCCACCAGCTGCTCTGCAGGAGAAGGATGGACAATCTCCTCCCGTGTGATTAATGGCCTCTGAAAACCCACTAGAGGATCAGCTATGGGGCAGTTCTAACTCTATTGTACACCACCACCACCACCACAGTGTTTGCTTTTTCAAAAGCGTTATTTGATTTAATATGGAAAAATTAGCTACAGGAGGGCCTTGGGGTAGAAATTCGTCTTAGTAAGAAGGCACTGCATCAGTTTGATGGCTTCCTTACATTTTAACCAAAGGACAAGGCCTACCTAATATATTTTATGAGCATTTTTTTTAAAAAATTCGAAACCTAAGGATCTCCGGTGGCATAATCTGTAGGGAGTTATGCTGCTAACTGAAAGGCCACACCCCCCCTAGCATTTCCTTTTCATCAGCAGTTCCAAAGGAAAAGATGGGCAGCCTCCTCTCATGCAATTTACAGACTCATAAACACACTGGAGAGTCAGCTATGAGTTGTTTCTGCATTAGAAACAATGAGTAGGGGCTTATTTTTTATACAGAACTACCTCCTATTTTAGCTTTCAATATGAATTACATTTTAACATCTCTTAACATTGAGAAAATAAGCGATCCTCACCACTGGACCAACAGGCAACACCATGATAGATGGAAAAAAGAGTGACGTTGTCAATAATGTCCTTTTTATTTGAATTTGTAATCAATAGTCAGGGTAAAAGCAGTCAAGAAATCAAAAGATGTGTCACCTTTAGAAAATCTGCTGTCAAGAACTTCTCCAAAGCACTAAAGAACAACGATGTCAGTTTAAAGATTAAGGTGCGCCTGATCCAAGCCATGGTCTTTTCAATGACTTCTTATGCATTTGAAAGTAATTCCGTGAATAAGGATGGCAGAAGAGGAATTAATGCCTTTATTATACTCTTTTTTTAAAGTGCTTTATAGTATACTCTTTATTGCTAAAGAGTACTGAATATCCATCCCACGAATGTTCAAAAGAACAAGTAAGTTGGAGGAAGTGAAACAGGATGCTCCTTAAAGGCAAAGATGTTACAGTTTCATTTCACTTGCTTTGAGCATGTTATCAGATGGTAATAATAATAGTCCTCAGAAAAAAGACATCATACTGTGACAACTGGAGGTTCAGAGAAGGAGGGGAAGACTCTCATCAAGATGGATTGATACAGTAACTACAGCAATAGGTTCTGATATATTAGAAATTATAAACATGGCATAGGACAGGGAAGAGTTCAGGTCTATTGTTCAAAAGTTTGATATGTGTCACAGTCAACTTAATGGCACCTAACAACAACACTAACCCATTTTGCAACACTGAACAATCATTTAGAATGCATTTACTTCCTAAAGCTGTGATGGTGATTAAAGCTAACTGTTCATTCTAAAGACTAGTATAAATCCAAGAAATTAAGCAATATTTTTTCTGAGTTCCTGGAAAGGTAGATTGCTAACTTATGTATAGAAAACAAGTAAAGATAAATATATAGAATATAAAAACCTCTCTTTTCTGAAGAGCTTACACTTTAGAGAAACAAAACATAATAAAATGGTAAAGGAAAAAAGCAGCATAGAGCATTGCAATACATTAAGCAAGATTCAAGATTAAGTGCTAAGAGCTGCAAAATTATATATACAACATGATCTCATCCATGTAAAAATAAATAGGCACATAAAAATATTCAAAGGAAATTCATCAGAATTTTAATACTGGTTCTTGTTTGATATAAGATTATAGAAAATTTCTGCTTTCTTGATTAGTTTGGCTATTATATTTTTAAAATGTTATTGAGTTGTCAACAAAATGAAAAATAGCTGTGCTAATAAAGGAACTGAATAAAGAGGAGATTGAAATAGGAGGAATACATTAAGTACTACTTTGAAGAAAATTTCACTTAGACAGGTGGTGACAGAAGAAGAAGGGGGAGGAAAATAGAACTCTATGATTTCCCAAGCTCAATTTCTAAGCAATCTACTTCAGAGCTTTGAAGTCAACCAGGTCACTAATCAACATTCGTAAGATATTTTCTGTCATGAAGAACTGTGGTTGTGCCCATTAAGAAATACTTAATGATGGTATCTTCCTTTAAGTAACAGATGTGTAATACCAAGGGAGCTCTGGTGGCCTAGTGGTAAGAAGCTGCACTGCAATCCCAAAGGCATGTGGATCCAATCTGACAGATTGCTCTGCATAAGAAGGATGATCAATCTCTTCCTGTGCTGTTCACTGCCTCTGAAAACATGCTAGAAAGTCAGCTATGAGTTGGTTCCCATTGGACAGCATACGACAACAACTCTAAGGGTAGCACACATGGTGATGTACAAGTCCAACATCATTTGACTTTTGAGTCACAGCAACCCTTTAAACAACACATCTGAACCTGACCCTATGGTGCACTAGCCTCACAATTTCTAAAATATTCTCAAAACCATTATTATCGTCATTGTATCAATCTATTGTGTTGAAGATTTTCCTCTTTTGCTGAACCTCTTTCTTTCCTGGCATGATGATGATTTTTTTTTCCTCCAAGCAATGGACCCTGCCCAAAATATGTAAGACAAAGCTTCACCATCCTTGCTTCTGCGTTTCACAATCCTTGCCTCTTGCACATAACCTTATACTTGGCTAAATAGTGGGGGGTTTTTGTCTTTTTCTCCTTGCGACTCATAGCGACCCTGTGTACAACAGCCCTAAACTCTGCTTTGTCCTGTGCCAATCGCACTGTCTCTGACACTCCCATCCCGATTATCCCAGTCACTGAATCAATCCACCTCATAGAGGGCCTTCCCCTCCTGCGCTGTCCCTCCACCCTCCCAAGCATGATGTCCTTCTCCAAGGACCGGTCTCTCCTCACAACATGTCCAAAGTATGTTAGACGGAGCCTCAGAATCCTTGCCTCCAAGGAGCCACCCGGTTTAACCCTGAGCAAACTTTCATCCTGGAACATTTGGTGGTTCAGTACTGCTTTCCCTTTCCTGAATATGAATCTTAAACTGATTTTCATGAGGTGCTTTGCTATGTGTTGTTTTTAAATTCACTCTGTGTATATTTTTATTCTCATTTATTTCTTTTCAATTTGACAACAAAAGCCAATCATTTGGCTAATCAAAAGATAGCTTGTGTGTGTGTGTGTGTGTGTGTGTCTTTGCTATATATAGAACACTAGAATTTTCAGACAGTAAATTACATGAGAAGAGAGTCTCAATCTTTTACTCACAGAGGATCTAGTGGACTCAAAGCGCTTACCTTTGGTTTGACAGTGCAATTCCTTACTGCTAGCCTATCCAAGCAATATTAATGTTCTTATTTGAACACTGTTACTACTACTTCCTTCTGATCATTAGCCTGACCTCTTTCTCACCCTTCTTTCTCTTCTCTTTTCCTCCCTCCTCTGTCCTTTCATAATTTAGGGAAGGTAGAAACCCTATCTCAGAACCACAGTAAGGGATAATTATTGAACTATATCAGTAAAATGCTAGATAAAAAAAAAATATGCTTCCTTAAGTCCATTTTATCTTCACTAAATTACCTTTTGCTTTTAATCCCCAAAAGGACAGACACGTTCTGCAATGTGTGTGATATACATTCTAATGAGATCCAAGCAGTTGTTCTGCACTACTACCAAGATATTCAACCTCTAAGATATTAAAATAATTGAAGGCCTTTTGATAAAGACAAGAAATTAAGTATTCTCCTATCTCACTGTTCCATGTGGGAGTTAAATATTACTTGACTCAGCCTCGCAGATGAGGATACACTGGCTTGCCTTTGCAAGTGCATTAACACTTTCTAGGGTGATGCAATGTCTTTTAGTCACATGCATGAGCTAGATAATTTTTGTATGAAAATAAATACTGTTAGTTGTCTAGCAAAAAAAAGTCTAGATACCCTGGGAGAGTAAAATTTTAAATGGTAAATGAAATTTGAGAAAATGAAAATTTAATTCCAGAGCAATGAGTACATCATATTCTTGATAATCTAATTCACTGCAATAAATGATGTACACGTTAATAATCTGTGGATAATTAATAATAATAATTATTATTAACTTTAGAATAATTTTCAGTTTTTCAGTCTCTGTGTGTGTGTACCGTTGAATCTGATCCAACTGGCACAGGAGAAAATTGCTCCTCCTTCCTCAGTGGAGTATCTGGTGGATTTGAACTATGTGCTTTCAGGATTGCAGTGTAGCTTCTTGCCACTAGGCCACCAGAGCTCCCTTCAGTTTTTTATTCTTGGGGGGAAAGTCAATATTAGTCTACCTGGTTATATGTCAGATGTTTGGGGGGGAAAGTGACCCAACAAACTAAGTATGTTGTAAAGAAAGAAATAAACCAGAAGCGTATTACATCACTTATAGTGACTACAGACTTCAGCTTTACCAAAGCAGGCTGAATTTTATGTTATTTTATTCAAATGTGATACACATAGAATGCTTAACTACATGTGTTTTTCATTTTATATCTTTTTCAGGATTTTTAGCTGATATGATTAATTAATTTATATCTTTCAGCTGACCATATAGTTCTAATTTTTGTTTAGAGTCTATTGTATAATAATAAGTTAGGAGGGAGCTCTGGCAGGCTAGTGGTAAGAAGCTGTGCTGAAAAGGTATGCAGTTCAAATCCACCAGCTGCATTGCAGGCGAAAGACGGGCAATCTCTTCTGTGTGATTTACTGCATCTGAAAACACACTGAAGGGTCAGCTATAGGCCAGGTCCAACTTGACAGTACTCAACAACAATAAGTGGAGTGAGTAGTAGTCAGTTAAAGAGGACTAAAGCTACGTGTCTGGATAATTCCAAAAGAGTTTGACAATTGATTTGCTTGAATTTTATATAATATGAAAATATTTAATTAAGCAATATCACTATAATTGATGCAATCAACATTTCTAATTTACTATGTAAAACTCAGATCAAAATGGACCAGTCACATCCAGATCTTTCTCTATTTAATTATTTACACTTCATAAACACAAAGGAACCCTAGGGATATAATGGATAAGAACTTGGCTACTGACCAAAGACTAACAGCTTGAACTCACTAGGGTTTCTTAGAGAAATTTTCTGGAGATCTGCTTCCTTAAATATTCTTGTTGTGTGGTGTGGAGTTGATTTCGACTCATAGTGACCCTAAATGGTAGAGGAGACCTCTGTAGAATTTCCTAGGCTGTCATTGCTATTGAAGTGGATTGTTCAGTTATTTCTCCCTTTACAGCCAATGATAGGCTTAAATCATTAATCTTTAAACCAGTGCTCCACCAGGGCTCCTTCCTATAAAGACTGTAGTTGCTAGGTTCCATTTGTCACTTCTGATTGGTAACTGTTCCAGGTACAACACAATGAAAAACTTCTCTGTCCTGCACCATCTTTGTAAACATTACTATGTTTAAGACTGTTGCTGCTATGTGGATCATGATCCCCTGTGTATATCCACTTCACTGGGGCCATCATCTGACTCTCTACCAAACATGCTGTTCTTCTCCAGAGTCTAGTCTCTGTACCTCTTCTAAAACAGATTTACTCATTATTCTTATAGTCCATGTTGCATTTACTATTTTTCAGTCATGTCCTAATTCAAAGGCATTAATTCTTCTTAATCTTTCCTTATTGATTATTCAGCTTTCATGTGCATAGGATGTGACTGAAAATATTTTGTCTTGGTTCAGTTACACCTAAGTCTTTTAAGGGACATCCTTTCTCATCAATACTTTAAAGAAGTCTTTCACACAAGGTTTTACCCAATGCAATGTGTTGTTTAATTTCTTGACTGCTACTTCAATGGGTATAGGTTGTGGATTTAAGAAAATTAAAGTCTTGACTATTTCCTTCTTCATGTTACCTACTGCTACTGCTGTAAGGATTTCTGTTTGTTGAGCTATAATCCGTATTAAATGCTAGAGTTTTTTTTATCTTTATCAGTAAGTGCTACTTTTTCTATATAATGCCATTTAGGAGAAAGATGGGTAATCTCCTCCCGTGTGATTAACTGCCTCTGAAAACACATGGGAGGCTCAGCTATGGGTCAGATCTGACTCAACAGTATACAACAACAACAGTAGGAAGCAACTCATAGCTGACCTTCTTGCTTGTTTTCAGAGGCTATAAATCACACCTGAGGAAACTGCCCATCTTTCTTCTAAGAAATAGCTAATGGATTCAAATCACCTGCTTTTGAATTGGCAGCACAATTCCTTACCCACTAGGTCATCAGAGTTCCCCAATAAATGTGTCAAGTCTTTTAAACTTCAGCAAGTAAGGTTTTGTTTTCTGCATATAACAGTTTGATAATGAGTCTACCTCCAACCAAGACGCTGAATTCTTTTCATGTAATCCAGCTTCTCAGGTAATTTACTCAGTTAACAGATTAAGAAGAGAAAAAGGATATAACCCTGGTACATAACCTTTCTTGATTTCAAATGATACACTTTCTCCCTGTTACTTTTTAGAACTATCTCTTTGTCTATGTATGGGTTCTTCATGGGCACAATTAAAATGTGATTGGGTTCTCATTTTTAACAATGTAATCCATAATGTGGTATGAGCTACAAAGTCAAACACCTTTGCATAAACAATGAAACATAAACAATTTTTGGTATTCTCTTCTCGCAGCCAAAAGCCACCTGATAATAACAACATCTTTTATTCCACATTAGCTTCTGAATCTCTTTGAATTTTTCAGTTCTTTTGACATACTGATCCAACCATTTCTTTATTATCATCAGAAAGTTTTTCCTTGTATATGGTATTGTTTGATAGTTTTAGATTCAGGTGGATCATGTCTCTTTGGAATGGGAATAAATATGGATCTAATCCAGTCAGTTGTTCAGGTTGATTTTCCAAATTTTTTGGCATAGATAAGTAAGTGAAAATGTATCAATGTTTATTCTATCAAGTCCTGAAACATTGTTCCCCAATTCCGTCAGTCCATCTTGAATTTATTTCTACAATAACACCACATTTTAATCATATATTTCCTCCTGAAATGACCAAGTGTCAATAAATTAATTTTGTACAATGGCTCTGTGTGAATCTTTAATCTTTTCTGATGCTTACTGCATTATTTAATATTTTTTCCCACTGAATACTTACGTGTTGCAACTCAAGATTGAATTTGTCTTCATATATTTAATGATAATATTTCTTCCCGAGCCACTATCTGAAATCTTCTATTCAGCATTTTTACTTCATTTCCCCTCATTTGCTTTTAGCTACTTTACATCAAAAGCAAGTTTCAGTATCTATTCTGACGTTCATTTTAGTCCCTTCTGTACTTCCTATATGCTTTACTATCTTTTGTTCCCTTCATGTTACTTCACAGCTTACTTGGTTCTGTGTCATTAGTGTTCAGTGCATCCAATCTATTCTTGAGATGGTCTCTAAATTCAAGTGAAATACACTTTGACAATCCAGGATTTGTCTTAATTTCCTTCAAATTCAACTCATATGTGCATATGGACAATTGATAGTCTGTTCCTACCCTAGTTCCGACTGATGATTTGGAGCTTCTGCATTGTTTCTTCCCACAGATGTAGATGATTTAATTCTGGTGTGAAAATCATAAAGATTACAGCTTAGGAAACCATATGAGGCAATTCGTCTTTGTCTCTTTGTGTCGTTAAGGATAAGAATTGTATCAACAGAATCAAACAACAAGATATAATTTAGGATTTCTGCTTCTTCCAGCTACACAGCTGTACTTTCAACTCAAGAGTCACACAATTTGAATCTACCAGCTGTTTTCAGGGAGAAAGATTGGAAGTTTCCTCCCATGAGGTTTACTGTCCATGAAAACTTTCTGAATGGTCAGATGTGAGTCAGTTCTGACTCAATAGTACCTAACAACAACAGCTACCAGCTACGCAAAAATATCTCCCTGGCAGTGACTGTTCTAATATCACTCACCCTATTTTGTCTAGTTTGGGCACAATGTTTGCAGTTCTGTTTTGTTGTTTTTAAGTGCCATTGAGTCAACTACAACTCACAGTAACCCAACAAATAACAGATCTGAATCTTATTCTGTCCTGTGCCATCTTCATTATTTCTGACATATTTAAGCCCCCTGCTGCCGTCACTGTGTCAATCTTTCTCATTGAGGGTCTTCCTCTCTTTAGCTGGTCCTCCACCTAGCCAGCATGATGTCCCTTTAAAAGCACTAGCCTCTCCTAAACACATGTGAAAAGTATGTAAGATAAAGCTTCACCATCTTTGTCTCCAAGGAACACATTGGCTTCACTTTCTCTAAGACATGTCTGTTTATTCTTTTGGCAATCTGTGGGATATTCAGTGATTTTCTCCAACATCACAACTCAAAGGCATTAATTTTTCTTCTTCCATCTTTATTCATGGTTCAGCTCTCAGCTACATAGCAGGTGACTGGAAAGAGTATGTCTTGAATAAGGTACACCTTAGTCTTTAGACTGATGTCTATGTTCCTCAGGACTTTGGAGAAATCCTTGACAGCAGACTTCCCCAAAGTTATAAATCTCCGTATGTCTTGGCTGCTGGTATCAAGAGTGTTGATTGTATATCCAACCAGGAGGAAATGGTTGACAATTTCAAACATTTTGCCATCTATTATGTAGTTGCCCATTGTCCCAGTGCTGATAATTTTTGTTTTCTTGATGTTGAGATTTAATCCATACTGAAGGCTGCAGTCCTTGACCCTCTGTAGCAAAAGTCTCAAGTCCTCCTCACTTTCAGCAAGCAAGGTTGTGCCATCTGCATAATGCAAGTTGTTGATGAGTCTTCCTCAAATTCTGATGTCACACTCAGCTTCTCAAATTATTTGTTCTACATGCAGATTGAACAGATACAGAGAAAATATATAACCTTGATGCACACCTTTCTTGATTCCAAACTATGCTATTTCCCCTTGCTGTATTCAGCTTTTAGGTGTAGATATAGGTTATGTGTTTCTTTTTCTTTTTAAAATTTTATTATTTGTGTGTGTGTGTGTGTGTGTGTGTACCGTCAAATTGGATCTGACTGGTACAGAAGGAGGTTGTCCCTCCTTCTCCAGCAGAGCGTCTGGTGGATTTGAATCTCTCACCTCTGGGACTGCAGTGCAGCTTCTTGCCACTAGGCTACCACAGCTCCCTAGGTATAGGTTTTGTATAAACATAATTAAGTGATCTGCAGTTCCTATTCTTCTCAGTGTCAGCCATAGTTTGTGATGATCGACATACTCAAATGCCTTTGCGGAGTCAATAAAACATAAATAGACAGCTCTCTGGTATTCTCTGCTTTCAGTCAAGATCTATTTGGCAGCAGTGCTGATATTCCTGGTGCCATGGCCTCTTCTAAACCCATCCTGACCCTCTGGCAGTTCTCTGTCAGTGTACTGCTCTAGTCATTTTCAGATGACCTTCAGCAATATTTTCCTGGCATGTGATATTATTGATATTGTCTGGTAATTTCCACATTCTGTGGAGTCACCTATCTTGGGAATGTGAACAAATATGGATCTCTTCCAGTTTGTTGGACAGGTAGCTGTCCTCCAAATTTCCTGACACAGACTGGTGAGTAAGTCTAGGGCTACATTTGTTAGTTGGAACATGCCAATTGGTATCCCGACTGTTCCTGGAACCTTATTTTTGCCAAAGCCTTTAACGCAGCTTGTAATTCTTCCCTCATCACCACTCGACCGTGATCATAATATAGATGGTGGGTGCAGGGCAGGACAGCCTGAGCACCATCTTCACTAGGTAGTAGTAACCAGGCAGATGGCAGACACAGCCAGAGTCAGCTGGAATGCCATCTTCATTTGGGGCAGCAGCTGCCATGCAGACCACAGGCAGAGGCCAAGGATGGTTTGACTGCCATCTTAGCCATAGAGCAGCAGGCAGACAAATAACAGGCACAGGCCAGGGCTGGCTTAATTTTGGAGTCCCCGGACAGATGGTGGTGTGACCAAGGCCTGAGCCATCCTTGCCAGGGTACCTGTTGATATCTGTTCACTTCCTCGCTTTTATGATTTGCTGTTAGGAATACAGCATGTATCCACCTATTGGCTATATTGTAGGCAGGAGGGCAGAGACAGAATGGGAGGGAAAGGCTTGAGAATTGCTGCTAACTTTATAACTGTGTATGTGTATGTTTGTTGTCCATAGTTTGCTCTTAGGAGTATAGTACATGTCTATCAGTTACTGTACTGAGGCAGCTTGAGAGCAACTGTGATGCTGGAAGATATGCCACCAATATTTTAATACAAATTAAATATTTTTATTTTAAGGTCATCCATGGTGGTCAGGTTTCATGAAACTTCCAGATTAAGACAGAGTAAGAAGATTAAATAGGTATGGAGAAAGGACACAACCCTGACACACACCTTCCCTAATTTTAAATCATGCTGTTTTCCCTTGCTCTTATTGTTTGCTTCTACCTTTCTCAGTATGCTATCCTTTTACAAAGACTAGTCCCTCCTGATAGTATTCTCAAAATATGTGGGATGAAGTTTCACTACACTTGCCTCTAAGCAGCATCCTGGTTGTATTTCCTCCAAGACAAACTTGCTTGTTCTTTGGCTAGTCCATGAGATATTCTGTAGTCTTCTCCAACACCATAATTGAGAAGAATCAAGTCTTCTTTTGTCCTATTTATTCATTATCCAACTTTCACATGCATAACAAATACTGAGAAAAGCATGGCTTGGGTCAGTCTTTAAAGTGACACTGTAGTTATGCAGCATTTTTGGAGCACAGATTTCCCTGACATCAAGTTTTCCCAACGTAACATTTCTTTTGATACCTTGACTACTGTTATCATGGGGTTTGATTGTGGATTCTGGTAAAATGAAGGCACTGACAACTTCAGTCTTTTCTCCAGTGATCACAATTTTGCATATTTGTTGAACAGTGAGGATTTTTATTATCTTGCTGTCAAGATGTAATACAGATTTAAGACTTTATTCTGTGATCTTCTACAGTAAATGTAGATCTTCATTTTCAACGAGCAAAGCTGTATTATCAGCATAACACAGGCTGTTGATCAGTCTTCCTCCAATCCTGATGACACATTTTTCTTATATAGTCTAATTTCTTGAATGATAAGCTCAGTTCACAGATTGAATGTTATTGTTGTTGTTGAGTATCATGGAGTTGGTATTGACTAATAGCTGACCCTTCAACAGGTTTTCAGAGGCAATTAACCACACAGGAGGAGATTGTCCATCCTTCTGTCGTGGAGTAGCTGCTGGGTTGCAGTGCAATTTCTTACCATTTTGGAGAAAGGATACAACCCTGATAAATATATTTTCTGATATTAAAGCATGCAATGTTTCCCTGTTCTGTTATTACACAGCCACTAAGAATCATATCCAAGATGTGTTGGTCCATAACTTTAGTTATCACAGCCAATGTTTTCACTCTCATTTTACACCATAGCACACATTACTCCCAAATGTAAGTCATGTGAAAAACAATAAGATACTAGATTTTTCTTTGTTTTTAAACTATCATACATGTACAATGTTTAGAGAGGAATAGGTGTATTTTTTAAGTTTTTAAGACTAGAGGACAGTTTCAGCCATCTATTTTCTCATAATTTGATAATCAGTGGGTTTTCACTTTTATTTTTCTTTCCATAGGACAAAAGTTCAGCATAGAAAACTCTCTCAATTCTGTTCTTATGAAATTTGAAGACAAAGCCAGAGATCACTTCCTTGTTCTCCTGAGTAGAGATGTGCATTGCATACTAGAGATCACATGATCTGGTCACCATGGCAACACTACTAAACCACTCAGGTATCCAAGGCAGTGTGGCTAGTGTTTTTGAGAAGACACTTGAAAATATATTTTATGTACTATTTTACAAAGATATTATCAAGGATTATGACTTAATTAGAAATTATTAGCTGAATAATTAAGTGATATTTTTAAAAGGAAATAACTTTTTATTATTTAATTTTTTAATTGAGATTTTCTTTGACGTTTATAAAGAAGTTGGATTTCCATTCATTAACTGTTGCACATTTGCCTCCCTGCCCTTTCCCCAGTTTTTGTTTGTTTTTTTCCCTTTGGAAAAAAAGTTCTTTCATTGTTATTATACAATCCCCCCCACCCCCGGCCCATTTTACTATGCAGCTTTTATTCTGGACTTTTGTCATACCAATAATACCTAATCATATATTTCTTTTATGCAGTTCTCTCCCTCTTCTGTTTCAATGCTGTGTACATTATTAATTAAGTGATCTTAAAATGGAAAAAATTATAAAAAGACTAGGGCCTATGATACCAAAAACATTCTACTGATAACACTAGAAATATCTACAGAAAGTATTCTGAGACACACTAAGAAAAGGCTGAATTAACTTAAAGAAGCAAAGAAATAGTCCAAATATGCTTATTATTTTCCTGAAAATTCATTCTCTTTATGAACTAGACCTTGTCCCAGACCCTTGCAGGTTCAGGAGAGGAACACAATCTAGTATGCTTAGGGGAGAGTTGGAGAACTTAGCCCAAATTTCTCTCATTGATGTCTTTGAGTTGTGGTGCTGGAGAAGAAGATTGAACATACCACAGACTGCCAAGAGAACTAACAGGTCTGTCATAGAAAGCGTGAAACCAAGCTGCTCCTTGGAGGCAAGGATTTTGAGATTCCATCTCACATACTTTGGGCAGGTAGCCAGGAGGGACCTGGAAAAGGTATCATGCTTGGAAGTGTTGAGAGACAGAACAGAAAGGAAGACCCTGGATGAGATGGATTATACAATAACTGGAGTAATGAGGGTAAGTGTGTCAGAGACATTGAGAATGCTTCAGGATAGCAGAGTTCAGAACTATTGTGCATAGGGTCACTATGAGTAGCAGTTAAATCAACGGCACATAAAAACAACTTAAGTTAAATCAATAGCACATAAAAACAACAACTTCAAATCACCATCCAGACATAAGAATTCTTTAATACAGTATCATGAACAATAAAACAATTCAGTATCATAGGAATCTTTTTGAAACAACTAATCTGATGAAGCTTATTCTTCTTCAACATAGATATCTCACTATTTCTTAGGACTTAGAACCAGGCCAGCCAATGAGCACTGTCCTTACCTATTATTCTGGCGCTCTGTTGGTGCAGCTTTTAGAAGTGAGAAATTACACAGCAGAGAAAGTGCTTGCAGCTTTGTGGCATTCTGTACAAAGCAAGTCCTTGATGGACATCAATGTCAAACCTCTCAATTTCATAATATAGAAGTATTCCACTGAAGGGTTAATTTTGAAGTTAAACGCAACTGATACAGTTATAAGGAAGCTTCTCAGAGCTTTTCGCTCCACTTAGCTTTACATTTTACCTATGAAAATTATAGCATGCAAAACCCAGGTGAGGGAAAGTCACATCACCCACATCATTTCATTTTAGATTTGCTGCTCTATTATTTGAACACCCTGCTATACTGTCCTGAGAAAAGTCATTTCAGCAAAGTAGTTTGCATAAAAAGGGTATCTTTGTATTATTTGCTTTCAGTGCAATATTTCAGGCTTGCTATAGAGTTAAAGGCTCTCTCCAAGATTTTATAAGATGACACAAGCATCACTGATATTTGCTCAAAAATACAAGCAACACTGTGTCTTTAGAGCAATGTTAATAAAACTTTAGTGTATTTCATTGACCCGATGGAAGCAAACATCTTATTTGAAATGATCTTAACATATTATATTGGAAAGGGGAAAAACACACACACAGAAATGTAAATACAAAAAGGATACACGTAGACATAATGCAAATAGAAAAAGTTCAGTCATACACTGCTTGCAACTTAACACACTCAACTATATTTTAAGCACACTTGCTATAAACAGACCCAATTTATTGCCACATAAATAAAAATATTAGCTTTTTTAAAAGTATCTGTATCACCTGGCCTTACTGCAATACAGATTGCATATGATTTTAATAGCAGTCAGAGAATTTAAGATGAGACAACTCGACCACACATAACAACAAACAGCTACACATCATACTTTATGAATTAGGTAAGAGGCTCTTTTCTTTAGAGCAATTATATAAAGAAAATAATCTAATGATGTTCATTTGCATTGAAGTATTTTGTAGGAGTTTGATTAACTTGGTAAAGTGGGTGTCTGCTTTGACTGAAAGATGAGAGCTATTTTAAGCCATGACAATTGATTACATAAGTATTTAGGAGAGGGTTTTAAATGCGTATTGTGATGTTACTGCATTGTTGAAAAATTCTGGTTGTAACAAATACACCAAAACCGACACTCTCAACTGGGCCAAGCAGCTGCTTGATCTCCACTGCAATTTACAAAGAAATATTGAGTGGAGCTCTAAACATATGGAATAGAACTCTGAACTGTGCTATGCAATCTGGAATAATACAGACTTTCTCCTGGACTGGGTATAGGCAGACCAATCATTTCCTTCCATAACAGTCTCAGTAATGGCATTTGTTTATGCAGAATAGAAAAACACAGGTATCACTCTAAAGGAGAAATAAGTAGGGTCTTATCTGATATAACTGTCACTGAAAATCTTTAAATGAAAATTGACCTAATGTGATATGTTTTAGAAGTTCACAACAACTGGTGGTTGTATGTACAGTGGTCTGAAATGTATGTGTGTATGTAGAGTGTACCGAGATGTTATATGGTTGTTTTAGATAATATATACAAAGATATAGGTGAATTGATTCTAGTAGTCATTAACTGAGGGACAACACATTCCTAAATTAAGTAAATGGTAGTATAGAGAATGAGTTAAGAGAGATGATTTAATAAGTAGAGTGAACACAAGGTGGAGGCTGAATAAATGCAAGAACTGAAAATGGCTAAGTACATGATGACATTGTATATGCTTTTTTTAGAAGTCCAGTAGGAAACACTGTTGCTTACCAAGCTGAAGACACATGGAATTAGAAGTAGAAGTGAGAATTATGTATTGAGTTAGGAGCTTGAAAATATGAAAGTAGTGCCACAGAATCACTAAAGAGAACTCACTGCTATGGTTGTTGTGTTGTTAAGTACCGTTGAGTTGATTGCGACTCATAGTGACCCTATGTACAATAGCCCTAAACCCTGCTCTATCCTGTGCCAATCTCACTGCCTCTGACTGATTACCCCAGTTACTGAATCAATCCACCTCACAGAGGGTCTTCCCCTTCTGCACTGTACCTCCACCCTCCCAAGCATGATGCCCCTCTCCAAGGACCTCTCCCTCCTTACAACATGTCCAAAGTACGTCAGACGAAGCCTCAGAATTCTTGCCTCCAAGAAATAGCCTGGTTTAACCCTCTCCAGGATGAATCTGTTTGTTTTCTTGGCAGTCATGGTACATTCAATACTCTTCTCCAGCACCAAAGCTCAAAGACATCAATTCTCCTTCTATCCTCCCTAGTCTTGTCCAAATCTCTGATGCATAACAAGTGATTGCAAAGACCACAGCCTGTATCAGATGCACCTTAGTCTCCAGAGTGACACCATTGCTCTTCAGTATGCTGGAGAGGTCCCTAACAGCAGCTTTTCCCATCGCAATACATTTTTTGTTTTCCTGGCTACTGGTGCCAAGAGTGTTGACCCTTTAGTAGCCTTCCAAGGTTGTACATCTTCAGGGGAAGAGAATGCCAAGCTTTCTCCAGTGGAGCACCTGGTGAATTTAAACCATTGACCAAATGATTGGCAGCCTGACATGTTACACACATTACACCACCAGGACTTGAAGATACCTACAGAGGAGCAAAATTATGGGAGATTTCCGTACTACAGGATCAGAGATAAACATTTCAGAGTTACCTTAAATACACAGAGTAACACTATACTTGCTCAAGGAAAATAGAGTTTTGGAAAGAAAAAACTAGAATGACAAAAATAAAGTCAGAAAAATTCACAAAGGGGCAAAGCAACACAAAAAATACTGATACTGTTCATAGAGTTTCTACTGATGAAATATTTTATCAGCTCTGATGGGGAAAAATATATCAAAGGAGGAGTCTTAATGGATGCTAAGCCTGTTAGTGACATTTGTTTGATGACTCCGAACAAAATTTCTGTAGGACATGGGCTTAAAATGCTCACAAATTTCCCAATTTATTAACATGAAAATGGATCAGGTTCAAAGAATAGCCTTCATCTGGAATACTTTCCAGTGATTTAATAGGGAATTCCCACCAGTTAATTTGAAGTTGCATCCTACTAAACCTTTGAGGATGAAGGATTTGGTTTTTAATGAGAAATTTGCATTTCATTATAATGATGTTGCCTCAAATGTAGAAATGATTGGGTGAATGGTAGGGACTGAGTAGTGTTTTGTTCTGTTATACACAGGGTTGATTAGCTATCAGTTGGACCAACAACAATATTCAACCCTCTGTCATTGGCTTATTATTCTCCACAAAAGCAAGGACTTCTTGGGACCAGATGGTCAGTAGTGACAGATTTCAGAAAATTTGTGGAAGACATAAAAAAACTTATAGTTAAAGACAGGCTAATATGAATAACGTACATTCTTTGCTGTATGTATTATAAATGAAACGCTTAGAAGTGACCTCACGAATTTCCATACCACAATCAGGCATCTGTAAAGTCAGAACTAGTCATGAAAAGTATCTTATTAGATTAGGTTGTTGAATATGCTATGCGTTATCTGTAAGGGGATCTTGATTCAGGATTACATGAGTCAGAAGTATATATTAAGAATGGAAGTAATTGTCAAGGAATAATAATTAATTTATTAATAATAATAATAATTAGGAAATTATTACCACTTTGAATGGACGGAAGTTAGGTGAAATAACAATGAACTAAGACAAAGGAACTATTTATAACCAGTAATAGTGCTTTGCATCAAGACTAACTTTGGCAACTGAATACATTTTCTTTTTTTTTTTTTTTTTTTTCCATTTTCTATTTATGATAAGATGAACAGGCTAAGAATTTGGATCGTTTTAATCATTAAAGAGATAGTGATCAGAAAATTTCAGTAGCAGTTAAGTTGACTCATGTCAAGATAATATTGTCTCTTTGTTGAACAAATTGGAATGTTAACTAAGAAAAGTCTATAGTTCAAGTCTAACAGCTACCAGCTACGGGAGAAAGACAAGGCAGTCTGCTTCCATAAACACTGATGACCTTGGGAACTATATGGGGAGATTCTACTCTGTCTATAAGGTTACTATGAGAAACTGGCTTGATAGCAGTGGGCTTGTGGTTTTTGTTTTTCTTTGGGGAGGGGGTGGATGGTAAACTGACTCAATAGTTAAATATATTAAAAAACCTTAAAAGAGAAAGAATCTATTTTTCTTCTGATGCCTTGTAATATTTTCTCTGGATAGCACTTATGACATTTATAAGTGTTAACATGATATTTTGATTATTTAGAGAGTTGCTCTGCTAATCCAAAGTCTATGCCTCTCTGGTTGTTCAAGTCCAACAGCAGCTGTATCGGGGGGAGGGGTGACAAATTTGGACAATCTCTTCTTATGTATTTGATTTAGTCTTGGAAACCCAATGAGTGAGTTATGAGTTTATTTCTAATTGACAATGATGGCCTAATTATTTCCCTTTCCCATTCTATATGAGAACTCCAGTTGCCTAGTGAGTAAAGAGTTGTGCTGCCAACTCAAGGTAGGTGGTTCAAATCCACCAGTCACTTCTGAGGAGAAAGATGTGAATTCACCTCCTGTGTTAGTTAGTCTCCAAAAACCTGCTGGAGGTTCAGTTATGAGTCAGTTCTGACCCCACAGCAATAAGTTTGAGTGTGTTTTTATTCCATGCTGCAAATTCCCTGAAGGCAGAGTAAGTTTTTGACTGATGTGTTATTATTTTTTTTCAATTACTTATTTATAGTAACTTCTAAAAATTATCTATGGAACAAAGAGTGATATGTCTTACACTAGGCAAAATACTGTCTTTTTAAATTGAATGGGATGTATTTCTGAACAGAAAATGACAAGGTACTGATTAGATAAATCAATTAGTGCAATTTATACAAGAAATTATCAAATTAGAAGCCAGCTTATTATAGTATAATAGTAAATCATCTTTCAGGGTTTATTTAGCTAAGTCTCTTGTTAATATCACAGGAGATTCCATTTCCCATAACTGGATGGATTTGCAATGTAATTCAGAGAAACTTCACATTTACTTCCATTGAGATTGTAGGAAGCTTGAGTAAGGAATCTGAGGTTCTCTGAAGGGGGACAAAATGTTGCTTACAAAATACGCATACAAGGAAGGCCAGTGAATAAACACTATCATTCAGATAAATGCATCAACAACCAGAGCCAAAGAAGAGGAAATAGAAGATTTTTACGAACTTTTATAGTTGGAGATCAATCAAACATGCAATCAAGAAGCATTGATAATAATGGGTGACTGGAATGCAAAAGTTGGTGACTGGAATGCAAAAGTTGGGAATAGAGAAGAATATTCAGTAGTTGGAAATCATGGACTCAGTGACAGAAATGGAGCTGGAGAGAGGATGACTGAATTTATCACAATCAATGACTTATTCATTGCAAATACATTTTATAAGATACCTAAACACAGGTTATATACATGGATTTCACCTGATGGTATGCATAGGAATTAGATTGATTAAATCTGTGGAAAGAACCACTGGAGAAGCTCAATATCAGCTGTGAAAACTAGGCCAGGAGCTGATTGTGGAACAGACCACCAGCTACTCATATGCAAGTTAAAGCTGAAGCTGAGGAAAATTAAACAAAATCCACGGGAACCAAAATATGACTTTGAGATACCGTGTCCTCTTGTCATGTGTAAATGACTGTTTCTTCATCTACTCTGCATGAACACAATTAAGTGTTCTAGAATTTCCATTTGTGATGTGAAGAGTTTAGTGTTCAACATGGCTTTCCTAGCCATCGAATCTGACTTTCCATGTGGATGAGTGAGAATATGTGAAAAGGTCATGTAAGCTTATCCAAAGGGAATGGCTACTCTTGTCATTAAATTGAGTAGATCCTGTAGCAGGAGGAATCTCAGCACCAGAAAAGAGTAAATAAGAGAATGTAACATGTCATTCAGAATCTTACACCAGCTAGATCTATGGCAGAAGCAACCATGGGCAAAGCAGAGGACCAGAGACTCAAGATAAGATGGAGCTGATCTGAGGACTGCTACCTCCCACGGAACCAGAGCTAAGAGTGTTTTGCCCAAGTTTGTTGGAGGACTGGGTCAGGGAAAGCCAATATTGACAAGACCGAGAAGACTGATGTTGGGATGAGTAGAAAGAGGTGTGGGAGCATGGGGATATGTTTGACCTTGTTGTCTTGTCAGGGAGAGTTCAACTTTGTGAAGTTGGTAAAGGTAAGATATGATTATCCCCATGTGACCCTTGCTCTTTTACATTATTCTTTTGAAGTTCATTTGTAATTTTTGTCATTCATAAAGTATTGCATACTCAAGAAAACATAAGTAAACATGAGATGGATCCAGCTGAAAACAAAGAATGCCAAAAGAATTTCTATTTGTGCTTTAATAACTATGCAAAAGCATTTGACTGTGTGGATCATAACAAATTATAGCTAGTCTTGAGAAGAATTAGAATCCCCGAGCACTTACTTGTGTTCGTGCAAATCTATAACTAGAGAAAGATACTATTGTGTGAATAGAGCAAGGGAATATTGCTGTGGGCCATCAGAACCAATCCATAGTTGATCCCTCTGGTGGGTTTTCAGAGACATTTAATCAAATGGGAGGAGACTGCCCATCCTTCTCTTATGCAGCAGCTAGTGGCCTCAAACCATATACCTTTGGGAAGCAGCATAGTTTCTTGCCACTAGGCCACCAGAGCTTCCTTACACCAAATGGTTAAAAATTAATCAAGTGTGGGTCAGTATTGTACCTTTTTTCCATACCTATTCAATCTGCATGCTGAGCAAATCATTAAAGAAGCTGGATTCTGTGAAGAAGAGTGTGGCATCAAGATCAGAAGAAGACTCAATAACTTAAGTTACACAGATGACACAACCTTGCTTACTCAAAGTTAGGAGGACTTGAATTTCTTATCGCAGAAGCTCAAAGACTAGAGCCTTCAATATGAATGCATCTCCATGTCAGGAAAACAAAATTATCACCCTTGAACAGATAGGCAACTGCATGATAAATGGAGAAAAGATTGAAACTGTGAATTATTTAGTCCTACTTGGATCCAGAAATCATTGGATCCAAGGGTGAATGATTTCATATTACTTGGATCCATCATTGGTACCAGCAGTCAGGAAATCAGGGGACATATGGTACTGGGAAAGTCTGTGGTCAGTGACTTCTCCAAATCATTGAGGAGCAATAATGCCAATTTGATGACTTAATGGACACCTGATTCAGACTATGGTCTTTTCAGTCACTTGTTATGCATCTGAAATCTGGACAATGAATAAGGATCACAGAAAAAGAATTTATGTCTTTAAGTTGTGGTGGTGGAGAAGAGTGATGACTATCCCATGGATTCTCAAAAGAAACAAATCTATGTAGGAGGAAGTTCAAACAAAAAGTTCCTTGGAGGCACAGATAATAAAACTTTTCTCACATACCTGGATCATGTTATCAGATGAGAATAGTGCTTGAAAAAGTCATCATGCTGGGAAAGGTGGAATGTTGCCAAAAGATAATAAGACCTTCAACCAGATGGATTTTCACAGTGACTGCAACAATAGGCTCAAGTTTGTAAGACGTTGTGAGGATGACACAGGATAGGATAGGATTTAGAATTGTTCTTTCTAGGATGGCTGTGTCATATTTGATGGCACCTAACAACAACAACTACAAGCATCTTTCTGATATGATTCATCTGACACCAGCAATGATAATCCCTTATTCTACAAATTCTTCTGAATCTGGCTTGAATTTATGTTTAACTTTAGTAGCTGGTGCATAAAATTTTTATTAGTGAGGATTGATTCAAAACCTACTAACAAAAAACCCCTATGCCTACAATATAGATCTTTACATTTCATTTCATTTTCACAACTTCCAGTCTTTTGGGATTCATACTTAGTACTTTATACATTCCAATTATTAATGGATGTTTGCAGTTGTTTCTCCAACTTTTCCCTTCATGTCACATCAGCAACTGAAAAAGAATCAGGTTTTTATCGCCTAAACACTTTACTGCAATCACATTACAATGAGAGACTCTAGGTCAAGGGAAGCAGATGTTCTCCAGTCATGCTTTGAGTGCATGCCGGCTTGAGGAGCTTATCTTCTAACACTATATCAGACAATGTTCTACTATCAGTCACAGATTTTGCAAAGGACTGTTGATTCAAAAGTGGACAGTAATTCCTGCCTCCTCTGCACTGGCACCACCCAGGAGCACACTGGGAGACAGGCTGGAGAGGCGGTGCCTGGAGGTCCAGAGCACCAACACTACCGGGGAACAGAGAAAGAACTAACAGAGAGAAGTGACTGGAGGCCTGAGATCTCATATTGGGGATTAGTTCAGGCTTCACTTAGTAGCCACTTATGGGAGTTGTTGAGAATGGGGACAGAGGGAAGGGAGAAGCAGACTAGATGTAATAGTATAGGAGGATCGGGAACAGGACAGGACATATGAAGCTGGGACCAACATCTAATTTATCTATCAGTTTTTACCATGAGGAAGTGTCGTTGCATGTTGAAGTGTTTTTGCATGCTGATGCTCTTAATAGCTTAGAAAAGTTTAAGGTTGCTTGCCAGTCATCTTCTCCTTGGCATAAAATGCTTGTCTATCAGAAGTTAAACTTCCAAATTTAGATACATTAAGAAGGAATAGCCAACCATTTCTGAAGTAACAGGCCTTCCAAAACCCTATGAACAACAGAGTACACTTAGATATAGCACTGAGGACTGAACTCTCATATTGGAAAACAGAAAACGAGGAATAATAGTTAAAGAAAACCACTAATAATTGGAGTATGAAAAGTACAAGGCTTCAATGTAGAAAAATTGGACATTATTAAAAAAGAAATGGAATGTCTAAATACTGACATACTAGACATTGTTGATAATATCAACTTTGAAAGAGAGAGATCAGCTGGCCCAGTGGACAGATGGCGATGCTACCAAGCCAAAGGTGGGTGACTTTTAATCCGTGGCTCTCGGGCCTGTCTTTCATTGTTTTTGTTCAGACATTCCTCTAGGTTGTATAGCTCTGGTGTACAAGTTGCTGTACCAAGGTCACTTTTGGTTGCTGTGAGGCTGAACAATGTGACACTGATGTGTCAAATGCATTAATGGTTGGCTACCCAATGCAATCAGAGAGTGGGGTGGAGCTCCCTGATTAAAACAAGTTTGAAAGGAGGAGTGGCACCCACTTCCATAATAGCTTGAGGATGAAAGGCACCCAAGTGTCGAGGACTCTCCTTCATAGGGTCACTATGAGTTGCCTGCGACTCATGACTCACGGCACTTAACAACAACAACAACAACAAGACATTGTTGACAGGAGAAGGATGGGCAGTCTTCCCCCATGTGATTTATGGCCTCTATAAACCTGCCAGAGAGTCAGCTATTTGTTGATTCTGACTAGATGATGCACAACAGCAACAACACACACTGATGAACTGAAATGGATTAGTATGGGCAGTTTTGACTCTGACAATCATATGATACACCATGCTGGGAATGATAAAGTGAGGAAAAGTGGGGTCACACTCACAGTTAAAAAAGATCACGTCCAGAGGTGTCCTAAACTATAGTGTTGTGAGTGATGTGACATGACATATGACATGTATGCAAACACATTCAAGGAAGACCTGTTAATGTTACTATCATTCTAAGATATGCACCAACAACTAAAGTAAAAAATGAGGAAATAACAATATTTCTACCAACTTTTGCAGTCTGAAATCAATCAAACATGTAACTAGGATTCATAAAGATAATTGGTGACTGGAATGCAAAAGTTGAGAACAAAGAAGAAGGATTCAGTATTCAGAAAATAATGAATTGGTGACAGAAATGAGGCCAGAGATAGAATTATAGAATTTTGTATAATCAGTGATATATTAATTGCAAATAACTTTAATTCACACACACACACACACACACACACACACACACACTGCAATCCCGAAAGCATGTTGTTCTAATCCACCAGATGCTCTGCTGGTGAAGGATAGGCAGTTTCTTCTTGTAACAGTTGGATCCAACTCGATGGCACACAATAAGAAAAACAAAACAAAACAAAAAACAATACACACATACACACACACACACACACACACGGCAACTATTCTCAATGAATTTCACCTGATTGACTACACAGGAATCAGGTTGACTACATCTGTGGAAAAAATCATTGGAAAAGCTCAACATCAATTTTGAGAAATAGGTCAGGTCCTGACTGTGGAACAGACCATCAACAACTCATGTGCAAGCTCAATTTGAAACTAAAGAAAATGAAAATAAATCCATAAGAATCAAAATATGACCTTGAGTCTCTCTCACCTGAATTTAAAAACAATTTCAAGGACAGTTTTGAGGCCCTGAACACTAATGGACAAAAAAACAGATGAGCTATGGGTTGATATAAAAAATATCATCCATGAAGAATTCAAGACGTCATTATAAAGACAGAGAAAGAAACAAAGACCAAGATAAATGTCAGAAGAGACTCTGAATGTTGCACCAGAGCACTGAGAAGCCAAAACAAAGGGAGGAAATCAGAAAACTAAAGAGCTGAACAGAACTTTTCAAAGGGTGGCTCACAAAAACAAAGTATTATAGAAAAATGTGCAAAGAGCTGGAGGCAGAAGCTGGAGACATTGCAACTGGATCAAGACAGGGCAGGTTTCAGAACCACTATTCCCAGGGTTGCTATGAGTCTTAGTTGACTCGCTGGCACATAACAACAACAGTCTTAATGTGCAAGTGCCACTTAAATCTGTGCATCCTAGGGTTTCTTGTTGGTATTTGAAATACCAGTGACATGCCTTCCAGCATCACAGTGACAGACAAGCAGCCAAAATATGGCAAACTGACTGGAAGATCAAAACAACTGTTGTTAGGTGCCGTGGATTTGAGTATGACTCAAAGCTACCCTATGAAGAATAGACCTAAAACTTGTCCTATTTTGTGCCATCCTCCTATCTCAGATACACTTGAGCTTATCTGCAGCAGTCACTGTGTCAACCTAGCTCATTGAGAGTCTTCATCTATTTAGAGAACCCTCCAAATAGTATATCCTTTTTCAAGGAACAGCCATTTCTAGAATTATGTCCAAAGTGTGTGAGATGAAACTTGGCCATCCAAGTAGCTCTCAGACTGCAGTTTTTCCAAGACATAGCTTGGAAATTCAGGGGATATACTCTCTACTTTTCTCCAACACCACAATTAAAAGGCATCAATTATTCCTCTGTCATCCTTATTCATTGTACAGCTCACAGATACATAGCAAATAAGTGAAAAGATCATGGCCTGAATCAGACACACCTTAGTCTTTAAACTGACATCGTTGTTCCTTAGTAATTAGGAGAGGTCCCTAAAAGCAGACTTTTCCAATGTAATAGGTCTCCCAATCTCCAGCTACTGGTACAAGGATGTTCAAATAAGATTAAATCATTGACAATTTCAGTCTTTTCTCCGTCTATCATGATGTTGCTTATCAGTTGAATGGTGAGGATTTTTGTCTTCTTGATGTTGAAATGCAATCCATATTGAGTCTTTGATCTTCTGCTGTGATCATTTAAATTCCTCCTTACTTTCCCCAAACAAGGTTGTACTGTCTGTGTAACTCAGATTGTTGAAGACTCTTCAATCTTGATTTCACACTCTTCTTCATAAAATTCAGCTCCTCGAATGATTTGCCCAGCATCTAAACTAAATCGATATGGAGAAAGGCTGTAAGCCTGACACACACCCTTCCTGATTTTAAAGTATTCTATGTTCCCTTGTTCTATTTGAACAATAACTTCTTGGTCAAAATATAGGTTTTACATGATCCTAATGAAGTGCTCTGGAATTCCCATTCTTCTCAATGTTCACCATTGTTATGATCCATACAGTCAAATGTCTTTGCATAGTTTTACAATGTTTGAGTCAGAACACTGGAGGAGGGCAAAGTATGAAAGCTGCAGTGATTAGTATTTTTTTTTAACGTCAAAATGGAAGCTTGATCAAAGTTTAACATATTTACAAGTTTTTTCTTTAAAAAACCCCCGCTATTTCTCTGCACATATTCTATTGATTTTTAAAAGCCTTGCAGTCAACTCTTGGGGTGGGGGGGTTGTTAGACAACTAAAACAGTGGAACTATTCCCCAGAAAATTATACTTAATAAATTAATTCACAATGGCAATGGTGAGGTTGTTTGTTGTATCTCTCTTGTTAACAACTCAGTAAAGAGAAACAACTTGTTTCCTTTAAAAACAGAGACTAGGGTCTTGATCCACAAAATAAGCCATTTTAAAAAGTAAAAAATTAGATATCTTTTGGGCAGCTTATGGATCTGACAGAAACTGTAACTGGTAGGGAAATCTGGGCTAATTAATGGTTAGTTGAAAAAAAGGACTTGAACATATCATATATTTTTTTTACTAAAATTAGGTAAGGTACTACTTTCAGATGATAAGTGAGATAATGTTTTCTATTTGGAAGTGGCCAATTTTAAGTTTGCAGGCTTACATTTCAAGAATGAGGAGACACTTTTAGAAGGAGAACTGCCTAAGGGCAGTCATTACTAAGTGACTAGGTGTGGCAGATAAAGTAGGACCTAATGGAGCTGTTGGATCTTAGTTCCATCTCAAGAGAAAGAACCAGGGGCTAGATGAAGAAATTAGTTGTTGACTGTTACTGCATTCTCCAAACATCCTTTTGGGGGGGGAATAATATTAGAGATTATCCCTTGAAGCTTGGGTGAACATCTTACAGAACAAAGCTGTGGGTGAGAAATTTACATTTTGTGACCTGAGGGAATTATGTTGCTAATATTTAGATTTAAGTGTGAAATCTTAAACAAATGAAAAGCAAGGATGGGAAAGTGAGAAAAAGAATGTTGTTACAATAATTGTCTCTGTCCCAGTGTCACTTTCTTTCACTATGACTTGGCATGCTGTACATTTTTCTAGATCTGTCATCACAATCCATCTCACAAGACCTAATCAGTGCCGGCACTATCTCTTATCAGAACAAATTCCCTTTGCAGTCAATGAAACTGTTGCTTTTAGCTCCTTAAATGCATTCTGCTATGAACTGCCAAAAGAGCAAACAAGTCTGTCTTGGAGGGAATGCAAACAGGATGCTCCTTAGAGGCGAGGCTGGTGAAATTGTGTCTCATGTACTTCGAGCATGTTGGTGGGAGGGGCCAATCTTTGGAAAAAGGCATCACACTGGTAAAGGTAGAGGATCAGAGAAAGAGAAGACTCCCAACATGATTGATTGACACAGTGACTGTAGCAATGAATGAGAGATTGTGAGGATGGTACAGGATAGGACAAAGTTCCGATCTGTTTTTCAGAGACTCACTCTGAGTTATAGTCAGATTGTTGGACACATGACAACAATCTTTCTTTCCAGAATCATTTGTTGTTGTTGTTGCTGTGTACCAGTAAGTCAGAACCAACCCATTGCTGTCCCTCTAGCGGGTTTTCAGAGGCAGTTAATCACATGGGAGGAGACTGCCCATCCTTCTCCCTCAAGAGCAGCTGGTGGCCTCAAACCCTGTACCTTCAAGATTGCAGCACAGCTTTTCAGAGCTGTTGCATATAGTCTTCAATAATCCCCAAAGAAACAAGGGATTATTTCTCACAAGAGAACCACGTTTTTATGATGCTTCTATAGTCTAAAATGTGTTTTATGTGGCACAATAACAACACTTTTCCACTTATTTTTAATAATCATTCTTTTACTTTAATAGGTTGTTGTTGTTGATGTTAGGTGCCATTGAGTTGGCACTATTCATGAGGGACCCTAAGAATAACAGATCTGAAACAGTCTCAAAGCTCTGACATGTTCAACTCCATTGCTGTAGTCACTGTGTCTGTTCACTTAGTTGAGGGTCTTCCTCTCCTAGATAATCTAACTTATGGTGATGTGATAATATGGGTGAATGAAATGGTGAGAATGATTATACAATGTGAAATCTGTAAACAAAATTACAGAACTGCCAACATAGAAATTCTAAATGGATGTATGCTTGATTGTATATACTGCCACCAAATAGAAAGAAAATATTCCAAAATATCATTCTTAAGGCAATCTGCATAATCTCTAATATAAAAGATGAAGCTTTATCTTTTATAATAATGATAGATGGCAAGTTGCATCACTTTAACTCAGGAAAATGGATCTCAGACTCACCACTGTATTATGGTGTTTCAAAAGTATGTTCCCTGGAGAGTAACACTCATGTTACATGGACACTGGGAGGAGGGACCCAGAAATGCACTTTTTAGTAAGTCCAATTATGGTGGTGGTGAAGAAAGTAGAATAAGATCATGGACAGTCAAAAGTAGAAACAAATCTTTCTTGGAAGAAGCATAGCTGGAAGGCTCCTTAGATATAACAGGATGGTGAAGACCTCACACATACACTGGGCAAATTGTCAGAGGGATCTAGTCCCTGGAAAAGGACACCTTAGTGAGATAGACTTATGTAATGATCTAAACACCTGGCTTCAGCACAGACTGTGAGGTCAGCCCAGGATGCCACCGGACTTCTGTTCTGTTTGTACACAGTGTCACTAAGAATTAGAGCAGATATGACAGCATATAATGACAACAGAAACCAGTTTCAACTGACACAAGCTCAAGAACATCTATCTCCCATGTTTGCAATTTCAGCTTGACCATGATGAGTTGAACTTCACAGTAGAACAAAATGCAATCTCTTCCTGAGGAATTAATTATGTGCATTAGCAAAGTGATAGCTTCAAGAAGAGAACCAAGACAGATGCAATGTACAAAATGTTATGCTGCCATGACTTCTAGGTGCTGGGCAGCCAAGAAAAAGATGAAAAGCCTTAAGAAAGGAGAGGAAGTTTGAAAGTACCTAAAGGTGGCATGTTCCAGTGAAGAAATGGAGCGGTATTATGCTAATAGGATTCAAGTATCTTTTTCTTTTTTCTCCTTAGAAGAAATATACATGGTGGTGTCTCTTTTTCTTTTCAGATCTCATCCTGATTAAATTTGGGTTTAGTCAGACATGCACTCTGAACCTTAGAAAGGAAGATTTCAAGAATTTAGACAAGAAAGTTGTCAGAATCTGTGACATGTAGCTCCATAACAGAAAAGACAGCTCAAAGATTAGAAAACTCTCAAACATTTCATTCAGACCATACAAGCAGAAGTAACTCTGCTGAGCAAAGATTGAACTCTGGAATATAATGAAGAGGCATAAAATGTTCTCCAATGTGTTTAACTTTTAAAAGGTTAGGCTCAAGTAAAGAAAGAAAACAATATAAAAGAATACCATGTGGTGATCATGGACATAGATCAATGGTTATTGGTTTTATAAAATGCAATGTATGGGAATGCTAGTATGAACCAAAATGTAAATGAAGGAATGTAGGAAATACAATCTATATGGGGGGAAAAATAACATCATGAGTTTAAGAATAGCATTCAGAAAGTAAAACTTAAAATGAGTAGAAGAATAGGCAATTTCCTCCCATGTGATAAACTGTGTTTGAAAACATGCTGGGGTCAGCTATGGGTTGGTTCTGACTCTACAGTACACAGCAACAACAACAATAAAGCTAATTTTTTTAAAAAGTGAGGGGTTTTTTTGTTTGTTGTCACTAACATTTATTTGTCTTGTTTTTCTGTTTGTATTAAGACCACAGATCATTAGAGAAGATACGGTCTACTGCTTTGGTGCCTGACCAAAAAGAAAAAGAAACCAAGAATAAAACTACTACTTTTTTATTTTTCTCTCTCAAGGGAAATGAAGTGGAAAAAATATAGAGGGCAAAAGGAATTAAAATTGGGGAGGAAAAATAATTAGATGAGGAAAATATTATTTAATCATATCTTTAAATTATTTATGTTTCCTTGGCTGAGTTAATTACAAAGCACTACTGTAGGAGAGAAGGCAGTTCTGATGGTGTTGTCCATAAGGCGTTGCCCTGCTAACTCAAAGGCTGCATCTCTTGGGTAGTTTGAATCTATCTTAAATCCTCTGTATGGCTGTATGGGAGAAAATGGGCAATCATTTCCCATGCGTTTGATTGCATCAGAAATCCAAAGGTCAGTCAATCACGTTCTGAAGGCAATGAGAGCTTGAATATTCTAAGAGGGGATAACCTGGGTGGGTGTGAATGGTTAAGTGCCAGGCTACTAATTGAAAAGTTGGTGGTTTGAATCCACTCTGAGGTATCTTTGAAGAAAAAGTTGACAATATGCTTCTAGAAGTCCACAGCCATTGAAAAACCCAGGGAGGAGAGCTCTGCTCTGACACACTTGAGTTGTAGTCAACTAGATGGTCCTAGTTCTTCTAGTTCTAAGAAAACATGAGAAGGTGGTTCTGACAGGCATGGAGATGCAGCTGCAGAGAAAGAAAGGGTTTTAAAATTCTGAGCCTAGACAAATGCAATTTTCAATTAAAAAGGAAAGAAGGTAAGCTTTCTAAATGGATTTATAGGCCTGATATTTCAAGAAGGGAGGAAAAGGTGAGGGATAACAAAAAAATTTATTAGAGCTGAATTTCGTCTTTAGTGTCACGAGCTGATATATCAAAAAATCATGGAAGACAGCACCCCTGGACTTTTTCAACATCTGATAAAGTTTAATAAAAGCAATGACAGGATTCTTGTCCCTTCCAGTGCTCAGAATGCAAGCTAACAGAACTAATTTGGAAAACCTCACTTGTCACCTCGAGATGAAGCAGCAGGATTCCTCAGCTCTGTAGGTCAGAAACAGTTTAGCACACATGCACTAGGAAATATGTGCAAAAAGGGTTATGGCTCCAAACATGAAACAATACACAGATCTACCAACATGAGAACAGCTGTATTTCTGACACACACACCACAGCCTCCACAAGCCCAAGACCAGGAAGCTTAACTGGTCTCCAGTCACCTTTCCTGGCTACTCTGATCAGAATCTCAAGTGAACGTCTTGCAAGGAATGGAAGCAAAATGTAGAACAAAATTTTTAATAATTATTTAAAAATGACTTACTGAACAAGATAGAGACTGTTGTTGTGTACTGTCGAGTCAGGACCAACTCATAGGTGACACCTTCCGGTGGGTTTTCAGAGTCAATAAATCCCAGGGCACCTAACAATGACACCAAAAAATGACATAGGAGGGGACCACCCATCTTTCTCCTGTGGGACGGAAACTGATAGGCCTTAAATACTCTTCAAGACTGGAATGGAAGCCTCTCTTGACATTTTAGCTAAGCAATATATGAAGTGAACAATAATGCCTATAAAGAATATGATTCTCAGAACAATCAATATGTGAGACCAAAAATGGTAGAAACATTTGCCCAAAAATAAGAAGCAGGAAGGACAAGGAAGAAAGAATGAGTGGAAAAGGGAAACCCAAGGAAGAAGGGGGAAGACTGTTATCAGATAATGTCATGAACCAAGATGTGCATAAAGCATTGAATGGGGAAAAATAACCTGCTCAGTAAACATTCACATAAACCACAATGTTATTGTTGTTATGTGCCATCGAGTCACTTGTGACTCATAGTGACCTCAACAATAGCCCTCATACCTGCTCTAGCCTGTGTCAGTCTTATTGACACAACTACCCACATTATCCCAGTCATTAAATCAATCCATCTCGTTGAGGGTCTTCCTCTCTTGCGTTGTCTCTCCACCCTCCCAAGCATGATGTCCCTCTCCAAGGACTGGTCCCTCCTTGCAATATGTTCAAACTATGTCACACAAAGCCTCAGAATCCTTGCCTCCAGGGAACAGCCTGGTCTCACTCTCTCTAGGACAAACCTGTTTGTTCTCCTCGCAGTCCATGGTATATTCAATACTCTTCTCCAGCACCACAGCTAAAATGTTAGAAAACAATACCTAAATGGGGGGGGGGGATTGTTATTAGGTGCTATTGAGTAGCTCTCCACTCATAGTGACACCATGTGATAGAGAAGAACTGCTCTATTAAGGCTTTTTAGACTATAATTACAGATTACAGGGAACATTGGCAGTCTCTTGGGTAACAGTTGCACTGGCAACCCAAAGGAAGGCAGTTCAAATCCACAAGCTGCTCCAAGGGAGAAAACGAGGCTATCAACTCCTGTGGGATTTAGTCTCTGAAACTCCTCTGTAGGGCCAGGTATGAGTTGGTTTCAACTTAGCAGCAATGAGATAGACAATCATTACACAAACAGATGGTCAGGTATTTCTGTCCCAAAGCCAGTCGGTGAGTGGGAATTTCCAGTCTTTTAGTTGGCAGCTGGCTGCTTAACTACGTGTGCTTCCCCAGAGACCTTTCATAAAATAACAAAGAATTAAAAAAAAAAAAAAAAAAAGAAGATGAACCCACTGACACTGAGTCAGTTCTGACTCACAGAAACCCTCCAGTAGATTTCCAAGGAAGTAAATCCTTATGGGAGGAGATTGCTCTTTTTTTACTTTTCCCTTGGAGCAACTGGCAGATTCAAACTGCTAAACTTTTAGCTATCAGCCCAATATGCTATGTACTACGCTTCCAAAGCATCTTCAATAGTAAGCTATAATTAACCCTGGTCAGGAGATTGAGATAATTTATGATGTCATTCAGTAATCTAAATTCATTAAATATTCTAACATCAATAAAAAGAAATCAGTTAAAGCTAAACAAATAAACAGAAAAGGCACACACACCTAAGATTAAAGGACTTAAAGAAGGAATGGGTACAATAGAACTACATTTATATAATATTCAAAAAGAGAAGAAATCGAAGCATCTTTGTTAGACTGTATACTTGTGTTTTGAGGATGTATACTTGTGATTTGGGAAAACAAAAGAATGCTTAAGTAATGGCAGTCATTTGTTTTTAAACTCTGGTGATGGGTATATAGGTATTTGCTTGATAATTATACTTTAAATGAGATATATCTCTTTCTAAAGGGTATTTATCCTTTAAACTAGACATATCTTCTGTATTTGTGATATCTTACACAAAGAGGTGCTAGAGAGAATGTCTCATGGTATTTCTCAAGGGACGATGAATAAAATATTTTGAGTGAAGACATCAGATAAGTTTGTATAGCTAAGAAAGATGCTGATTTAAACACTGATATCAGACTATGCTTGAAAATGTTTTGCCAAGAACTATTAGAATACTCTGCCCTCAGCCTTGTTTGTTGGTTCATTGAGCAATTTTCTATGAGGGATTCAGATAAAAATATAAGCTTACACCAAGTGGAGTAAATATGATACCAGCTAGTGTTTTTCTGTGTTCAGGAATTGCCTGGGACTCTTTTAAAAAGATAGGGTCATATAATGTTTAAGATGCTTCTAGATCTCAAGATTTAAAATATCACTACAGTTCCAGAGCAGGGGAACACTGGATGGTTCAAAATTGGGAAAGGTGTATGCCAGGGATGTGTCCTATTTCCATACCTTTTCAACCTGGATGCAGAACAGATTATCTGAGAGGCTGGGCTCTATGAGGAGAGGTGTTGCATCGGGATTGGTGGAAGATCTATTAACAATCTGCATTATGCAGATGATACAACCCTGCTTGCTGAAACTGAGGAGGACCTGAAATGCTTGCTGCAGAGGGTTAAGGACTACAGCCTTCAATATGGATTGAGGCTCAATATAAAGAAGACAAAGATTCTCACCACTGGGCCAATTGGCAGCATAAGGATGGATGGTGAAGAGATTGAGATTGTTAACAACTTTAGTCTTCTTGGCTCCACAGTCAACACTCTTGGCACCAGTAGTCAGGAAATAAAAAAAAGTATCACGATGGGAAAGTCTGCTGTTAGGGACCTCTCCAGGGTACTGAAGAGCAATGGTGTCACTCTGGAGACTAAGGTGTGCCTGATACAAGCTATGGTCTTTGCAATCACCTGTTATGCAACAGAGAGCTGGACAATGACTAAGGAGGATAGGAGAATTGATGCCTTTGAACTGTGGTGCTGGAGAAGAGTATTGAATGTACCATGGACTGGTAGGAAAACAAAGTCGCTTGCAACTCATAGTGACCCTATGTACAAAATAGCCCTAAACCCTGCTCTATCCTGTGCCAATCACACTGCCTCTGACACACCCACCCTGATTACCCCAGTCACTGAATCAATCCACCTCATGGAGGGTCTTCCCCTCCTGCGCTGTCCCTCCACCCTCCTAAGCATGATATCCCTCTCCAAGGACCTGTTCCTCCTTACATGTCCAAAGTATGTCAGACGAAGCCCCAGAATCCTTGCCTCCAAGGAGTAGCCTGGTTTAACCCTCTTCAGGATGAATCTGTTTGTTTTCTTGGCAGTCCAGGATACATTCAATACTCTTCTCCAGCACAACAACTCAAAGGCATCAATTCTCCTTCTATCCTCCTTAGTCATTGTCCGACTCTCTGATGCATAACAAGTGATTGCAAAGACCATGGCCTGTATCAGACACACCTTGGTCTCCAGAGACATACCGTTGCTCTTGAGTACTTTAGAGAGGTGGCTAACAGCCGACTTTCCCATCGCAATACGTTTTTTGATTTCCTGACTACTGGTGCCAAAAGTGTTGACTGTGGAGCCGAGCAAACTGAAGCTGTGAACAATCTCAATTTCTTCACCATCCATCCTGATGCTGCCAATTGGTCCAGTGGTGAGAATCTTTGTGCTATCAAAGACTTAGTCAAAATTCTTAGGAGTAAGGATATAAGTTCAAAGACTAAGATACACCTGATCCAAGCCATAGAATTGTCAATCACTTCCTATGCATCTGAAAGTTGGATAATGAATAAGGATGACAGAAGAATTACTGATGACTTTGAATTGTGTTATTGACAATGAGTACAAAATGTCCAATGGACTACCAAAGTAACAAACACATTTGACTTAGAGAAATACAACCAGTGTTAGCCTTAGAGGTAAGACCAGAAAAACTGTTTCGCATACCTTGGGCATGTTTTCAGGAAGGCCCAGTCCTTGGAAAAAGACATCATGCTTGGAAAGGTAGAGGGTCAGTGAAAGAGAGGATGACCCTCAAAGATATGCACAGGAGAGATTGTGAGGATGGTGTAGGATAGGTGATTTGACAGCACCTAACAACATCAATCCAATAAAGGAGACCTGGTGTCATAGTAGGTAACTTACTGTCCCACCATCCAAAAGGATGACAGTTTAATTCCACCAACAATTCTGTTGGAGAAAGCTGAGCTATCTCCTCCCTTAAATACTGACAGCTCCAGTAACCTGATGAAGGGTTGGTATGAACAAAAACTCATGCTAGAGTAGTAAGTTTGGGTTATCAGCTTCAGAATTCTTCCTTCATTGCTTCCATAATCTCTCTCCTCTGTCACTATTTAAAATAATTCCATGTTCATTCATTCTGAAATGTAGTGCTGGACCATTGCAAATATCCACACATGCTCTTTCCTCATAGCAAGCAGAGCAGAAGAAAGCAAGGCCTCTGATTAAGACAGTTTCTGCCCCTTCAGTGATATTCATAATTCAAGCAAGGAAGTCCCTGTCTCAGAGGAGTTAGAAACTCAGGAGGAAGGAAAATTATCAGTGTCTTGCTTTCTAGTTCTCATAATGAGGTAGTCAATAATCAGTTATATATTTGAGGGCCAACACAGTAATTCTAAATTATGAGCACTTAGTACTTCATGAACAAGTCTATATCGTTGAAAAGTGCATAGTCTCTAGAGAGATGCATGGTTAACCCAAAGGCCATGCCTTTCTGGCAGATCCAATTCACTAGTGTCTCTACTGAGAACTATTGACAATCTCCTCCTGTGATATTTAAAATCTTGGAAACCCAATGGGGGTTAAGCAGTGAGACAGCTCCTACTCATAGCAATGGTAGTATAAGAAAGAAAAAAACAAAGACCAAAAAAATCCAACAAACCCACTATTTATTTAGTGTACTGTTAGCCAGATACATTAGCAAGTATTTTTCTGTTCTTTAATTCCCTCAGTAGCTATGGGAACTGGGTATTAATAATAATGTACAGAAATAAGTAACTTGTCCAAGACAAACAATCAAGATTAAATTCAATCTTCTAACCAAGATAATGTCCCTGTCTGTTTCATATACTGCCTAACTGCAGCACCTGTTGTTGTTGTTGTTGTTGTTAGGTGTTCTCAAGTTGAGTATGATTCATGGTGACCCTATGAACAACACACTGGAACCCTGTCCTGTCCTGTGTCATCTTCACAATCTCTGACACACCCAACCCCATTTCTGCAGTCACCATGTCAAACCACCCAGTTGAGGGCCTTTCTCTCTTCACCATCCCTTCACCTTTCTTCAATGAATTGTCTTCTCAAGCACCATGCTCAAAATATGTGAGATGAAACTTCACCATTCTTGCCTCCTCCAAGGAGTGCTCTGTGTGCATCTTCTCCAAGATATATCTATTTGTTCTTTTGGCAATCCATGGGATAGTCAGTGTGCTTATCCAACACCACAGTTCAAAGCCATCACTTTTTTTGTTGTTATGTCTTCTTTATTCATTGTCCATTTCTCAGCAGTCTAGCAAGTAATTGAAAAGACCATGGCATGAATCAGGCACACCTTAGTCCTCAAACTAACATCACTGCTTCTTAATAATTTGGAGGTCCCTGACTGCAAACTTTCCCAGTGCAGTATGTGTCCTGATCTCCTGACTGCAGACACCAATTGTATTGACTGTGTATCCAAGTAAGATGAAGGGTTTGACAGTCTCAAAGGTTTGTTGTTTTTTTTTACTAATCTATTATGATGTCCACTATAGGTCTAGTGGTGAGAATTTTTGTTTCCTTGACATTGAGATATAATCCAAATTGAAGGCTTTCCCCCCACAACCTTCTGCAGCAAGTATTTCAAGTCTTCCTAACTTTCAGCAAGAAAGGTTGTGTCATCTGAATACTGAAGGTTATTGATGATCCAATCCTGATGCTATATTCTTCTTCATAGTCCAGCTTCTTGAATAATTTGTTCAGCATACACACAGAATATGTATAGTGAAATGATACAACCCAAACATATCCCTTCTTAATTTTAAATCATATAGTGTTCCCAGAACCCTTAGTTGTGTGAAATATATACCTAGGTCAAGAAGCTGCCGTGCAAACAGTAAGGGAATACTGCTGTTATTATTATTGTTGTTTACCATTAAGTCTGAACCGACCCATAGCTGTCCCTCTGGCAGGTTTCTGGAGGCAATTAATTATATAGGAAGAGAATTCTCATGTTTCTTTTTTTAAAATTTTTATTGCATTATTTTTACATGTACCGTCAAATCAGATCTGACTGGTACAGGAGGAGATTGCCCCCTCCTTCTCCAGCAGAGCATCTGGTGGATTTGAACCGAGTACCTCTGGGATTGCAATGCAGCATCTTGCCACTAGGCCACCAGAGCTCCCTCCCCATCTTTCTGTTGTGAAGCAGTGAGCAGATTCAAACTGAGTGCCTTTGGGATTGCAGTACAGTTTTTATCACTAAGCCAGCGAGCTCCCTACTTAAAACGAAAGATATACAACACCTAGAAAGATGCAAAATCTCATTTTGTGAAGAATGGATAAAATAATACATACAGGTTATTCATAAATACATTGAAAATTGCATTTCTCTGCAAATTCATAGTCGTGATCATACATATAAACAATATAAACAGCAAACTACTCAGTTACTCTCAAATTGTTCTGATGCATTTCAACTTTCTAGGACACTGTAAGTAGAGCTCTCCCATAAGGATTCCAAGACTAATTTTTATAGAACCAGACTGCAATACCTTTCTCCCTCAGAGCAACTGGTGTGTTCACATCAGTGACTTCTTGGTGAGCAGTAGAATCCTTTAACCACTTCACCACCAGGATTCCTGGTAATATGCATGAATTCATTGTCACTGAACCTATTCCTATTGATAGAAGGCCCTGCATGATAAATCAGAACAGTCCAGGATTTCCAACGCTGTAATCCTCACAGAAGCAGACTCCCTCAGCTTTGTCCTCTGGAGTAGCTGTTGAGTTCCATTCGAGGACAAATTGGCTAACAGATGAATCCTTTACCCACTGCACCACCAGGGCCGCTTGGTGGTGATTATCTAATAGTATTGAGAATACCATGGACTGCTAGGAAAACAAACAGATTTGTCCTGGAAAGGGTTAAACCGGGTGGCTCCTTGGAGGCAAGGATTCTGAGGCTCCGTCTAACATACTTTGGACATGTTGTGAGGAGAGACCGGTCCTTGGAGAAGGACATCATGCTTGGGAGGATGGAGGGACAGCACAGGAGAGGAAGGCCCTCTATGAGGTGGATTGATTCAGTGACTGGGATAATTGGGATGGGAGTGTCAGAGACAATGCGATTGGCACAGGACAGAGCGGAGTTTATGGCTGTTGTACATAGGGTCGCTATGAGTCGCAAGTGACTCAATGGCACATAACAACAACAACATCGAGTCATAGCCAACTCTTGTTAGGTGCTGTTGACTACAGACTAAAGTCATTCCATGAATTATAGCTCTATCCTCCCCTCCCCTAGCCTATGCCATACTCACCACCTCTGACACACTTGAGCACCTTTTTACAGTCACTATGTCAATCCATTTCTTTGAGGATCTTCCTCTCTTACACTGACCCTCTACTTTTCCAAGTATGATTTCTCTTTCAAAGGCCCCTTCTAACATGACCAGAACATGTGAAATGAGGATTCCCCATCCTTGCTTCCAAGGATTCTGGCTTCACTTTCTTCAGGACAGCCTTGTTTGTTTTCTTGGTAGTCCATGGAACATATAATACTTTTCTCCAACTCTTAACAACACTTACTTTAGATTCTGAAGCTGTAAATCCTTTTTGGTTAGTAGTTTAACCCAATAGAAATCATACCACCTGGGTTCCATTATGTTGTTTTAGTTCTTTTCTATTGAGTGAAAACGTTTCCATTAGTAACTTTCTCCAACGGGTTTTTATTTTTTTATTATTATTAAATTTTATTAGTTTTAATGAACATTTACAGAGATTTTGGGTTTTCATTCATTCATTGTTGCACTGTTTTCTCCACCCTCCTCCCCAGTTCGTTCTTCTTTCCCCCCACCCCATGTCTGTTTCAATTGTCCAATTGCCACAGTGCTTGTCAAAGCCAGTTCTGATTAATCTCCTTTGTCAGTTTGTCCTTTGCCATTCCCTATCACTCCTCCCTGAGAGAGACTTCACCCTGATTCATAAGGAAAAGGGGATGGCGTATTCTCTTAGCTACTTCCTGTTGAAAAGGGACGCTGTGGGTTTCAGGGTGAAGATCTTCTCTCACTACTCTAAAGGGCCCCTTTTGCAGTAGGAAACACATAGACTATTATGGAGATTGATTTTCCAACGGGTTTTTAGAGGCTTTAAATCACATAAGAAGAGATTTCCTATCCTCCTCCCACTGAAACAGCTGGTAGATCTGAACCCTTGTGTTTAGTTAGATTGAAACCACAATTCTTACTGCTAAGCCACCAGAGGTTCCTGTGTTCTGATACTGTTGTTTGTTGTAACATGCAATGGCAGTTAAGCACAACTCATAATAACCATATGGACAAACAAACTCATTCCTGCCCTATCAGAAGTCACTGTGTCAGTCCATTTCATTGGGGGTCTTCCTCTCCTTCTCTGAACCACTGTCTTTCCAAGCATGAAGTCCCTTTCAAGGAATAGCCATACCTAGCAACATGTCCAAAGTATGGGAGATGAAGATTTCCAATCTTTGCCTCCAAGGCTGCACTTTTTGTAAGACATATCCATTTGTTCCTTAGGCTGTCCATGAGATATTCAGAATTCTTTTCTAATACCACAACTCAAAGGCATCAATTCTTTTTCTGTCATCCTTATTTACTGTCCAAGCTTTCGGATGTGTAGCAGGTGACTGAAAAGAGCATGGCCTTTATCAGGTGCAATTTAGTTTTCAAACTGACATCGTTGCTCTTCAGCGTTTTGAAGAGGTCCCAGACATCAGAGTTGTCCCATGCAATGCATCTTCTGATTTCCTAACTGCTTGTACCAAAGGTGTTGATTGTTGAACCAAGTAAGATGAAATCATTAACAGCTTCATTCCTTTTTCCACCTATAATAATGTTGGTCCTATGGTGAGGACCTTTGTTTTCTTCATATTGAGATATAATCCATACCAAAGGCTCAGCATACAGATTAAGTAGATATGGTGAATCAGATTGACTATATTTATGGGATCATTAGAAAAGCACAATATCAGAAGTGAAAAACCACACCAGGAGCCATTTGTAGAATGAACCATCAATTACTCAAGTTTTAACTAAAGCTGAATAAAATGAAAACTAGTCTACAGGAACAAAAATGTGCCCTTGAGTATATCCTAGTTGAATTTAAGAATCAAGTTTGAGGCACTGAATCCCAAGGACTGAAGACCAGAGGAATTCTAGGAGGACATCAAAGATACCATTCATGAAGAGAGCAAAAGAGTTCCAGTATAGTAGGTATTAATTATGAATACTATGTTTTAATTAAAACTCAAATACCAGCCTATTAAATGTAAATCATCAATTTCTTTGGATTACCGTGAGATAAGCTTTGTTTTAAAATCTACTTGCTAAGTAACTTTGCACTGACCCATTCAATTTAATGAGTAAATGAGTTCAAACCACAAAGAAAGAGGAAATTGAGGCTTTATCCACGTGAGAAACTCATCAAACCCTTGACTTTCATAATAGAATATTTGCCCTGTTCTATCCCCTCATGTTTCCAGTGATTTTCATCTCCTTCACTTAGTAATGCTGTATAGGCAATCACTCTCCAGTTCCCAATCAGAGAGCATGACTTCAAACACTCCAAAATTCAACTCTTATCCAATGTTTGGCTACATAAAGTAACACTTGGTTAAGGCAGCCTATGGCACATGTAGTCTGCTGAGTCCGCAGGACACTGTAATCTCTTTTTGGTACAAGTTTGAGAAGAGAGGTCTATACATAGTAGTTTATCTTCCTCACAGAACACTCATCTTAAAATGTTTAATGTAATGTTCTCCATTTATATCATAGGTTAAAGTAAGCCAGTTACATTACCTTCTGTGCTAATCAAAGGGGCCATACGGGTTAATATTTAGTATATCAATCTTTTTTTTTTTATGACTGACTGAGTGTTAGGAACAATTTGTAGCCCACTTCACATCAATCTTTTTTTAAAGTGCTATCATCTAGCATACACAAAACTAATCTAAATTTGAAGTTAAATCTCAGAAAACACTTTGTTAATAATTGCTAGCACACCTGTGACCAAATATTTTAAAAATAATAGTTTATTGTATTTTAGTGAATATTTACACACACATACACACAACTCTATTTTCCTATGACATATTTATATAAATCAGTCAGTGACATTACATTTTCCACATGTATCAACCTCATAATGGTACTCTGGTTGAACTGATTTCAATAATTTAGTTTCCTTGCTCCTTAAATTCTTCTTTTACTTTAAAGTAATTGAATAGCTTTTGGTTTCATTTAGATGGTTTCAATGGTAATATTCTTTATGTTGTGTTATACTCTGTTATTTTGTTAAAGGTGACTTCATGGAGTAGTTTCTGGTTTGGGCTTAAGAAGTATTTCAGGACAATAATCTCAGAGAGTCCTTTTTTAGTCACAATGGTAAAAAAAAAATCTCTCTTTTATTCTGCTCTCTTTTCTCATCATCGTTTGTTATAATCCACCTCAACATATTCATGAATATTTACATAACTGTAAGATTTTCATCATGTTTAACTTATTTAAAGGAATAGGAATTAAAAATTCCCCTTTCCTACCTAGTATACTCTAAAATTTGTACAAAAATATATTTAGGGGTTGAATAGAATCTTGTTACTCCAGGTTATAACTTAATGACTAGTCTATTCTGTTTCATAGTTATGCTACCTAGCCCAGGGTGGGTGATTTTAATCTGTGGTACTCAGGCCTGTTTTAAGTTGTTTTTTGTCAAACATTCTTCTACGTGGTATAGCACTGATCTGTGCATTGCTGTACAGAAGTAACTCATGGTTGCTGTGATGCTAAACACTGACACTGATGTGCCAAATGCAATAATGGTTACTCATGGTGGACAGTGTTTGGTGGAGCTTCCTGATTAAAACAAGCTTGGAAGCAGGATTCTGAAATGGATTGCCTCTGGAAACTCTATGAACAGTGCTCAGGTCTTTCATTCATAGGGTCGCTATCAGTCTTCTACTACTAGGCACTTAACAACAACAACATTCTGTTTCAAACGTCACAAACTTTGAATGGTGGTAGATGAGATGAGAAGCTAATGATACGTTAAGTCTATATACTTTATTATTTATTAACTCCAAGAAAAGAGAAAAAAGTTGCCTTTCCTCAGTGTCTTTTTATTTTTCCTGTTTCCTATCATTACCCATGTTGAACAATTTAACCTAAGTCCAGACTCTTAAATAGACTTTCTACACAGCCTTCCTAAAGACTCCGGATAGCTTATTTACAGACCATTATGTTGTTGTTGTTGTTGTTGTTGTTGTTGTTAGATGCCACTGACTTGAGTATGATTGGTAACAAGCCTAAGAACAACAGATCTGAACACTGTCTTAGCCTGTGTGATTATGCAGAAAGGAAAACACCACATATCAGGACTTGAATGGCATGATGGTGAGTCTATGCTTTCCTTTTTTACGTCCTTGGAGAAATCATTTGCTTCTGGTAATCTTAGTAACTTGGTGTTTTGAATGAACTAACTAATGCAAATATAATTCCATATAACACAAGTTGCATCCATGCAAAATGAAAGAAAACGAAAATTTCCACCCTATTTCTGGGCTAGAAAGCCTCGCTCCTCCCTGTAAAATATATCCTTCCTAGAGGCTGCAGCATGTGATAGAAGTGTAAATTCAGCACTCTGGACAGAAAATGGACTAGAATGAATTCAGCTGCCCTTTCCAGCCAAGTCACTCACCCAATCTTGTTATTCTAGATGCTGTTTGCTATTTGAGGCAAGTTCCCCAGGCCACTGCATTGCAGTTTCTTCTCTCTTATTCTCTACCTTTGCAGTTCTGTTCTGCAGTTTGTAGGCATTGCCTTAGTCCAAACACTAGGCAGAAATCCAACACTGTAGAAGCTTAATAAATATGACATCAATCAATAAAGTGATTAATCAGAAATGACTGCCAACCAAATCCAGCACCTCACACATTTGCCTGCATTTTCTCATTTGCTTAATTTTTACTGAATGGATAGTAGCCAGAAAGACAGACTGTCAAACTCACACCTACTTTGATTTCTGGTAGACATCACTGGTGTTGGATCTAGTTCCTAGCTGATGTATTAAACACATTTGTTGAGTTTCTGCTGTATAAAGAACTGATGTAAAACATTAGTAATTATATTGAGAATATTATGAAACAAATAATAGCAAGAGAATAAATCAGAGGAAAAAAAAATATATATTCCCAAAGAATAAGCAAATAGACATGTATACTGCTAGAAAAGAGTAAACATAACTTCAATACAGAAAGAAAATATTTTTCTGTTACTTCAGCTTCTTTATTTTCAATGAAATACCAAGCCAATCACAAGTCTTCTCAACAATTATAATGTTATGATGCAAACTTCTTTTCTATAACTACAACTATATTGATGAGGTCTTAATGCCAATTACATATGCACACATGTGATTTACTTACTAGATTAATCATTTGTATACATTTGAGAAATGGACAATGACTAAAGGTGACAGAAAAAGAATTAACGTCTTTGAGGTGTGGTGTTGGAAAAGAGCACTGAATATCCTACAGATTGCCAAAAGAACAAATAGTTCTGTCTTGGAAAAAAAAATGCAGCCAGAGTGCTCGTTGGAGGCAAGGATGGTGATGTTTCATCTCACACACTTTGGGCATGTGGTTAGGAAGGTGTATTTCTTGGAAAGACACATCATGCTAAGAAAGGTGAGTTGTCAGTAAGATGGATTACACAATGATGGTTGCAATGGACCCGAATACTTCAAAGAGGATGATGTTGGCCCAGGATCAACAGTTTCTAAGCTTTTGTTCATAGGGTCGCTATGAATCCTACTTGCTTCCATGGTACATAACTACAACAACATCCAAATATTTAGTCTGTGACTTTACAGCAACGAGTTTGAATTTTTATTTATTTCTCATCCTAAGACAGTCAATATTTTCAGAAAAAAAATATTCTATTTCCTCAACTATTGCCGCCTTAATTTCAAAGTTTTGCCTTGAGCATACTTATCCATTCTGTGTATTTCTTTACTCTTACTTTAAGTCATTAGGATGATGGCTTATGCTACAAGGAATGCTTTACAGCAGCAAAGCATGGATAAGATATCAAACCTACAAAAAAGTTAGCCCTTCTTAAATTCAAATGCCTGTGCTTGCTATTCTCACTATACAAAATGTCTCCAAAGAAATGCCACAAAAATAGGTGCCAAGTTCATAAAAATATTCAAAAATGAAAAACATGTTTCCAGATGTCAAGTATTTATAGAGTTTGCCTGCCTCCTGTAGGGGATAAAGCTTATAAGAGGCAGTGGAGCATTTGTACAGAACTCTGGCAGATCTAAAGAAACAATCTTATTTAAACCAGAAGCAGAAGCAGTGAGCTTTCAAGCTTAGAACCTAGATCCTCAAGTCCAAAGTAATATTACTTGCAATGCTTGAGAATAGGAATGCCAGATCTATAGGCATCTGAATGAGGAAAAGAGTAGAAGAAAGAAATATGAACAGGCACTTCATTTCCCCCTCCCCCAATTGAACTTGGCTATAGGGACTAATGCAAAGTCTTATTTTATGAAACATTTTCTTGGGAGAATTTAAGGCTGTGTTTTATGTCTTTTCATTAATATTTTAATTTTTGTACTTGCATCCTGAGGCAGTTTCAAAAAGTGATTTTGGATTAACTGGATGGCAGTTTTTACTTCCTACTGCCAGAAAAGTTTTAGCATACCAAGAAGATCTTCTCTTGTCATTGGGAATGATATTCTTTTCACTTACCCTTCCAAGGCCTGCAAGTTCCTTCTAAGTGGAATGCAAATGGCAATACACACTTGTGACATGCATGCCGTTAGGATACACCAGCCAACCCCCCCCCCCGCCCATCATGTCAGTTCCTGCTCCTGGCAACCCTCCACCAGGTTTCCAAGACTGTAAACACAATAGGAAGACTTCCTATAGTTCTCTGGTAGAGCTGTTGGTACTTTTACCTGCCAGAGTTTTGGTTTGTAATGCACTTGATACAGATGTCTACTTTTCTTTGTCAATTAGAATCTTCCTAGTCGCAAGAATATCCATATGCATACAAGGAAGACCTTTTAATACCACTATTAATCAAATATATGCACCAAAAACCAGAGAGCGAAAGAGGAGAAAATAGAGGACTTCTACCAACTTTTGCAGTTAGAAATGGATCAAACATACAACCAAGATGCATTATGGATTAGAGCCCACCAAAGATCCTCACTGCTAGTCCAATAGGAAGCATCGTACATAGATGGGGGGAAAAGATTGAATTTGTAAGGGATTTAATTTTACTTGGTTCCATAATCAATATCCATGGAAGCAGCATGTTTCCATGTTGCCACGGGAAAAAATCTGCTGTCAACAACCTCCTTAAGTGCTGCAAAGCAAGAATGTGAGCTTAATGATTATCTGCTGTCATCACCTCTACACAGTGCTGAAGAGCAACAATGCCAGTCTAGATACAAAGGTGTGCCTAATCCAAGCCATGGTTTTCTCAATTACTTGTTATGCTTCAGAGAGTTAGACAATGACTAAGGATGACAGAAGAATAGATACCTTAGAGTTGTGGTGCTGGAGAAGAGTCTTGAACATACCATGGACTGCCAAGAAAACAAATAGATCTTTCTTAGAGAGGGTGAAGCCAAGTGTCTTCTTGGAGTCTAGGATTCTGAAGCTCCATCTCACTTATATTGGACCCGTGGCCAGGAGAGAGCAGTCCTTGGAGAAGGACATCTTGCTTGAGAGGGTTGACAGACAGCTCAGGAGAGGGAGACCCTAGATAAGATAGATTGATCCAGTAACTGGGGCAGTGGAGGTTGGTGTGTTAGAATTAGTGAGACTGGCTCAAGACAGGGAGATGTTCAGAGTTGCTGTACATAGGACTGCTATGCTTCGCAGGCAACTCAACAGCACATACTATAACAGATTGGGAAGAAGAAGTGGCATCCACTTCCTAAATAACATGCCTCCAGAAACAATATGAACTTTGATAAATGTCGATAGTTGTAGAGGGGCTTTAGGCCTTTTGTTTATAGGGTAGCTCTAAGTTGTGCTCGACTCAAGGCAATCAGCAACAACACAAGTGGCAAGAAGACAGAATGCAATCCCAAAGGAATGTGGCTCGAGTCCACCAGCTGCTCTTTGGGAGAAGGATGGGCAATCTCTGCCTATGTGATTAACTGCCTCTGAAAATCCACTGGAGGGTCGGCTATGAGTCAATTACAACTCCACAGTATACAACAAGAACATTTTAGGCACAGGTCCAGGTCCTACATTCTGAAGATAGAAAATACAAATATTTAACACAAATTTAACAGTGGATGTGTCTGATACATAGCAGGGGGGAGCAATACCCATCATTCTGAAAGTGTAGGCAAATATAGTTTGTGTGCCTTCGTTAATTTTTAGTAAATAAAGTTTTATTAGTGTATGTCCACAATCATTCATTTCGGTATCGCAAGGCATTTTGTAGAAAAGTACGTGCAGATAATCTTGTCTGAGCATAAAAAAAATAGTCATATGTATACTCTAGTTTTATAAACTTTCACTTTGCATTGTGCTTTGAATCCTTTACATATTATTTAAATGAGTCACTTATGAATTTGAATAGGAAGACTCCTAGGAATCTTGAGGTTTAAATTACCAAATATTTTGGGTATGCATTACAGATGACACTGTATTCAAAATTCTGTCCAAAAGTGTCTTAAAACTCTGTGAAGTTCTAAAGCAATAGATGTGGAGGCTAAAAATTCTAAGCAGAATTTGCAAATGGAATTTAATATCCTCCTATATCTGCATCAAATAATTAAAAGACCATACAACTCCCCACACTACAGAATATGCCCGATTCCCTATTAGAAATATAAGTGCCACCTATTCACACTACAGAATATGCCCGATTCCCTATGAAAAATATAAGTGCCACCTATTTCTCCTGACCTTTTACTACAGCCTTTCCATCTATGTCATGATGGTTTATTGTACATTGTCAACTCTGCATATTGTCTCTGCATCAATCATAAGAGGAGAGGAAGATCCTAACGACGTGCTGCTCTGGCTCCAGTCAGTTCTGCATCCAAATTATCCCGGGAAGACAGCTGTGTGTCGTATTTCTAAAAATACCTTCTCAGGGGGTGATAAATTTCATTAACAACCTTTAGAATTAGAAACTTTGCCTTAGGCCTCAACCTTTAACTTAATTCTATTCTCGCCTCTAAACTCAGTAGTGAGGAGGCATAAAGGGATTCCTTGATCTCATTTTAAAATGTTAGAAATTGTAATGTTTCTAAAATCACAGGGATTGCCTTCATTATATAAAATGGCTCATGTCATCCTTGCTTGAGGTCCCAAGAGATACTTGGTACCCCTGTATTAGAAACTTCCAGGATTCATGACTTAGTTTGTTATAGTCATTGAAAGGTGGGTCTCATTTTAATTTTTCCAGTGACTGGTGGCATCTACCAGTTGCCATACAATTGATCCTGATTCATGGCAACCTCGGGTGTCTCAGAGTAAGGACACTTCTGACAGCTTATACAGTAAATGATGCTCAAAAGCATTTCTCAAGAGTCATACCTGATTCATGGCTGGCCCCCACTGAGTTTCCAAGACTGTAAATCACAAATGAGGCAACTGTGCTCGTCTTTCTCCCATAGAGTTGCTGGTGGATTTGAACTGCCAGAGAGGGATGGCCCTTTGATTTAGCAATGTGATTTACTAAGGGCTGTGGCGTCAGGATTGGTGGAAGATCTATTAACAATCTGTGTTATGCAGATGACACAACCCTGCTTGCTGAAACTGAGGAGGACCTCATGCACTTGC
>NW_006399767.1:6745418-6746706 GCF_000299155.1 Elephantulus edwardii | reverse complement strand
CACACACACACACACACACACACACACACACACACAGCCAGTCAAGAGTCTTTAACTATTATGCTTCCTTGGATTCTTTATCTTCCATCTACAGATCCTTCTTTTGCGATACATTTTAAAGGAAGTTGTGCTGTTAACTCAAAGTTAGCACTTCCTCAGTTCTTCGGATTCATGAGTGGCTCCTTGGGAAAGAGATGGACAGTCCCCTCTCACGCAATTTATAGCCTCAGAAACCCTCTGGAGGGTCAAACTCCAAGTCAGTTTTGATTCCACAGCAATAAGTTTGAATTTAAAAGAACCTTATTTTATATTTATCAAGAAATGTTTGCTTTTCTTCTATTTCATCCTTCCTGTTTTCTGGACCAGCTTTCTGAATTGTTCTAGGTCTTAAAAAGTGCTGCAGCTCTTTAAAAATACATATCTTATTCATCATAACATCTGATGTATGATGCATCTTGGCAATTTTTAAATGAAATAAAATACACCCAAAGGGATGTTTCCCAAGGAAGACATCTATGAAATATAATAAAAAGAAGACTAGTTTAGATTAAATATTCCTCTTTTATGTATGTTAAAGCAAGCTGCACTATTAAGAAACTAGTACAGGTTTCATAGGGTTCCTACCCTCTGGAAGAAATACAAAAAAGGGAAAACCCATGTGAATGCTTATAAAACCTCCCCAGACTCTATGGCTATAAACTGGATATTGCTTACAATGCCTTGAATTCAGTGTCTGAGTCCGAATATTGGGTTGCTTGGCCCACGGATCCAGCTTCAAAATGACTTTTCCCGCTTTGTTCTTATGAGATGAGGGAAAAAAATCCAATAAATGAACCCTAACTGAGATTTTTGCTTGCTAGAATTCTTCCTTTGTTTCCTTCTTTTTTGTTCTAATAACTACAGCATTCCCCCCCCCCAAAAGAACATAGCTGTTACAAATCACACCTGGCCAGTTTCCAGTGGAGAAATTCAATTTTGTCAATCTATGTAGCCTGAGAAAAGCCTCCTGGATAAAGAAACTAAATTATAATTTGGAAACTTACTTCTTTGATAACTCCAATGGTTGCATGCAAACTTATTCAACAACTTTTTACCCTTGTCCACATTTACTCTCTGTATCTACACAGCAATTCTACAGGACGCATCACCTTTGACTGATAAATATTGCGACTAAACTCCAGAAACACTGATCCCAACATAAGGAACTACCATCAGCTGATGTGTTTGAAATCACAGAAGCCATGGAAGCTTCATATATAAGTTATTAGATGGAGGGCTGGTGAAAGGG
>NW_006399767.1:6711647-6741483 GCF_000299155.1 Elephantulus edwardii | reverse complement strand
TTAGGGCTGTTGTACATAGGGTCGCTATGAGTCACAGGCGACTCGACGGCACATAACAACAAACAACAACATAGCTATACTCAAAACTAGAGAGCCTGACCAATGGAAAAATTCAGTACTTTGATTGTTCTATCATATGAAGTCAATGACTCAAGTAGCCTAGGTCAAAAGAGGAAGATGTCTGTGGTCACTTAGCAATGTCAGTACTCATTAGAGATTCTCAACCAATGAACTTTGGTTGAACATACATGTGTGGGAGGTAGACACACAGATGTTGTCACTTATAAAGGACACTGTCTCATAAGGACATAAAATAGATCTTTCCGTAACAGTAACTAGAAACAGTAACTATTTCTGAAATTGTACCAAGAGCTAGATTTCAAGATCACTGGTTCCCGATGTCTTTGAGCTGTGGTGTTGGAGAAGAGTACTGCATGTCTCATGGACTGACAAAAAGAACGAACAAATATGTCTTAGAGAAAGTGCTCCTTAGAGGCAAGGATGGCGAAGAGACAAGGATGGCGAAGCTTTGTCTCACATCTTTTGGAACTGTTGTTAGGAGAGGTAAGTCCTTAGAAATGGACATCATACTTGGATAGGTGGAAGGTCAATGCAAGAGAGGAAGACCTTCAACGACATGGATTGACCCAATGACTATAACAATGGATTCATGTATATCAGAAATGACAAAGGTGGCACAAAGTAAGGCAAAATTCGGATCTATTGTTCACAAGACTGTTTGTTCACTTGCTATGAGATGCAGTCACCTTGATGGCACCAATCAACAACAATAACAAGTTCCTGAAAAATGTTATTGAACATCTATGGAAAACTGTTGTAGGAGTCTTGCTAGACTGCAAGATTTAATGCAGTATCACAAAATAATTTTGTTAGGATTAGAACAACTGATGTTGTTGTTGTTGTTTTGTGCCGTCAAGTTGCTTGCGACTCATAGCGACCCTATCTACAACAGCCCTAAACCCTGCTCTGTCCTGTGCAAACAGCACTGCCTCTGACACTCCCATCCCGATTAACCCAGTCACTGAATCAATCCACCTCATAGAGGGCCTTCCCCTCCTGCGCTGTCCCTCCACCCTCCCAAGCATGATGTCCTTCTCCAAGGACCAGTCTCTCCTTACAACATGTCCAAAGTATGTTAGACGGAGCCTCAGAATCCTTGCCTCCAAGGAGCTACCTGGTTTAAGCCTTTCCAGGATGAACCTGTTTGTTTTCCTAGCAGTCCAATTGATATAGGGAAGGGAAAAGCTACAAGAGAGAGCAGATATTGACATTGTATACAGTTAATGTTTTGGGCACAGGAGGGACGTCAGAAGCAGTGAATGCTTTGTGTGAAAGGACAACATCAGACATCAGGGACCAGAATGAAAACCGCCCACTAAGTTTTGAACTCTGCATGGCATCGCCTCATGGGCCCAGACTCCAGTCCCAAGGCTCACCCAGACAAGGAAGGCTTTCATACCACCTCACCTCAGTAACACTCTGCTTTCCCCATATTTTCTTTCCAAGGAGGAAGGTCCATCTCATATTTTGGGAAGTAACTTTCTAATAAATCTATCTTTACACCTTCACTTCTGTCTCCTCATCTTGTTTGCCTCATGCTCTAACAAAAAGCTTTGGCCTCCACTTTAATGCTTTGTGCCCTTCCAAGAAACCCTAAAGTTGTTGTACATTGTGCTACACTGGTAGCACAGTGCCCTGACACTGTCCCCTTCTCTAGTTTAATTCACGTGGCACAATTCTTTTGCTCGTGCAAGAAGGATGAACTAGGGTTTGACTGCCTGTTAACAATTTGTAATCACAAAGTTTATCCAGAGTCACTGGGTGGATTCAGGTTTAAAACATTCATGTGCTAGCCAAAAGACTGGAGGTAAAATCTCACCCAGAGATATCTGGAGAAGACGACCTAGGAATATATTTCTAGGAGACCAGCCAATGAAAACCGGGGGGGGGGCTGATTGTGGAACAGACCACCAATTACTCATATGCAAGTTCAAGCTGAAGCTGAGGGAGAGCACAATTCTTCTCTGTCCCAGAGTCTCCGTGAGTGAGAATCAACCAACGGCAAATGGAAACAAAGCAGGAATAAACAATTTAAAACGAAGTGATTGGATTACTTGGACTAAAATAGATTATGTACTAAACATCCAACTTTTAATGAGGGATGATTTTTCACAAGAAGTCACTGAAATGTCATCTATTTTCTACAAACTACAGTAAAGCAGGTGGTTCAATTTCCATGATTACCTCTGATAGCTGGGGAAAAGAATTTTTAGAAAGGTCAAAACATTGCCCCTAGAAAAAATGAACCATAGGCATGAGTGACACAAGCAAAACAATATATAATATATAGAAAGGCTGAGTTTGCTGAACTGAGTTCTATAAATTTCTCCCAAACTGGGAAAATATCAAGTGAGCAAATAGCATTCCTTCTACAGCTTCTCCGAAAGCTGTAGATATAGGCCCTTCTGATTTAGGAGGCCTTTCCCCTCCTTCGAGCCAATGACTAGGTTTTGTAATATTACCATGAGGATTTAGCATCTCAACTGGGCTGTTTCTGAATCTCCAAACTGAGGATGATGAATTATTTAACATCCAGGAAGCACCAGCTGTGCTCTCCCTAAATGCTGAGCTTCCCCCACCAACTGGATTTACAAGTGAAATAGGTTTCTAATCTCGCAGGATGACAATTTCAACAAGCGAACAAGCCTAGAGAGTTTCTCCTCAGTGAAGAAGGGATAGTCCAGAGCATTTCTTAGTGGCTTTCATGGGGCATCCTAGAAATTCTCCAAAGATTACAGCCTGGCTTCCTGTCAAGTGGATGGAATACTGCTGATACATGAGGCACACATTCTATTGCCTCTAAAAGACAGGATTGGGGGCATTCAATATGTGGGATTTAGATTAGGCACAAAGACCATTTGCTTCATGGTCTCTCTTGCACCGGGTAACAGGAATCTGAAGAACCTATTTCTCTGAACATTCCTATAACTATACCAGGAACTCTCACTAGAGAGTGATTTTTATCTCTTAGGGGACATTTGACAGTACATGTAGACATATTTTGGGGGCTTCACAACTACAAAGTAGGGAGGATACGTTACCCAAAAGCCTTAATTCTTCTTCTGTCATCCTTATTTATTGTCCAGCTACAGTGAAGTAGGTGGACTTTATTGATTTCTTTGTTCATAATGCTTTGCTGTTAAACATGTTACAATGCACAAGACCGTCCCTACATCGAAGAATGAACCAGCATAAAAGGTCCACAGTTCTGAGGATAAGAAATCCCAAACAGGGAACTTACAAATTTTTTAAGTTCTCTACGCATTGGTATACTTGAGGATCTTATAATTGTTTCAAACGTGCTTTCTATGATTCTAATTAACTTATCTGGCTCAGTTCTGTGGAGCCTAATGTCATCATAGTTAAAACACTTGGTTAATGTTAAAGCTAGCTAAAAGGTCAGTGGTTTGAACCTCCCAACCACTCTGAAGAGGAATGATCTGGAAATCTGCTGCTGTAAAGATTTACAGTGTTGGAAATCCCAAAGGGAAATTCAGCTCTCATCTGTTGCTATGTACTGGAATCAACGTGATGGCAATAAGATATAATGAAATAGATCCAGTTCTAGAAAAGGTAATTCTTTGCATTTGTTTGAAGAGAATAAATCTTATTTATAATCTACGTAGTTTGAGTGGTTGTTGTTAGGTGCCATCGAGTTGAGCACGACCCACCCATAGTGACCCTACAAACAACAGATCTGAACCCTTTTCTATCCTGCACCATCCTCACACATCCTGACACACTAGAGCCCACTGTGGCAGTCACCATGTCAACCCACCTAGTTGAGGGTCTTCCTCTCCTTCGCTGACCCCTCTACCTTTCCGAGAATCATGTTCCTCTCAATGGACTAGCCCCTCCTAGCAACATGTTCAAAGTATGTGAGGTGAAGCTTAATCATCTTTCCCTCCAAGCAGCACTCTGGCTGCACTTTCTCCAAGACATATCTGTTCACTCTCTTGGAAGTCCATGGGATGTTCAGTGCTCTTCTCCAAACCACAGCGCAAAGGCATTAATAATTCTTCTTCTGTCATCCTTAGTCACTGTCCAGCTACAGTGAAGTAGGTGGACTTTATTGATTTCTTTGTTCATAATGGCTTTATATTTCTCCAACCTTTACTTTTAGAAACTTCATCTCATTTCATCCTAAAAATCTCATGCAAAGTTAAAGGTGACTCACTGTTTAACTAAACTCCTTTCTTTAGCAAGTGATGTCTACATCTCTCATTGGGCTTTTACTGCTTTGTAGAACCACTCTATATATACAGTGACATTTCAATCAAGCTGCAAATGTCATGTAGGTAAAGATAGTATTTCATACCATTTCAGAAAAACATGATCTGATCTCTTGCATATAATAATGACTTTACCAATTCATCATTTCTTCAAATATTCTTAGTACTTCAGAGTGGGGGTTAACAAAATTAGAAGGAATTTGAGTGCTTGTTAACCCTTTCTAAATTGTGGCAGGAAGGGGTAATTTTAAAATAATGTTAAATATATTTATGTTTACAATGATTCCAATTCTACAAAGCTTCTATATAAATTCTTATTTCTGATGTTCATAAAAACCAAGTACAACGTGACTTATTAAAATAAATAAATAATTATTTAAGGTCATTCTATATTGTTAATAGAAGAAAGAATAATGTAATATCATAATAAAGAGAAATCGTTTTATAATAGAGAAGTGTCATGATATTAGTCAGGTTTATTAGGACTGTGGAGGAGTATTCCAAGGAAAGTGGCAGAAATTCGATCAATTAAGAGAGAAACACATAAATTGAACTTAATAAAACTGCCTAAATTGCTTCTAGAAAAAAATACTATGGGGAATATACTTTTATTAGTTCTGGGTAAGGACGAATTTGAGGATACAGTGAATCTTTTTTCCATTTTTAATTTCAAGTTTTTCATGAAAATCATAATAAGTTTAGAAATATTTTGGGCAACCAAACTAAAGATTAATGAAAGAGTAACTATTAAAGATTATCTGGCTGCTCTAAATGGATCAGCAGTGCATATGAGTGTAAGTTCTGTGCTTTGGGGCCTGTGTTTTAACACTAACTCCATTTCAGTCCGTCAGAGTAGTGTCTGACAAATTACTTCCATTTCTGTCCCTTGGTTTCCTCACTTCAACCAGAAGTCGTTCCGTCACTGGGCTGTTGGTGAGAGCCAAATGAGTTCTTGCAAGCTCTGTAATGGAGCAGTGTTCATAAATGCTGAGCTCTTGGGGCATCTCAGCTCAACTGCTAGATGGTAAAACACACACTATGAGCTCTCATCAGACATGGCTTCATCAGTCATTGCCATATGTTCCTACGTAGTGAAATGAATGAACTTGCCTTTTCTTGTGGCCTAGTAGTAAGGAGCTAGCCTGCCAACCTAAAGGCAGACAGTTTGAATCCACTTGCTACTACTCCACAGGAGAAAGACAAGCAGTCAGCTTCCGGCGATTTACTGCCTCAGAAGGTCAGCTGTGGGTCGATTCTGAATCAATGGTATATTACATAACAACATTAACTGAAAAGTTGGTAGTTAAATTCTACCTAGATGCACCTTGGAATAAGACAGGGAGATCTACTTCAGTAAGATTATAGCCAGAGTGCAATCCTATTTGACACATGTAGTATTGCCATCTGTCAGGATTAACTTGATTACAATGGTTGGTTTCAATATTTTTATCCTTGCATTAAATATTCATAAATCACAAAGACAGCAATTTCCCAACTTCCACTCTTACTATATATGAATTAAAACAAATAAATAAGTAACAAGAGAAAACAGACATAATTTTATAGGGATAAAGAAAGAAATGTAAAAGGTATGGCCATAGGACAGGCAGCTAATAATATTGAGATTTTTCTATATGTAAAAGATGAAGATGACAAGTATTTAATGCTACATTTCACTTTACAAGAGCAAAGACCACTTAGGAAGAAGTAAAAAGTCACATTTTTATGTTATGTTTTTCAGTACAGTGACTTGTAAGTCTTGCAATTTTGTACAAAAAGAATTCTCAGGAATACACACCAAATAAATTTTTATCAGTGTGAGATACTGTTTCCTGATTAATTTTACCTGTCCTGTTCCAAAAAGATTTAGCATGACCTTTTGTTAAAGATATAGAAATGACTGGTTTGGTTAAAAGGAACGAGAATGCTGGTTTACCAGCCTTACAGACACTAAGCCATAGAACAGATATGTCTAGTAAATCAAGTATTGCCGAAATGAAAGTAGGAATTAAGTCTTCCTTGCCCATTTGTCCCATTTTGGTGGTGGCTGCTGCATAATATATGAGAGAGGTCTTGCACATGCAGATAGCCCTCACTTCCGTTGAGTAAGCAGGTCGATGATAATATTTCAATTGCTACTACACATTAGTGAAGAAAGACCTGAATGGAGGATCATCTGTGGAGTCATGGAAAGTTCCATTATCCACCAAATGTCTGGCCAGGTCTTACAGATGATTAATAACCCTCATGTTTTTTCATCTTGATATTCTTTGGTCCATACTCATAAAATGTTCCTGCTTTGTATTCATTTTTTAAGCCTATAACACTATTTGTATTTTATGCTGACTTCATAACCTTCAGAGTAACTGATCATAGCAAAATCCTTCCCTGCTTATCGAGAGAGCAGCTTTCCACTGGCCTCAATTTTAACAAATACATTCTGAAAAGGAAAGCATTTATTACCAATTGAAATAAGCATCTTGGGAAGATTTCCCCATCTTAAAAGCCCGTTTGTTTTCATTATAGAGGACTTCAGGAGACTGAATCTGACATAGCGCCAACTCTGGGTCATTCTACACCCTGGGTCATTTTGGACTAACCTCAAAGAGCATTTTCCTACACTGCTTTGCTAACTTTTTATTGATATATCTTTCTCACTTGACCACAGGCTTTCTGAGGAAGAGAGCTTGCGACTTATGTCTCTGTAATCATTATGTTTGCATACACAGTGTATGAAACAGTGTAAGCATGGACCACACTTGTAATGAGAAAAGCAAATAAAAAATGTTCATAATTAAGGTAAATAGAGAAAGGAGAAAGTTGGGGCCAGGGAAGAGACTTGGAAAGCTTTATAAAGAATATAACATATGTGTTTATGACTCAGGAGGCATCAATTTCCTGAACTTAAGACACTTAATGTGTTAGGTGCTAAAAACAAAAAGGCTGAGAAGTTGGAAACGAAGCCTATTTATAAGCAATTATTCAGCTTGAGAACACAGGACAAAAGAAAGCAGAATGACAATTTCCAAAGTCAGAGGTTGAAGATGGATAAAAAGGTTTGTAATGATCAAGGCTTTTATTCTTCACTAAAGGAAGGCAAAGCAGAAACAGTGAACTACATGGAAAATGGTTTTAAATAGATCCAAGTAATAATTTTCATCTATAAGGAGCTCTGGTGGGATAGTGTATAATGAGTCAGGATGAAACCAAGGGTTAGCACCTTGAATTCACTAGTAGCTCTGAGTGAGGACGATATTCCCATAAAGGCTCACAGTCTTGAAAGCCTAGTGGAGAACTGCTATGAGTTGAAATTGACTCAACAACAGTGGACTTGTTTTTGGAGATAGGAAAGCTGTAAGGTAGTTAAGAATAAATTACATGTAACAGAAATCCATATATAACGGTGCTTTCGAAAGTTATAGATTAGGAAATCTACCCAAAGTCCCACTGATGAGGCTTTGTGAACATAAATCCTGAAATACGATGCTTATGTAAAGTGTCTCTGAGGTAGTTCGCAACTATTTTGACATTGTTTTCAGAAGAGTAAATAAAAGGAAACCTAATGCCATACTTTATATGTCTCTGTACAATATAAGGCTAGTATAGATTCAAATCTGTAAAATACTTTTAACTTTTTTGGAAAGAAAAAATATTTAATATAAAGGTGGTATTGAGATGTCATATGTTTGAATATATCATTTCCAGTTATCAGTGGCAAGTGACACACCACGTTGCTCGTACTGACTAGGGAAACATCCTCCACCCTACTGAATCAAGTGATTTATAATTGCCATTTAAAATAATAAGAGAGAGAACATATAATTTGTGAACCCACTGGTCTGTTGCTAATGGAAACACTTTCTATTGACCCAGGAAGGGTGCATAGATTACAAAGACTCCTATGCAGCCAGAGCTACTTTAAAAATTCATTGCACTTTAATGAATGTCCTCTTCTCTAATTAGACATTGTGTTGATAATGTCTGCATCTGGGTTGAATTGCCCCAGTGATCTGGAGAAGGCAGGATACAGCTAGGAGTGAAGGGGCAGGATCAAGGAGGCTAAAACTAGTTGCTAGACCCTGCACTAGAGAGGATTGACTTGTAAGTAAGTGTTGGTTAAGCTAAGAACCAGATAATTTTTAAATTTTTTGTCAAGCCTTTAATATTTTCAAAATGTGGCAAATAAAAGCAAATAATTAAATTGTCTTATCTTGCACTAATTTGACAGCTATTCCTTGATCTCCTACTCTGTGCTTGTTGAAAATATGGGTTAATGGAGGCCCAGCACAGGAGAGGAAGAACCTGGATGAGATGGATGGATACAGTAAGTAGGGCAATGGCAGCAGGTGTATCGGAGTCAGTGAGACTGGCTCAGGACAGGGCAGGCTTCAGAGCTATTGCACATAGGATTGCTATGAGTCACAGACAACTTGACAGCACATAACAACATATATAAATTAGCAAAAAATGAGTAGTCGTAGGCTATGTAGGAATTTGGGCTGTCTGGATGGAAATCTGAGAGCTAATTACAATTTAATAAGTCTGTTTCAAGTCTTAATATTATACCTCTTTGAAGTATGCACACTCATTACCTTCACTGTGATCTCTATAATTATAAATATTTACCAAGTGCCTACAGATTTTATTTTCTCATGTCCTTGCGGCAATGCATTAAGCAAAGATGCCTTTTAATGTGTATTTTCCCGATGATGAACAATCCAGGACATTTTTAGAGCATAACAAATTGATTAAGATATCCTATTTCTGCATATTCAAAACCAGATTAAAGAAGTATAGAAGAAAATGGAGTCTCTCTCTATCTAAAGTGTTCCTATAGACACAGCCTTCCTGCAGGGGACATGCTACACGATGACTAATGATAGGAGAAATGTTCTCTCCTTTGAAACCACAGACTTAAGTCTGAAGGTGAAGTACGTGGAATGCTCTGTGTGTGTGTGTGTCCACTAACTTCATATCTCATGTATCCACAAAGGAGCAGGGGGAGGGTCTCTTCTGGTCTAAAATTTTCCAGTTTCTTAGCTTGGTTATCCACTGGAATGATACAAGGAACTCAAAAGATCCTAATTCTTGGGTCCTCTTACTCCAGAGACTGATTCAGTTGTTCTGGGGAGGGACTCTGAGCATTGTATAACTGGAAAGTTACTCAAGGGTTCCATTTAAGAAACATTGAGTTATGACAAGTGAAAATCAGTTAAAAAATACTTTATGAAAGGATAAGCAACAAGGTACAGTAAGAAGTTTAATCTTGGATGTGGTCCTTAACAAAATGATTTTTTTACAGCACTTTAGAGTTGGTCTAGATATAGCTTTGTTGTTGTTATTAGGTGTTGTTAAGTGAAGTACAACTCATAGCGACCTTAGGAACAACAGATCTGAACCCTGTCTGTCCTTTTCTATGTGATCTTCATAATTTCTGACATATTTGGGCCAACTGCTACAGTTACTTGGGTCAATTCATCTGATGAGACTACTCTTTTCCCAAGCCCTCACCTTTCCAAGCATGATATCCCTTTCCAAGGAATAGCCTCTGCTAGCAACATGCCCAATATACGTGTGATGAAGATTTGTCAACCTTGCCTCCAAGAAAAATAACTTAGGCTCTCCTGATTTTTACCAAGGTTTCTCCCCTGTAACTTGCTGGTCTACGTTTGTATTCTGCCTTCATAAGTGTACATACTTATTAAATGAAAGCAACATTTTAAATCACATTAGAAAATTTTTGCTCTCACAGATTCTAATGATAATTTTAATGATAAGATTTTCTACAGAAAGTTTTTGCTTTCTGCTTCAAGCTCATTAAGTATTGCAGGAGATCAGCCCCAAACACTCCCCCAGAAATATTCTAAAAATAGCAACAAATAGTTAATTGAATTATATAAGAGCTACTAATCCTTTCTCCATACCTATTCAATCTAAATGCTGAGCAAATCATTTGAGAAGCCGGATTCTAGGAAGAAAAATGTGGCATCTGGATAGGAAGAGGACTCATCAATAACCTGCTTATGCAGATGGTCTAATCTTTCTAGCTGAAGGTGAACAGAACTTAAAACACTTGCACAAAATATCAAAGACTATATAGCCTTCAATACGGATTAGATCTCAGCATTAAATAAACGAAAATCTTCATCACAAAGACAATATGTAACATTGTGATAGAAGGAGAAAAGATTGAAAGTGTCAACAATTTCTTTTTTACTCAGATTCATGATTAGCATCCTTGGCACTAGTAGTCAAACAGTCAGGATACTTACTGCATAGGAGAAACTGCTGTCAAGGACTTCACTGTAGTACTAAAGAGCAACAAAAGACCAGTATCAGTTTAAAGACGGAAGTACACCTGATTCAAGCCACAGTCTTTTCAATTACTTCCTATGCATTTGAAAGTTCAACAATGAATAAGGGTGACAGAAGAAGAATCAATGCCTGAGAGTTGTGTTGTTGGAAAAGAGTATTGAATACTGAATACCTCATGGGCTGTCAAAATATAGAATAAACAAATATGTCTTGGAGAAAGTGCAAGCAGATTGCTTCTTAGAGGCTATGATGGTGAGGCTTCACGTCACATACTTTGGGCATGTTAGCAAGGGCCAGCCCTTGGAAAAATACATCATGCTGGGAAAGGTGGAGGATCAGAGAAAGAAAGAAAGGCCCTCCACAAGATGGAAAGGCATAGTGACTGTGTCAATGGGTTCAAATATATCAGTGATGACAAGAATGACATGGGATAAGACAAGGTTCGGATCCATTGTTTATAGCTTATAGGGTTGCTATGAGTCATAGCTGACTCAATAGCACTTATCAACAAGAACACTTGCTGGACTTATGTGCAACCAATGTTGTTGATTGTCGTTGAGTTGAGTGTGACTCATAGCAACCCTATGAACAAAAGGCCTAAAGCCTTTCTATAGCTCTCGTCATTTATCAAAATTCATAGGGTTTCCAAAGACATGTTGTTTAGGAAGTGAACTATGAAAAAATAAAAGTGGAGCAAAAAAGCAGCATGTTGTAAGATGACAACTGTTTACTTTAAAGATTACTAAAAAAGTTTTATAGGATTGGTGAGTGGAATTGTGACAGTTTTTGTTTTGTTTAGCATGGTTTCCTAAATGTTTTGTGACATTGTTAGAATATTGGGTTTGTATTAATAATAGCTAAAATTTATTGCAAAACCACCAAATGCCAGACATTTTATGTAGTTACAGATTTCATATTTTTACGGTTATTTTTATTAAAGAGCTAAATGAATGACAATAAATAACATTGTCTGAAGTCACACAGATTATAAATAATGAAACTAGATTAAAAGATCAATTTGTTAGTTTTCAGTCTATTGCCTGCTTCATCATTATTGTAAAATTTTAAAGGAGGGATTTCATAAAAAACAAAAATAAAAATAACCCCTTGCCTTAACCCAGGAAGTAACAGGACCCTCAAATAAAACATATGTTGCTTTGTGTGAAAGAGGTCAGAGGTCACATTATCATATTGCATATAAAAAGCTACTTTAACACGATCAATAAATTGCTGGGGTACAGAGCTAAGAAAAGATGAGAATGAACATTTCATCAATTTATTAAATATCAAGATGTTCTCTATCATTATGAAGGCAAGTCAGATAATATCAGCTTACAGACAACTTTTTAAGCCATTCAAATGCCAATAGTATAAATGTTGCTTATCAAAGCAACATCCTGATAAGATACAATTAGTCAATAGTGACAGTCTAATGAAGTCCTGGTGGTGCAGTGGTTCACCCCTAGGCTGCTGACCAGAAGCTGTGGCAATCTACTTGTGTAAAGACCACAAAACCCTGCAGGACATTTCTACTCTGTCCTGTACAATCTCTAGGGTTTGCAATGGCCATGTGTAATAAAATCCAAATACAAGTTTCATGACCTAGAAAAATTCCAGTTGCTTTAAAAACATTCCCCAAGGTAAAAATGGCTGAAAGAATAAAATGGAAATAAAAGTCAAGTTACTAATATCAGTTTTATGTGCTACTTATTCCCTTAGAGAGAGATGCCCTATCTATGGAAGAGGGTCATTAAACTAGTTCAAGCCCTGAGCAGCTCTCCTCTCCCCGGGGAGTTCTGGCAGGTCAAGGAATTTTTTTCCAGTGACACTATGGTGTCCCCATCCCTGTCCTCCTGCCCCATCATGCAGGCTCTGCTCACCCACCCAGGCTTTGTGGAAACCACCTGCCAAATTGCACTGCACAGAAAACCAGGTTCCCAACAAGGGCAAAATGACAGGCTAAGCGTTTCCCACCAGGCCCAAGTGCTGTGGGGGAGCCACATAGGAAACATCAGGGGCCAACATGTTCCACTTTTATTTAAAAATATATATTAAAGTTTAGATGAAACACTTAGCATCCAGGATAGACCTGAGGGAGGATCCTCTTCTCAAACACATTTATTTACTTCAATTTAAAAAACAAAATAAGTTTAAAAAATGGCAGGCTTTATAATTTCTACTTTCAATCATATGAGGAAGGCTAAACGCAGCTATGATCCTTGGCCTTGCCATAAAATTTTAGAATATTTAAGAAAAACAACTTAGGAATTCAAATGCATTGCCGAGTTAAAATGGACTCATAATACCCACTGGCAGGATTTCAGGGGCTATAAAGTGCAGGAGACGAAACTATCCATCTTTCTCCTGAAGAGCAGCTAGTAGACTTTAATAAACAGAAAAGAGACACCTTTGGGTTAAAAAGCACAACCATGACACCAGGTAGTGTCTAAACAGCACATTTATTTATCCGTGCTACTGCATGAATGTTAATAGCGTACTTCATCTTTATTTTATGTAGTGTTTCATCCATAGAAAGGATGACCTATCTTGTTTACCAGTTCAGGTTTTAGCTTGCTAATATTTCTAGCCTGTATATATTTTCACTAATACTCATCACCCATTCTCACCTAATCACACAGTGCTCTTCTAAACACAGGTTTTATCTTCTCCTAACTAAAATATGAAACAAAAGACCTTTCTGCTGTGTGGAATCTTTATCTAGCATAGACTCTTGGGTACATTTCTAGCTGTAGGAAGCTGCAATGCAATCCCTAAGGCACACGGTTCAAATCCACCTGCCTCTAAACACCTGCTGGACGGTCAGCTGAGTCACCACACAAAAACGACAGCAGCAGCAGCAGCAGGTAAATTAGCACTATGCCTGGTGGCCCAGTGTTTAACATATCACATTGCTAACAGAAAAGTCTGTGGTTTGAATACACCAGACACTCAGTGGGAGAAAGAGGTCAATCTCTTCTCTTAACAAGTTCTGGATTCAGAGTGCTCTGGTGGCCTAGTGGCAAGAAGCTGCACTGCTATCCAAAAGGTGCAGGAATCCACAAGGTGCTCTGTTGGAGAAGGAGGAGCGATCTCCTCCTGTGCCAGTCGGATCTGATTCACGGTACACACACACAGACAAAAAAAGTAATTCTAACTTCTTCCCACTTCCTTCACCCCCTCCTTAAACCCACCAAATTGTGCAACCCAGTGCTTTCACCCCTGCCAATCCTCATCTACAAAGACTGGGTAATGATGGGCAAGGTCCAATAATGATTTTACAAAACATAATGCATGGGGGGGAAAGAAGAAATTGGCAGAATTCTTGTGTTTATGGGTTTTTTTTAGTCTTTATAGTTTTATATTAAACACAATGACCTTTAAACAAACTACATTCTTTTCTTTTAATAAAGTATTCAAACAATTTAAAAAAAAAATAAGTTCTAACTTCTGAAACCTAATGGAAGTTTGGAACAAGTCAAAAGTGACTTGCAGGCAGTGAATTTGCTTCCTTGTTAGAAAAGAAATACTTCGGAGTTTTAAAACAAGAACTGTCACTTGGGTTTCCTAGAGCCTTAGTATATAAATGAGATCATACTAAGGGAAACTTCAATTTAATTTGCTTGCATTTTCCATTTGAATAAGATGGGGCCTCTGGCATTGTAAGCATTCACTTAGGTATTTCTGAAGTTCTTAACATTTTACTAGTTTTCAACTAAGCCTTTCACAGCTTTCCTCTCCAGCTGATGGTCACCGCTCAAGGCGCACGTTAGGTCAGTGCCTTACTGTTACCACCGTGGCGAATTAGAGGTGCTACTGGTGGCTGGGTGACACTGTGAAGTCTGTGTTGAAATTTCCAGATGCCAGTCTGTGAATTCCTGCGGAGCTAGAGTTGCCAGGTAAAATACAAGACGTTTCGTTTAACTTGAATTTCATACAAGCAAAGAATGCAGTCTCGAGGACATACTTACCATAAAAATAACACGACAAATTCTTATCAATCTGAAATCAAACTTAATTGGGCATCTGTATTTTAATTTGCTGAATCTGGCAACCCTGCATATGCCCAAGCTATGTGAGCTCTTCCTCACAGCCTCGTCTGAGCTGAAGCCATCAGGGTGTGGTGAAAAGGCAGGAAAGGGCCCCCTCCTTTCACATGTGGTTCATGGTCTCCACAGTGTACAGCAGGGTCACTGTGGCTTGTCCCTCCTTAGGACTTCAACACAATCTCAGGCACTCAGACCAGTATACTTGTTTTTCTCTTTTCCTTTTCCTCATTTCCTTGCAACTTGCCCTACCAAAAGCTTATCCCACAGCATCCTTTTTGGCTTCCAGGCAAATCAACTCATGCAAAAAAGGCCCTGTTCGCTCATTAGACAAACACTACGCTTTTATGTCTACTTTATATCTTAGTGTATTATTTGCTACAAATCTGTTACACAAGAATGACTACTTTCAAAGCCCAAGACAGTGCTTTCTGCTTTTGGAAGCACTTCAGGCTATTTCCATAGGAAAAACTGGAATCTTCATATAAAAAGCGATGTGCACTATTATTGACAGTGTGAGAGAAGTTCTCGGCTAAGGTAACAGCACAAATGAAGGTAAGAAAATGGGAGCATTTATGACGTGTTTGAGTTGGTTCGGCTGCTATCTATGATGTTCAGGGAGCTCTGATGGCATAGTGCAGAAGGAGATGCCCTGCCAACCCAAATTTACCAGCTGCTCTGCAGAACAAAGATGGGCATTCTCCTCTCATGAGATTTATGGTCTGTGGAAACCTGCTGAAGGGTCAACTTTGAGCTGGTTCTCACTCAAAAGCAATGAATCACAGCAACAACAACATGTACTGTTCTGGCACCTCTAACTACAAAGGCAGGCAGAGACCTGGATAGCATAGCAGTGTCCCAAGGACCAAGGGAAGAAGTTTGTGAGTTCTCCAGGCAAGGAGAAGCCATGCAGAATTTGATTAGAGGAAAGTATAATCAAGAGCTCCATTTGATTCTGCTCTAAGAGCTAGGCTGAAAGTGTCAGAAATTATAATGAGAGAGATTAGATTATTACATAAATAAAGCAGGCAGGAGGCCAAGAAAGCCCAAAGTACTGGTTGTCAGAATGAAAGGGGAATGCTGAACTTGGTCTTTAACCCTAGCAATCCCTTATTATCACCCGGAGAGCTCTTAAAATGAAAAACAACATATATGAACTTTGTAAGTAAGTAAACAAGTAAAAATTGAAAATTTTCTTTAAAAAATATGTAATGCTTAGGCTACTTCCAGAACAATTAAATACGGATCTCTGAACTACACTTGATTGGGTTTATGTGAAACCTATACCTGGACTATGAGGCAGTCATCAGAACAGAGAAGGGAAGCACTACAAGGTTTAGATTGGGAAAGGGGCATGTCAGAAATGCGTCCTATCGCCATATCTTTTCAATTTATATGTGGAAAAGATCATTTGGGAGGTTTGGCTCTATGAGGAGGAATGTGCCATCAGGACTGGAGAAGACTCATCAACAACCTGCATTATGCAGATGACACAACCTTGCTTGCCAAAACTGAGAAGGGCCTGAGGCATTTCCTGCAGAAGGTCAAGGACTGCAGCCTTCAATATGCATTGAAGCTCAACACCAAAAAAACAAAGATTTTTCACCACTAATTGGAAGCATCATGATAGATGGAGAAGAGATTGAGATTGTTAAAGCTTCAGTTTGTTTGGCTCTACAATCGACACTCTTAGTACCAGCAGCCAAAAAATCAAAAGACAAATTGCATTTGGGAAAGTCTGCTGTTAGGAATCTCTCTAGAGTACTGAAGAGCAACAATATCAGATTGGAGAGTAAGGTGTGCCCAATCCAGGCCATGGTTTTCACAATTACTTGCTATGTGTCAGAAAGCTGGATAATGACTAGGGATGACAGAAGGAGAATTTATATCTTTGAGCTGCGGTGCTGGAGAAGAGTATTGAATATAATCTAGACTGCTAGGAGAACAAACAGGTTCATCCTAGGGAAAGATGAGCTGTTTCCTCCCATGTGACTAACTGCCTTGGAAACCCAATACAGAGTCTGCTATGAGTTGGTTCTTGGTCTGAGTGGATTGCAACGAGTTGGGAAGGGACAGCAGAGCAAGTATTCTCATAATAATAAACCACCAGAAGGGCTTGCTAAACCCTCCCACCCTCAATCCTCTTCACAGTTTCTAGTGCAGTAGCATTTAAGTAAGGTCTTATAACTTGTATTTCTGTCATGTTTCTAGGTAATATTATACTGGTTCAAAACAAGGCTTCTAACCAGTTCAGTTTGGTTCCACCTGTTGTTGAGAATTTGCATTTTCACTGCAAATATACTAAATCAGAACCTATAATTTAACAAGATCCTGGGGCATGTGGGGGAGGTGTTCTGATGGTCTAGTTCTAAGAAACTGTGCTGCAATCCTGAAGGCACATCTTTTGAATCCACCAGCTGCTCCACAGGAAAAGGATGGGCAATCTCCTCCTATGTGATTAACTGCCTCTAAAAACCCTCCAGGGGCCAGCTCTGGGTTGGTCCAGACTTGATGGTATACAACAAGAACAACAGGTGATTGTTATGTATGTTGTTGTTGTTATGTACCACAGAGTTGCTTGTGACTCATAACGACATTATGTACAACAGCCCTAAACTCGGCTCTGTACGGTGCCAATCGCACTGTCTCCGACACACCCATCCCAATCACCTCAGTGACTGAATCAATCCACCTTATAGAGGGCCTTCCCCTCCTGCGCCTGCCCTCCACCCTCCCAAGCATGATGTCCTTCTCCAAGGACCGGTCTCTCCTTACAACATGGCCAAAGTATGTCAGACAAAGCCTCAGAATCCTTGCCTCCAAGGAGCAGCCTGTTTTAACCCTCTCCAGGATGAATCTGTTTTCTTAGCAGTCCATGTTTTCTTAGCATACCCTCAATATTCTTATCAAACACCAAAGCTCAAAGGCATCAATTCTCCATCTATCCTCCCTAGTCATTGTCCAACCCTCTGATGCATAACAAGTGATTGCAAAGACCATGGCCTGTGTCAGGCACACCTTAGTCTCCAGAGTGACACCAATGATATGAAAGATATTTCTTTGCATTAATCTTGGCTACATAAGAGCAGGAGAAAGCAGAACTAACCACAGGTCGTAGAGATTCTAGGCCTGAGTAAACATCAGATTAAGCCACCAATTGCAAACCTCCACCAGGTTTGTGAGGCTATAAATCCTCATGTGCAGAAAATATCCAGCTTTCTCCCTAGCAGTGGATTCAAACTACCAACGTTTCGGTTCAAAGGCCAACATGTAACACACGAAGATATCAAGTCTCCTCAAAATGACAGATTGACGATATCATTAAAAAAGCTACAGACATTTGGAAAAAATGATGGTTTTGCTTGCATGAAGATATTGATAAAATAAAAATAAAAATGGCTAAGTTAGGGAAAATTATAAAAAATGGGAATATAAAAGGGAGTGACCTAGTAAGAGATAGAGAGCCAGGATTAATAAAGTAGGAGAATGTGAACATCACAGAAATACCAAAAATGTGATCAAAGTTAGTTGTAGTGAGAATATTCTAATACAGGAAAAGCTCTAAGGTTCATTCAGACTCAGTGCACATGAAGACCAAGGTGTCTTTTGTCTTTCTGTAGAAAAGGAAATTCACATTCAGAATGATGTCCTTACAGACACAACTTATTTTCTTCAGAGGGATCTTCATCCATCATCCTGCACTTAAATAAAAAAGATTCACAGAGGAGCCTCAATAATAGGCTCAAATATGCTGAAGGTCATGAAGATTGCTCAGGACCCAGAGTGTCTCCTTTTACTATGTTTAGGGTCAGAGGTTATTGGACTGAAACTAAAAATCACCTGCACCACCACAATACAGAAGGATTTTCAATTGTGAGAGTTGAACAGAAAAGGGTTCTGGTTTTCGTCAGGACACTAGTGCTCAAGGGAGGTCTGGTGGTCTGGTTGTAAGGAACTGTGCTTCCAATCCAAAGGTAAGTGGTTTAAACCTACCAGTTACTCCATGGGAGAGAGATGGGCAATCTCCTGCCGTAATTTAAAGTCTCCAAAAAATTAGCTGAGTTGGTTCCGACTCCATGGCAAACAACAATCAGTGCTCAAGGGGTCATTGTAGTAAAGCATCATTTTAAAGGCTTTATTTTCTTCTTCTTCAGGCTGTGGCTCATGAGCCAGCAGCATCAGCATCATCTGGGAGCTTGTAAGAAATGCAGACTGTCAACCTACCCCAGACAGTGAGCCATTACTCTCAAGTCAGAACCACCTCACAGCTGACCCTCCATACAGGCTGTACGTCCCCTGCAAGGAGACTCTTCATCTGTTTTGGGGTTGACAGCACAGCTCCTTACCCACTAGGGAACCTTTATCAACCTACCCCTCATCTACTTAATAAAGATAAAAAGCCTGCAAACATTGCTCATCAAGATTAGGAAAGCACTGCTTTAGGGAATTCATTTAATACACTTAATGGCATGAAATTGGAACAGTTACAGAATTTTTAAAAAGTCTGCCCAAAAGCACAGCACTAGTAGTGGAATAGGGAGCTGTTAATCCAAAGGCACACAGTTCGAATCCACTAAATTCATTGGAGAAAAATGGGTACTCTCCTCCCATGTGATTTATTGCCTCTGAAAACCTGCTGGAGCATCAGTTATGAGTCAGTTCTGACCTTACGGTACCTGACAAAATAATAGAGGCATATCAATTTGTAAACTCACTTCACCTAAATTGATAGGCGATGGTCTGAATGACGACATTACATGGACTCAAAAGTTCTTATAACCTGGTCTTTACCATCCTCACCACTGCTACTCTTTAACCTCTATCCATATTAGCTTTATCTCAACGCCTCTAGGACCACATCCTCCTCGTCAGACTCTTGCTTCTTTTTGGAATGCTCTCCTTCTTTAAACGAAGTCCTGTGTCCTGACCCCCTTCCCTGACTTGTAGTTTTCACTCAAAATCAGCAAAGTAAGTTCTAACCATACAGCTCTTGATCCTCTTCTAGCACCATGAGTTTGTATCCACCACCATCTGTAATTGCCAATTTAGCCACGAGATAGTTTACTATTTTAAGATCTAAGATCTGAGAAGGAAAGGATCACACCACCTCTGCTCCTTAATGAACTTCCAGTGGTTTTCATATTGTGAGTATGAGTGAGTGTGTGTGTCAGTGTGAGAGTGTTTGTGTGTGTGTGTGTGTGTATAAACTATTCCGTCAGATCCACCTCATAGCTAACTCTCCAGTATGCTGTCATCAGCTGTAAATCATACAGGACACTTCCCATCTTTCTCCCTTGGAGCAGCTGGTGAATTTGAACCTCTGAGTTGGGAGCGGAACTCCTTACCCACTAGACCAGGAGAGCTTCCTTGTCACACAGTAAGTACTTCCAATAACTATCTAATTGAATGCATAAATGTAAAGTTAAATTAAAAGTATTTCTTACATATATACCAATATGGCCTGAAACGACAACCAGAATTGAACATTCTCTCCTTTCATATAATTAAGGTGGGGAGGGGAGGGGTATGAGGACCCTGAAGAACAATCAGTCAAGCTTCCATTCACCAAGGTGGCCTGGATCTGTCTGCAGGGCTTCATGAAACTGTGAGAACATGCTGCATGCATTTGTGGCTTTCCAGAAACAAAGTCTGTTCTCTATTTTAACACACCTGGCCCAGATGCGGAGAAATGTTGGCTGTTCCAACACAAATCCTATAGCGAAACAGAGTTCATTCACTTTGACTGCTTCTCATCAAGCACCTTTCAGAGGACCTAGGATTTGTCTGAATAACACAGAATGAGCTTTGATTTCAGTGATCAGCTCTGGCATTGTAATCCTGACTGAGGAAAGTCTGGGTTGCAGAGCTACTTGAAAAATGCACCCCACCTTAATTTTGTGTTTCATTTTTCCTAAATATCCTTGCACCTACATCTGGTGCCTGTATCTGGTGTTCTCACATACTATTAGCATAATTGGGTCTAATAAGAGCTCAATATGACTACTATTATGAAATAACTGCATGGGGCTTTGATTCTTTTTTCTCAAAGAAATAGTTAGATTTAATTTCTACATTTTTAGAAAATACTGAACGACAAGTGATCAGCTTAAAGCTAAACCAGGTTATTAGACTAACTATAAATGAGAGGTATGAGATTTGTCAATATGGAGCAAGGGCTTGATAATTCTCTAGGTATTTCTCTGATGTCTCCATCACATCCCTAAATAAAAGGTGAGAGACTCAATTACTGTATTTTCTTACAGTATTTTTCCCCCCTCTGGGTCAACATTTGGCCCTAGTGCTGGGGAAAAAAGTGCTAAGCTCAACCTTGAACCTTCGACCTGAGCTTTTTAAATGTTATCCTGTGTACCAAGTCCCGGGGGGATTGGGATCCAATTCAGGTTCCCCTGGCACAACCTGGAGATCTTTAATTTCTAACACACACGTGCAGATACGACTCATGCTGCTGATCCACACACAACACTTTGAAAAGAAAGTTCTTAGAAAACAAAATGAAATTAATTTTGTGGCTTAAAATGCAACTTGGCACACATCTGCGTTAAGTCCAAAGCACTGCCTAAATATCTCTGTGTGCCAGGGCTGTTAGGAATGCAACCTTGTCCACCAGCACAGGGACAGAAACAAGTCAGGAAAATGAGTCAGTCCTATTGAATCTACCCTGGGGAGGTGGCCCGAGTGATCTGATTGTGTGAGTTAGGGAAGAAATGACCCAATCCACACAGTTTAAACCTGCTGTCCAGTTTAGAGCTGTCTGGGGCAAATCGAGAAGCTTCAGATTTCCAGATTTCTTCTTTAACATCATTTACATTTTGGCGTGTATACAAGCACCTGGAAGTGTCAGGAACTGGTCTGAGCATATGCTGGCAGATTCTACAATGGAATCCAAGTAACATCACACCATTTAGTGTAACAGCTAATTGGTTAAAACACAAAATGCTCTCAGTGTCTTTTGAAGTACAAAAATATGATAGATTATCAATAAGTTTTAAAGTTGAAGAGAGTTTGAAAATGAAAATTTGTGCCTGCATTGATGAGTGTTTATGGGGGCAGGAAAAGTAAAGCAAGTGTTTTTATTTTTTCACTCCCTGTTCTCAAGCCTTTTGTCCTTAGTCCACTGAAGAAAGTACTATCAGCCCAGATGAGAGGAAGCAAATGGGAGGAAGACTACAGAGAATCATTTCTTGTCCCTTTTCTAAAAACTCTCTTAAATCTTAAGTTCCAGAAATGGAAGGAGTATAAATAAGTGCCTATAAAAATATCTAAGTTGGCTTAGAATCATTTGGTAAAAAACTAAAGAGCATAGTACTTAGCCCATGTGAATGATCTAAATATTTTGTTAAATGTGTGAATTTATTCAGCTGTTATGATCAGAAAAGGCACACACACACACACACACACCCTCATTCTGCTATACTTCAGTTTACAGTGTTTTGTAAACTTTTTATTTATTTTTTTTTAGCTGATTTAGGGCTTATGTATTGTTTAACTGATTTATGGTTTATATATTGTTCACATCTATTACAGGCATTCTTCCCCCCAGAAGTTTGCTATGATTTTGTGTTACTGTGCTATGTTCTGGTAATTCTTACAGTATTTCAAACCTTTTCTTAATACAGGAGTGACCTTGGAAAATATAGTCCTTGGAAAAGGACATCATGTTTGGAAGGGTGCAGGGACAGCGCAGGAGAGGAAGACCCTTGATAAGAGGGATTGACACAGTGACTGGAGAAATGGGATTAGGTTTGTCAGAGACTTTGAGACTGGCTCAGGATGGGGCAGGATTCAGAGCTACTGTATACAGGATCACTACAAGTTACAGGTGACTCAACGGCACATAACAACAACAACTAGAGTACACTTAACAGCATAGCACAAACACAATTTTAAATGCACTGAGAAACTAAAAATTTTGTGGAATTTCTTTATTGTGATATTTGCTTTATTGCAATGGCCTAGAATCAAACCCTCAATAGGTCTGAAATATGCACGTGTACACCCACATACGCACACAACAATTTAGTTAGGCTACTATGATGGACATCTTTAGTCAGAATAATTCAAATCTAACCAAGCACATCTATTTAGTCCAAAGGAATACAATTCTAGAATATATCCCTAAATTCACTATCATACTTATTCACTGTGATGAATGTTGCATAAGAAGCAGAGGACTTTATCTGCCAACAAGAATCCTGATGCACCCCTGGCCTGACCCTGTCATTCTGTAGAAGAAGCAGCTGGTTCCGAGTTTGGTCATGATACTTAGCCAGCATCACACAATTAGTCTTATAAGAGCTGAGATCAGGAGTATCGCTGAATATGTCTGAATCTAGTTTATATTGTACTATTCCATGCTCTCATCTAAAGTCATTCTTATGTCAATTTACAAAGGACACATCCACATCTGTCTGGTATAGAAGTGCCTTGTTTAAAACTGTGGAACAAATTACAGGTTTCTAATCTCAGCTGACCCTGGAACCTCTTGTTTGATTTAAGGTGATGTTGATATTAAAGATAAAATCACACTGAAGTAAGGAATTTGTTAAATACTCTTGGGAAATTCCCTAACAGGAAGATAGCAAAAGTGTGATCAAACTGATAGCTTCACTCTGTGTTACCTTCCCAAGGTTTAGTCATGTGAGTGAACAGGCGATCAGTATGAACACTCAAACTATAGTCTTTTAACAGGGGCTTGAGATGGCTAAGAATTAGGGCTCTAGCTCTTTCTTAACACAAAGGACTATCAAACAGAAAATAGTAAAGGTCGTGGTGGGACATAATGATAATGCTGAAACAAAATAGACCTGTACTTAACTCTCAGCTCCACCACTGAGTCTACTTAGACTCATTAAACCTCCTGATTCTCAGTCTCCTTGCCTATGAAATGGGAATAAAAATAATCCCTTAAGTCATAAACTCACCAAAAAGAAAAGAGGCGTTGGGTAAAAAAATCGCCTAGCATTATTTATGACAAACTAAAAGGTCAATATGGTAGCAAATTTTTCCTCTCTTAAGAGACAGAATAAGAAATTTAATCTTTAAATGTCAGATAAGATCCCAATAGGTATTTTTTAAGAAGTTCTGGAATGAATTGTTATTGTTAGGTGGCATAGAGTCATACATGACTCATAACAACTCTAAGAACAGATCTGTCCTATCCTGTGCCATTCTCAACATCTCATACACTTGAGCCCAATGATGCAGTTCCCATGTTAATACATCTCAATGGGGGTGGGGGGTATCTTTCTCTCACTAACATTCCAGCCTTCCAAGCATGATATCCTTTTCCAAGGAATAGCCTCTTCTAGTAACATGTCCAGAATATGAGAGACAAAGCTTTGCCATCCTTGCTTCTAAGGAGTACTTTGGCATACCTGTCTGTTCTTTTGGCAATCCCTGGGATATTCAGCACTCTTTAATACCACAACTCAAATGATTGGAAAAAGAAATTTATAAAATAACTTTTCTTGGAAGAAATCCCAATAACGTTGGCCTAACTCTCTGCGATGACCTAACTCGTCCTTCTATTGAGAGAGATAAGAAATAATTAATGGCAACTCTTTCTATGCCAGAGGTTACAAATGCTCCCAATGAAACACTGCCTTTTGTTAAGAAATACAGAACATGCTCTTGTTCTTACATCTGGTCCTCTAAGTACGTACTGTCTTTGCTTCCACATCTGTGTGGAGGTGTGCTTATTAATGGAATTTAACCAGAAGGTCTGGCTGCGGGGAAGGTAAATTTGCATCATTTCTTATTCACCGTTTGCCAAGATGTGGGGATGTAGCATTACACTTACAACCATCTCCAAGAGCATTTTAACTGTTTCTTCTTTACCTCAATGCCTCCAATGTGGCCAACATAAAGAACTGGGCATAAGGGAAATGCTACCACTTTAGAACTAGCAAGGTGGAGAAGTGAACGCAAGTTGACCTACCTAAAATGTGGGGAAGTAACTACTTGACTTCATTAAATTATAATTAAAACATTACTTAAGAGTCCAGGATGATTTTTGCTTTAGGATTTTGAGCACCTGTCTCATTTTAATTGACAGATTGGTTATAACAATATGTTAAAAATTGTATTGAAGGTTGAATCTAGTCACAATGTATTATTCTATTTTATCTCTTTTGTATACACATGTACATATTTATATGTATCTAGATCTATGTACACACACACAGTTATATATTTATCTGTGTATGTGTGTGTATTTCCACCAAACCTACTGACATCTAGTTTACTCTGACTTATTGAAACTACTCATTAATCTTTTTAGGTAGGAGACTCATCTTTCTGTCAGTATTGGCTGGCAGATTTGAACTGCTGGCCTTTCAATGAAGCAGCTTGTGGATTCAAATCACTGACTTTGTACTACCAGTAAACAGCAAAACATGTAATACTCTCCAGTTTCCAGGGTTCCTTTCTACAACATTGTTGTTGCTGTGGACTGTAGAGTTGGAACCGACCCATAGCTGACCCTCCAGTGGGTTTTCAGAGGCAGTTAATCACACGGAGGGAGATTGCCCATCCTTCTCCCGTGGAGCAGCTGGTGACCTATCCATCTATGTACATCTGTATCTTTATCTGTCTGTCTTTCCATCTATTTTGTAGATTTTGTTGAAAAAAATGTTTCCTAATTTTTACTGAAAAATAAAAAAGATGTCCCCTAATTGGTATTAAAAAATACTTTGCAGAATCTACGTAATATAGAGAATATCTTTACAATTACATACTCTCAGACTCATTGCTGTGGGTTCAGAACAAATGACTGATCCTCTTGTAGGCTTCTGAGCCTGTAAATTGTGTAGGAGGAATCTCCCACAGAGCCCCGGGTGGATTCAAATCAACAGAGAAGCACAGCATTTAGGGTAGCTGTGAAACTCGTTATGGGCTATGCTACCAGAAGTCTCATTTAAAATGAAAGCATGATATAACTATTCCATAAATAACAATGATTTTGTGGCATCACACTATAAATGTCCAAGTTGATTAATACACTTATTGGTTACAGCTGCTAACCAAAAGGTGGTCAGTTTAAAACCACCAGCTACTAAAAGTGAGACAGATGTGGTAATCTGGTTCTGCAAAGATTAACAGCCTCAGAAACACTAAGGATCAGTTCTTTTCTATCCTGCAAGATAACTCTATCTCAGAACTGACTATTCAACAATTCTGGGTTGTTGTTTTTGTGCTCTTTTTTTGAGGGAGTGGGCTTTTTCTCTCTGCACTGGACAAGGCTTAGATAGAGAATAGAAATAGGACAGAAGGAGAGTAAGACAGACTTTGTAACTCATCAGGGAGACAATAGATTGCAGTGATGTGTAAAACTGGAGACCTCATTTTATACATATAAGCACAAGGGTTTCACATGCATGTATGCTTCATTCTTCGGTAGACTTCTAAATGAACATACTTTTTTCCCATACAAGTTTTATCATCTAAGCCTCTGTTTGAAATTCCACACAGGACAACTTAACTGTGTTTCTCCTCATCTGAATCACCTTGTCAAGATAATCGTGTTTATCAGAAATTCTACACTTTTCCGTGCTCAGGATTCTTTGGGTCTCTGTGCTGCTTGCAAGATGCCCTTTGGATAGTCAAAACTAAGGTTTCTGACCTCTCCTATCACTCAGGATTTACACAACCTCAGTACTGATCTACTGCTTCTTCCATGTCCAGGGATTATTTCACTAAGATTTTCTATCCATATTCAATTTGCTCAGCATACAGAACTGAATAGGGATGGAGAAAGGATACAATCCTGACACACAATTTTCCTGATTTGAAACCAGGCTGTGTTCCCTTACTCTGTTCTCCAAATTACTGAGGGGTAATGATGTTAGTTCGAGGACCAATGAGTACCTTATTCAGGCCATGGTCTTTTCTTTTATTATTAAATTTTATTAGTTCTAATGAACATTTACAGAGATTTTGGGTTTTCATTCATTCATTGTTGCACTGTTTTCTCCTCCCTCCTCCCCAGTTCGTTCTTCTTCCCCCCCCATGTCTGTTTTAATTGTCCAATTGCCACAGTGCTTGTCAAAGCCAGTTCTGATTGATCTCCTTTGTCAGTGTGTCCTTTGCCATTCCCTATCACTCCTCCCTGAGAGAGACTTCACCCTGATTCATAAGGAAAAGCGGATGGCGTATTCTCTTAGCTACTTCCTGCTGAAAAGGGACGCTGTGGGTTTCAGGGTGAATGTCTTCTCTCACTACTCTAAAGGCCATGGTCTTTTCAATCACTTGCTTTGTTTCTCAGAGCCAAACCATGGATAAGGATGGCAGAAGAAGAACTGATGCCTTCAAACTGTGGTGTTGCTGGAAAGTACTGAATATCCCATGGACTGGCAAAAGAGCAAGCAGATATGCCTTGGAGAAGGGGTAGCCAGACTGTTCCTTGGAGGCAAAGATGACAAAACTTTGTCTCACATACTTTGAACATGTTGCTGCTAAGAGAGGCTATTCATTGGGGAGGGGCATCATTCTTGAGAAGACAGAGGGATAACAAAAGTGAGGAAGACCTTCAGCCAGGTGATAGTAACTGCAGCAACGGGCTAAAGTTCCAGAGACTGTGAGAATGGCACAGGGTAGGAGAGGGTTCAGATCTATTGTTCACAGGCTCATAGAGTTGTTCGAGTCATACTCGATATGGCACTTAGCAACAACATTCAAATTACCCAGTGGCTATTAATTTTTTCTTAAACAGATTCTACCTCCTCCAATGATACCAGAAGTTCCTATATGAGCTAGAATTTAGAAGAGTAGTGACTTAACATTAACAGCGAAAAAGAAATGAGAGGTGAAAAAAAAATAGATATATAAAATTACTCACTAAATATTACACACCAAGGGTTTTCAAATAGCACCACAGGGACTATAATTTGAGAATAAGTGCCTTACATTAATTAAAATAGTTTCTAAATAATATTTAATCAAACCAAAAAGTCAATGTCAGGGAAATCTAACTTGGAACCCCCAAGAGACCTTTTGATTAGTTCTAGGCACTCATGTTACCTGAAATTATGTTTTCTATAATATGAACAAGTGTGAAATTACATCCGGAAGCCTGAGACAATCCATTGCTCCCAAAAGTTTTGCAAGGGGTTCATTTACTCACACATAACCTAAAACTCCAACTGACGCTAGACAGATTGAGTCAAGGCAACTCATTTGGGGTAGCACTGAAATTAGAACATACAGTAGAATATGGAACTTAACAGTTTATAAGGCCATGTGTAATTCTACTACTACCTTGACTTTTGTAAACAGATATCCTGTTCTTTTGTGCTTATCTTTGACCAAGATGTGTACCAATCTGTCAACAAGTTTAAATGAAGCACATATTATAGGTCTAGCACAGTGGTAACTCAAGGGTGTATTCAGAGAATGCAAAGTCCTACTCAAATGTACCACTGGCAAAGGAGGTCAACATTCAACACTTCAAAGCCAGTAAGAAACAATTTTGTCCATCCTGCCCCAGCATGCCACTGTTAATCAGAAGGGCATCTGATAACTCAAAACTAAAAGCTATCAGATGAGTGTGTAAAATACTCCAGGACTTTCATACAGTAAATGTTACAATGACATTGCCAGATGAGTAAAATGTCCACAGCAGTTGATTCGACAAGACTCTCACACATGAGGAGTAATGCTGAATGAAGGAAATACAGTACCCAACTGATAATCAGTATTAACAACACATAACCTTGATTCAATAAAGGGAGAAACCTGAAGTTTAAATATGACCCAAGATCTACCTTTTCTTTATATATGTTCAGTGTAGGAAAGAACTTGTAAAAGACAGCAGGTTTGGAAGATCACCTTTCCACTGCAACCTTTTCTTAAGCAAGCAGTAGGGCTCATGGAAGAGGGTTCAGCCAAACAAAGTCTTCCTGCCCCACCACACATATCTACCCTCCTCCCTCCAGTAACTGTGAAGCAGGCAAGCCCTTACCTAGATTTAAAGCTGATAAATCATCTGTCTAGCTTCTCTAAGGCTCAAGGGACTGTTCAGCTTTGTAAATCTGAAACCTTTGTCAGCCTCTGGATCCATTGAAAGAAGGACAATCAAAAAGAGGTGTGTTAAAAGGTTTGTTTAGGATTTCTAGTTTCAAAATACATTAGATTCTGTATCAATTCAGAAGGAAAGACTTTTTCTCTCAAAAATCCCAAGAATGTTTGTGCATAGCTGCTTACTATATTGAATAAATAGAAATACGTGTGATTTCTGATAGGAGGTCATTTATTTATGGAAAGTTCTTTCTTTACCATTATTTCTTGGAAAACCCCTCCCCTTCCCATACACTTTAGAAGACAATTCCTTCCTCTGGGGAGCTTTTTAAGAGTTCTTAGTTGTGCAGTTTCTGAGGAAACCTAGGGTTGAGCACACAAATGGTGCAGTGACTCTCTTAAAAGTCACATTTGTCCCTGAAACTTCAGTCACCTGGAGCCTGAATGCCTCATTGCCTGCAGCAGCCCAATCCCAAATGTGTGGAAGAAGTTGAGAGATTTCATTTGAGCAACCAAATTTGGTTTGGGGGCCTAAAGACCACAATATTCCATGCTTAATGCTGAAATGAGTATTCTTTGTTGTTTTGCTGACTGTGGAGTTTTCTTTACATTTGCTAGGGGACTATTTATTATGATAATCCTGCTTTATCTTGGATTCTTTAATGGAAAAGGAAGGTAACAGCTTCTGGAAATGAGGGCATCAATAGGTGCACATGATTTTCTTTTTGACACATAGAAATATCCTGCTTCCTTGGCTATAAAAATGCATAGACACTTAATTCCTGGAATCCCTAGTTCATTCAGAACCCACTGCTTGCACACGCACACGCATGCATGCACACACATACACACAGGGCACAGAAACACAAACTCCCTACATACCAAAATCAAGCCAGGCTGAAGATGTAATAGGTGGATATGGTACCAGGTGGATGGATGTGTAATCAGTAATAAGAAATACATAGAGCCCCATAATGAAAAGAAATCCCCCAAATTGTTCAGGATTCCCCCACCCCCTTCCATTCACTGATTTATTAACCCTGAACAAAGATGTAATTGCAGGGTCTCAGAAACAACTTTATTTTTTTTTTTCTTTTTTCTTTTCAGGTTTGGTTTTTGGGATTTTTTTCC
>NW_006399767.1:6675231-6710475 GCF_000299155.1 Elephantulus edwardii | reverse complement strand
CCGCGTGCCCTCGGTCTAGCCCTTCATCGCGCTGCTGCAGTCCCCCGGCCTCCCTCCCCGGAGGCGGATCCGTGCCGAGCGTCCCACAGATGTGCCTTTCCTCTCCGTCCTGGCGGGGTTCGGTGCCTAACTGGAACCATGTGCCTTGGTGTTGTAAGAAGCAGACATGTGCCCCGGGAGGGGGAGGGGAGGGCGGCCAGGGGAAGGGCGGGAGCGGCAGGCGGGCGGGCACGGGGCGGGGGGAGCAGCCAGGCTTGGCTTTTTTTAAGGCGCTGACAGTTATTTTTAGAGTTTTGTTTTCTCTCATCCCTCCAGTGTGGAGTCAATGGGAAGAGGAAATGGGTGAAGAAGGTGCTGCTGGCCCATTGGAGCCAGGACTATTAGAGTCCAAGAAGGGAGGTGGGGCTTCGGGGGGGGCGGATGCTCTAGTGCCCCCCCTAACCCCAAGTAGGCTTCTTGCCCCTCCAGTTTCCCTGAGCCTTTGAGTTCTGCTTCTCAGAGGAAGAAAACGACCAAGGAGGATGATGCTGCAATTTTAACATATCACAAAGGATTGCAAGAGGTTTCCTTGCAACACCTTCCAGGCTGCCATTCCACAGACCACTTCTCTGCACCTCAGGGCTGCCAGAGACCCCATCAGTCTATGGGGCATTATGGTTCTCAGGATTCTTTCTTTGCTCTAGTAAATGGAAAGGAAACATTTGCCAGTAGCATTTGCCTGTGGCTTGAGAGTGTGTGTGTGTTCTCACAAAATACTAACATTCATTTTCTCTCTTGAAATTTCAGGACTTCAAGAAAGTTCTTTTTTAAAAAAGAAATTAGTAAAGCTAGTTTCAGTTTTCTTTCCTCTTTTTACTTTTTATTCCTGAAGACTAGTCCTTGTCACCTGGTTTCGTCTCATCTGGTTTAGTCACCCAGGATGAATTCCATTGATAGGCTATCTTATTTTTTTCTGGAGTTGAATTCCAGAAACACAAATAATCATCTGGTAAGGGCTTTATTTTACTTTCCCCCCCTATGGAAGACAGATGAGTAGGGAAAACATACTGTACTCATTTGATGTAAAGAAGTTGAAAGAATCATCTTTCCACACCACCCTCTCCAGTGAGGTCAGCAGCTGGTTTGGAATCATGGTGACTCAAGATTTCTTAGGCTGTAATCTTCAGGAGAAGGAAGCAGGAGTGGCATTCAGTTCCTAAACAACATGCATCTGGAAACTCTATGAACTTTGATAAATGACTGTAGTTATAGAAAGGCTTCAGTCCTTTTGTTCATAAGGTCGCTATGAGTCGTGCTCTACTCCACAACAATCAACAATCATCAACAACAATCTTTAGGAGAGGAGAATGTCTTTCTCCAGCAGAGGCTGACTTATTGGAACCACTAAACTTTTAGTTGACAATCAAACAAGTAAGGCTGCTTGCCATTGGTTCTCCTCACTGACACACAAGCAATGGGGGGAGTGGGAACTTACCAGATATTGGGCCCTCTCAGGTGTGGGGGAAGAGAACTCTGATCACCTAGGCCAGATAAACTTAAATGTGTGTAAGTATGTGATGAGATAGAGGGAAGCTTATATTGACCTCTTGATATTTTCACAAGTTCATATTCTGGGATCAGTGGGGATATGGGGAGGGGAGGAAACCTTACAGACAAACTTGGTAGTGTGACCATGAACTGGAAGATCTGCTGTCCAAATTGTCTGTTCTTTTTGGAAGGACTGCACAGTGAGAATAGTCTCCTAACAATGACACCGGTATTCCTTCTTAGTAACAGTGAAATTACCAGTTCTGCATTGTTGTTGTTGTGTACTATAGAGTTGGAACTGAGTCATAGCTGACTCTCTGGAGGGTTTTCAGAATCAATTAAACACACAGAAGATTGCCCATCCTTCTCCCTCGGAGCACCTGGTGGCCTAGAACCAGGTGCATTTAGGATTGCAGCACAGCTAATTGCCACTAGGCCATTAGAGCTTCAGATAGTTCTGCATGAGATGCTTTTAAGATATACCACTTCATGTGTACACACAGCCACAAGCGTCATTCTTAATAGATCGTTTAGAGTTGATTCTTCAGATAAGAGACCAGTGAGGAAGCTCAGAAACAGAGCCAATGATTAAGGGGAAGGGTCTAAAGGATGGTAATGAAAAACATCAGCTTTTAATATTGAATACAATTTTGGCCACCATTACCCCTGAATTCCCAACCAGAGTATAAATACCTTTTATAATATTCCTAAGAAAGAAGTAATTCTGAGACAGAAAGTGGTGTAATCTGTGTGGATTTACTCTGCTAACACAGAAGTCGCACCTCTCTGGTTGTTGAAACTGGAGGTTTCTCAGTGGGAGAAAGAAGATTGTGATTCAAAGTCTCAGAAATCCAGTGTAGGGTCAGCTAGGGGTAGATTCTGATTCAACAGAGGTGAGTTGAGTTGTTGAGAGCTGAATGTCCCTGAAGAGTTCTTAGCTAAGAGTTCCCATACTAAGAAGCTCATACTATTAATGCTGCTACTTTCCTTGTAAATGGAATACAATCTCCTTCAACATTCATTAAGTAGATCCTCTCCCTCCTGTGAATAACTTTATATACTGTATTCCACACTGAGGTCTGTTGGCTTGGTCCTTGTGGAGTTGCTTTGCTGGATGTTTGAATCTGCCACGAGGTCTGATGGAGAAAGCTATACAATCCTGCCATACAATTTACCACCTCAAAAATCCAATGGAAGGTCTGCTATGAGTCGGTTCCAACTTGAAGGCTATAGTATTGCTTTTATTTAAAAAAAAAAAATCCTTCATTAGTATACAATTCCCATGTCCCTTTCCCCCACCCCCCACCCTGAGTACACTTCTCTATGCAACCTTAATTCTGTATTCCTGTGCTAACCATAATACTCAATCATATATCACTTCTAATCTGTTCTTTCCCTCATCTGTCTCAATACAATATACATAATTTATCCAGTTTTTTCTGTCATACCCCACCCTGATGTCAGACCCATTCTACAACAGTGGCACCATGCAGTATTTGTCCCTTTGTGACTGAGATATTTCACTCAGCATAATGTCCTCCAGGGTCACCCACTTTGAATAATATTGCATGAGTTCCTTGTTTTTCAATGCTGCGTAGGATTCCATTGTGTGGATATACCACAGCTTCTCTATCCATTCGTTTGTTGATGGGCCCTTAGGCTGCTTCCAACTCTTTGCTATTGTAAACAAAGCTGCAATAAACATGGGTGTGCATATATCTGCTTGGATGGCACACATGGTCTCTCTGGGGTATATTCCCAATAATGGGATTGCTGGGTCAAATGGTATCTCTATTTGCAATTTTTTAAGAAAGCGCCACACTGCCTTCCACAATGGTTGCCTGTTTTATAAACCAGACTCATTGCAAGTTAGGATTGCCATACAGAGTTTCTAAACTTGACATTTATAGAAACCAACTGCCACATCTTTTCTTTCAGAGAGTTACTGAAAGTTTCACTCTGCCAACCCTTCAGTTAGCAGTTTGTTCCTTAACTACTGCTTCCTGGGCATTTTCCAGCTGAGTGGAAATGTGTCGATGATCCATTTTTTCTACTTTCTTTATTATATTACACAGTATTGGTTATGTCATCTACATAAAACTTTCTAAGAAATTATCTTTTTGTTTATATATTCTAAAATAGTAGGATTTTAGAAATGGAAATTGTTAAATACATTGTGTAGTCAGTTTTGTAGATAAAATGGAATTTTAGAGCTCACTCAGAGTTATTTAGGAAGCTGAGCTGGTGCTGGTGTCTCACTCTCTTCCCTGAACCCATTGCGTCCTCATTTCTTACTTCACCCACTTCCCTTATATCCTTCCCAATAAATTTCCAGGAATTAGGGAAGAATAAAAACGCCAACTAATACATGATTTGACTTTAAGATCAATTGCTTAGATAGAAATACAAATCATGATATAGAATTATAATGACATAGTAATAGATACACTAAATAGTAAATGAAAATATTTACACATTACAAAACCACTTTCAAAAATGAAAAAGGTAAAGCCTGCCTTAAAATGTTTCTCAGTTGCAAGGTGGTAAAATTATCGGTAATATATTTTTTTCTTATTTTTCAACAGTTATTTTATTTATGAAAAAAATTGTTATAGCACCACAGGATTTTTTTTTATATACCACACTGAGTTTATCCTATTTTTAAACATTTTTTCATTAGTATGGCACAATTTTTAAAATGAATGGGCCAATGCTGATGTATTATTATTAATGAATGTTCCTACTTTACTTAGACTTCCTTAGTTTTTAACCTCATTGTAGTTTTCTGTTCTGGAATCCCATTTAGGATGCCAGATCACCTTTAACGATATCTCCTTAGGCTCTTGATGGCATTGGTTTCTCAGATATTCCTTGTTTCTATTGGCCTTGTGAGTATGGAGGAGTACCGGTCAGGTATCACTTAATGTTGATTTGGCATTTGCCTGTTACTTTCTTCCTTATGATTAGCCTGAGGCTAAGACTTTTTAGAGGAAAGCTACCAAGGTAAAGTGTTGAATTTATCACATCATTTCAAGAGTGCATACTTTCAACATGACTTATCACTGTGGTGTTGCTCTTGATCGCCTAGTGAAGTAGCATTTGCCAGGTTACTGTATTGCAAAGTCATTCTTGTTCACCTGCCTTCTTTACTGTACTCTTTAGAAGAAACTCATGACACACTGTCCCTATGCAGGCGTCAGGAGCTGTGTTTTATCTTCCTTCCTTGGTGGAATATCTATGTACATTTAATGATGTATTGTAAACTCTAGCCTTGTTACTTGTCTCTATACCATTCTAGAGTGAGCTGTCTTGTGTTAATAAAAGCAGCATTGTAGTGGAATATATGTTGAGTGCCTACCTTACTAGAGGTAAGGCACTTCCCTCAGTCACTTAGGTCAATAGTCTGCAGCCAATATATATACCTATTCTGTGAGGTTCTAAGCCTTTTGCAAGCTGGAAACATGGTTCTTGCATCTGACCTGGTTCACCCACCTTGAGAACCACCACCTTTGAGCCTAGCTGCCGCCTCCTGACACACCAAGTCACCAGCTGTTCATCAGCTCATGAGGAACAGCTCAGTCCTTCGGACTGAGGTTTGAGCCACAGATATGGGACTAAGCAGCTTCTATAACCTCGTGAGCCATTCGCCTGATGGTTTGTGAGTTTCTGTGAAGCAACACAGAATATTATGGTGCCTAACGTCAAAGTTGGGAAAGCTGAGGAATGGAGGAATAGCTATCATTAAAGATGATGGACTGGTTGAACATTTGAGTTGTTTCCATGTTCTTGCAATGATGAATAATGCTGCCATGAACATTGATGTACAAATCTTCATTTGTGCTTCAGTTCTCATTTTCTCAGGGTATATTCCAAGGAGTGTAATAGCTAGATCATATGGAATTTCTGTGTTCAGCTTTTTGAGGAAGTGCCAAACAATCTTCCAGAATGGTTGTATCACTTTACAATCCCACCAAAAATGTATAAGAGTTCCTTTCTTACCACATCATCTCCAGCATTTATTACTTGCTGGCCTGTTAAACTTTGCCACTGTTACTGGAGTAGATGGTACCTCATTGTGGTTTTGATTTGCATCTCTCTGATGGCCAGTGATTTGGAGCATTTCTTCATGTGTCTGTTTGCCATTTAGAATATCTTCCTCTGTGAAAATTCATTCCATGTCTATTGCCCATTTTGTAATTGGGTTAAACAGTCGTTTTCTTGTGGAGGCCCCAGAGTATTCTGTAAACGTTTGTTATAAGACTCTTGTCTGAGATGGCATTACCAAATTTTTGTTCCCAGTCTGTAGGTTTTCTTTTCACCATGTTGGAAAAAGTTTTTTGATGCACACAAGGATTTAATCTTCAGAAGGTCTACAAATGAATAGATTGAGAATTTATGATACATTCACACAATGGACTATTATACAGCAATGATTTTGTAAGTTATTACCTAATTTAGGAGGGACTGGAGAACATTACGGTGAGTGAACTCAGTCCACAAGGATAAATATTGTATAAATTCATTATTGTAGAATGAATGACTAACATAGTGACCCAAGAAGGGTGGGAGAGGTTGGAAGCAGAGGTATGAGGATGTGCAGGAGGCAGGGAGATTAATCATGGGGTTGTACAATTTGATGGGTGAGGGTGAGGGGAAATTGAAAGAATCTGTTCTTTAAAACAATGTATTCTAATTTTGTAAATTAACTAAGGTAAAATTTTTTTAAAAAGAAAAGAATGCTCAAAATAATAAAGATGGAGTAATACAGTTGTTGTTGTTTACTATCAAGTTGAGTACGACTCATAGCGACCCTATTAACAAAAGATATGAACCCTGTTCTTTCCTGTGCCATTTGATGCATAAGAACCCATTGCCGCAGTCACTATGTTAGTCCACCTGGTTGAGGGTCTTCCTCTCCTTCACCAACCCTTCACCCTTCCCAGCATCATGTCCTTTTCCAAAGAATAGTGTCTCCTAGCAACATGTCCAAAGTATGTGAGGCAAAGCCTCATCATTCTTGCCTCCAAAAAGCACTCTGGCTGCACCCTCTCCAAGATATATCTTTTTGTTCTTTTGGCTGTCCATGGGATGTTTAGTGCTCTTCTCCCACATCATAGCTCAAAGATGTCAAATTTCTACTGTAGGTTGGAAAATTTAAACATTTGGGACATTATTAACCTTTTTCTCACTAGAACCAGTTTTGTGCTATTCCATCTAAAAGAAATTACTTTTAGATTATTTGAAATTCTTATGAATGAAAGGATATCCTATTCTTCCTGTTTAATTTTTTTACTCTTTCATGTATTCATATAACTTTTGATCATGAATATTTGCTGGTATACTTTGGACTCAGATTATTCTACCTCTGGTCATTGGAAGTTCTTTAAATTGATACTTATGTCCCAACTTGTTGGTACTTGATGTGCCTCTGTTGTGTTTTTAATTCCTTGCATTTTCTGGTCTTAAAGGATGGTATACACTCATCTGGCATATTCTCTTCCACAATGTGCCATCAGTCATTTTTTCTAGGAGCTCTGTTTTTGCTTTGCTTTGTTTTAATTGGAGGTAGTTGGACAATGATTAAGGATGATAGAAGAAAAATCGATGACTTCGAGTTGTGGTGCTAGAGAAGAGTCTTGTACATAACATGGACCACCAAGAAAACAAATAGTTCTGTCTTAGAGAGGGTGAAACCAAGTTTTTCCTTAAAGGCTAGGATTTTGAAACTTTGTCTCACATATTTTGGGCATGTGGCCAGAAGGGACTGGTCCTTGGAGAAGGACATCTTGCTCAGAAGGGTAGAGGGACAACGCAGGAGAGGAAGATCTCAGATTAAATGGTTTCATACAGTAAAATGTACAATGGGGGTTGGTGTATCTGAGTCACTGAGACTGGTTGAAGATAAGGCAGGCTTCAGAGCTTCCATATACAGGGTCACTATGAGTTGCAGGTGACTCCATGACACATAACAACAACCTTAGGAACCAAGATGTGAGTGCTGTTGAGGTGTTTGTTACTTCCAGACCATCACAACTGACAGGACAAGGAAATATATGTATGCATACTAATCCATGTGTATACATAGCTCTATAAATAGTTCTTTATATAACCATCTGTATCTCTATTAAGCTGATATTGCCAGCTCTATTACCAAATCAATTACCACATGATTAATTCTAACCTTCTCCCTTCACTTACTGGTAACCTCCTACTTCACCAGTGAGAAACTTAGTTCTGTGGGAGACATTTAAATTGCTTTTTTGTAATGAAAATATATCAAATTATCATTAGAAAAAAATGTATGAACAGAAGAAAAGGCTTACTTAATTTTGATACTGTCTAAAAAGAAACCCTAACGCCTAACTTGAATGTTGATATATTAGAAAGATAAATTGCTTGTTCCAAAAATGGAAGTCTGAATGTTACTGATTAACCTATAGAAAATTAATATTGCCTAAAAACATTAGTGGGTATCAATCACAAAATAATTATTGTAAAACTGATTTAAAATAGATTCCTGAAAGGGGTGCATTTAGGAGGCAGTTGATAACAATATAGTGAAGGTTTTATGTTCACACAAGATGCAATAGTGGTCACCCATGGTGGACAGTGTTTGGTGGCGCTCCCCGATTAAAACAAGCAGGCATGGCATCCACTTCCAAAATAGCTTGCCTCTGGAAACCCTATGAACCTGGAGAAAGGACGAAAGTTATACAAGTGTTCAGGTCTTTTGTTCATAGGGTCACTGTGGGCTGCCTACTACTCGACACTTAACAACACAACAACAACAACATGTCTTCATTACTTTCTTGGGACTAAACCAGAATTTATCATCTTGTGCATTTGCAGTCTGGACCACCAGATGAACCCACATTTGGAAATGAGAAAACTGAATTGAGGTATTTCCACAGCTCATTTCTAGAAGTTATTTTGGGCAAAATACCTAACTCTGGATCCTCAGTTTCCTGGTTAACTTGGGTATTTAGGTGAATGCTGTGTTAATTAATGGTGTTGAACTAAGGATTGTAACAAACTTCTAAAACTCAGTCACATAGAAATGATAAGATGTGATTTCCAGTTCAGGCAAACAGTCCACTATCAGTGTTCTTCTAGTCAGAAGGGAAAATACAATAGCTGGAGAGCCTCAGAGCCATGACCCTCAGGCATCCATTGTCAAATCTTGGCACCCAAGGTCATTGTGGAAGTCATTTCCTTGCCAGCTATTTGGAGGAGGTAAATAGTCAAGGAGGATCCCACACAGGAGAGTTATACGAGTTCCTGAAAGCAACATACATTATTTATTCCTAAATTTTTTTTTTATTAGAACCTAAACATGGCAAATCTGGATATTCTGGTTTACCTGAGTGTTTAGGGTAGAAATGAGTTAGACGATCAGGTGACAAATTTGATTACTGTCTTTATGGATTCTCTGGCTATGTTTACTTCAGAACACTATTGTGCATTTAAGGTGAAATTGGTCCCTTTGTTGCATTTAACATGGAATTCATCTATCACTGTCTGTTGGTGTTTTCTTTTTTTTTGTTATTTTAGCAAGCAAGAGCTGGGTTACAGTAGCTTTAATGAGATAGGTTTAATGTTCTACTGGTAAAAGTATTTTTCATTTATATTTTAAAAATGTTTGTGACATGGAGAGAACATGCTAGAATTATATATATATAATGTTTAAGGAAAACAAGTATAAATTTTATTTTTTGTTTGTTCGTTTCTTTTTAAACTTTATTTATTTTTTATTTTATACTGGTTTACTTACAAAATTCGTATACAATTTATTACACACCAAATCTTTCTTTAAGCACCCCTCTGTCCATCCATCAAATTGTGTGACCCTATGATTAAGCATCCCCGCCCCCTTAGATCCTCATACTCATTCTACGATAATGGTTTATTCCACTTCTTGGAATATACCTTGTGAAAATGAGAACTGAGGCACAAACAGAGACTTGTACACCGATGTTCATAGCAGCATTATTCACTATCACAAGAACATGGCAACAGTCCAAATACAAAGGAATGGACTGAGAAATTATGGTACATTCACACAATGGAATACTATACAGCACGCAGGAGCAAACATTTTGTAAACTGCTACCTAACGTGGAAGGGACTGGAGAGAACTATACTAAATAAACTAACTCAGTCTCATAAAGACCAATACTGTATCACTGTCTTTTGAAGCAATGTTGGTCTTTGTGCATTGAGAAAATGCTCTTTGAGTCCTTTTTGCAATGAATGAGGAGGAGTTTTCAAAGAGTCACACATATTTCTACCCTCAGACTTGTGCATCTAGGAAGAACACATCTAGGAAATAAAAGTTTTTGGAAGAAACTTCTATCTTTAATGACTGGCTTAAATAAGAAGGGCATTTCTTATCTAACAAAACAGTTTGTTCAGAAGGTCAGTTACAGAGCTGGTTTATTTAAAGGTACAAGCATATCATTACGAATCATAATTCTTTTCCTTAATCTGCTTTGCATGTTTTGAAGGCGAGAGTTTAGTGTTTTGGTATTCTCCAGAGCCAACATATCTATTAAAAAAAAAAAGTCATCCTGAGTTGAAGAAGCTGCCTCTTCCTGTGTAGCTTCTAAGAATGAAAACACCTTTCCAAGAAGCCCCACTCCCAGATTTAGTCTTCTGTCATACTTTACAATGCCATGTCCAAGTCAATCACTAGAGATAGGTGTTAGAACACAGTAATTGACTTAGACCCATCTGGGCTCGTGCTGGGACTGGGACCAGGGCCAACCTCCTCTCAGAGTGCACTGTCATGGAAGAGTTTATGTGGGGCTTATTTGTTTCAAACCGGAGTTTATTCAGGGAGAAACATGGTGGGATAGCAAGCAGAGACGGAAGGATGCTGGGCTGCTGCTACTAACCTTGGTACTTAGATATTCTATGTGGATCCAATTAGTCTCCAGAGCCTATTTTTTCAGAATGGAATAAAGAGATAATGGATATTTTTTTCCTGACTTTAATGTATTTATGTTAAAAAGCTATATAATGTTATGTAAAAGAAGTCCAATTCTATTTCATATTTTAAAATTGCCTTTATTTAGTTGGATGCTATGATTGTTAATATTACATGCCAGCTTGGCTAGGTAATGATTTTCCGTGGTTTGGCAGACACTATGTATTCATCTATTGTTTGGTGATATGATGTGAGCAGCCAATCAATTGGTGGAAGAATTTCCTTGGTGGCATAGCCTAACACAAACAGATGTTTGGTAAAGCATCCTGTGTATATGTGTGAGTGCATGTTTTCTGACCTCTATTTCTTAGGACATGAGAATTTGTCAGCGTCAAGTGCAGATATTTGGATTTGCCAGCTCCCAGTAACCTACCACAAGCTGGAGATTCTGGTTAATAATTCCCTAAAACCATGTATGCCAAAAGAAACTTCCAGCCTGCTTTGTGACCCATGGATTTGGGACTTGCCAGCCCCCACAATATATGAGCAATTTCCCTGAAATAAACATGTATGTCTTTACCTACATATATACTTTCCTGGTTTGGGTACTTTAGAGACCCCAACCTAAGACACAAAATACAAGGATGAAAGAACTACTCCTTTCGAAAATCTTATCTCTGGTTGTATCATATGGGATGGAACTGACTGACCTGAGAAGTTCATGCAAGTATCTGTTTTAATAAAAATTTGAAAGATCTTTAGATAGGATATATATAATATGAGTCATAGGCGACTCGACGGCACATAACAACAACAACAACAAAGTTTATCTAGTGTTATTAACCTTTTGTCGTAAGGTGTTGTCTGCTTGGTTCCTACTCCCAGCAACTTTATGTTTAACAGATTGATACATTTGCCCGTTGCTGTGCAATCCTAATCATATTAGAAGTATATTTGAACCTGCTGTTGCAACCACTTTATAATTTCATCCATGGTTTTAGGGTCTTCTTTTTTCACAGGTCTTCTGATTTTCCAAGGTGTCATTCTCTAAGAATTGGTCTCTCATAATCGCATGTACAAACTTAGACGTTCTCACTATTCTCACATCCGAAGAGCATCTTAACTCCAAGGCAGACAGGTTTGTTCAGGCAGTCTGTAGCATAATCAGTATTGCTCATCAATACCTTAATTCAAATGCCTCACCTCTTCTTCAGTTATTATTGTTTGTTGTCCAATTTTCACACGCATATGAGGCAGTTGAAAAGACTGTGGCTTTGGTCAGGTGCACTTTGGTTCTTCAAAATCACATCTTTGATTTTTAACACATTAAACAAGAGGTCTTTTACAGCAAGTTTGTCAGATGCATGTAGCTTTTGCTTTTATGGATGTTGGTTACTAATCCATGTGAAATGAGATTTTACAACTGAAACTTTTTCTCCATTTATCATAGTGTTGCCTATTGGTCTAGTTGTGAGGATTATTATTTATTTCTATTAAAATAATATATTTATGAAGGTTATAGTCTTTGATCTTTGTAAGTAAGGTCTTCAAACCTTCTACACTTTCAAAGAGGAGAGCAAGCAAAGTTATATTATCTCCCTTTCACTGATGCTATTTATTAGTATTCAGTAAATCCTAATGCACATTCTTTTTTCTATGCACCAGCTTTTCAGATTATTTGTTCAGAGTAGCTATAAAATAAGTATGTTGTTGTTGTTATGTGCCGTTGAGTCATTTGCGACTCATAGCGACCCTATGCACAACAGCCCTAAACCCTGCTCTATCCTGTGCCAATCACACTGCCTCCGACACACCCATCCCGATTACCCCAGTCACTGAATCAATCCACCTCATAGAGGGTCTTCCCCTATGAGGAAAGATTAAAACTCTATCATGGCCATTTTCTTATTTTAAGCCAGGCAGTATCTGTTTGGTCTGTCTGAACACATAGATCTTTGTGTCCAGGTTTCACATGAACACAATTAAGTACTCTGGAATTCTCATTCTTTGCAGTGTGATCCATAGAGTGATTATGACTCACAAAGAGCAGGTTGACAAGTCTTGGAGAATGTGCCTCGAGAGTGCTTCATGGAGGCAAAGATGGTGAAGCGTAATCTCACATACTTTGGACATACTGCTACGAAAGGCTATTCTTCAGAAAGAGACATCATGCTTTGGAAAGGTGGAGGGAGAGTGAAAGAGAGAAAGATCTTCAACCCGTTGGATTGACACAATGACTGCAGCAATGGCTCAAATATGTCCATGATGAGGATGACACAGGATAAGGTTCAGAGAGGCTGTTCATAGGATCACTCTGAATCATGCTTGACCCAATGACACCTTACAATGACAACTAAATGTCAAATGCAAAACTTAGATGTAATCAACACCCAGATGTCTATTTTCTAAATTTATTCATTTCAGCATACTGATAAACACACCAAAGCTGGGGGTGGGGGAATGATACGGCTCACACAGTTTAACGTGTAATCAGTAACACACAGGTAAACGTCTCACTGATAATTTCTGCTTTCAGCCAAGATCCATTCATATTTAAATTGGATGCTTGAATGGTTAATGTTATGTGTGAACTTGGCTAGGTGATGATTTTCCATGATTTGGGCTAATGCTGTGTATTTGTCTTTTGTTGTGATTTGATGTGAGCAGCCTATCAGTGGTAAGAGGACTTTTCTTAATGACGTCACATGGTTCCATGTTATAAGAAAGATGCTCTGGTAAAGCACAAAGTGTGTATGTGTATGTATGTATACATGTTCCAACCTTAGTTCTGGCTTGAAGTTTTCTATCAATGTCCAATGAAAGCCCCTTCTCTATTATTTTTAATTTGTTTTTCACTTTTTTATTGGTTGCACACAACCATTTGTAGACACTGAGTTCCATTAATGTACATTGTGTTTTAGACATTCATAAATATTGTATTTTATATAAGTACTTACTATTGACTTATGCCCATTATTACTCCATCTTTTCAAGTCCGCATTGATAATCTGTCAATTTATGGAGCCTTGTTTTTTTGTCAATGCCTTCAGTGCAGCTTGGACTTCATTACCATCAGTTTTGGAGTAAATGGTACTTCCTAAAATAGTTGAATGTTGACCAGTTTATTTTGTTTGGCACAATAACTGTCCATTCTTTCCATCTTTTGGTGCTTCCTGTATCATTAAATTTGTATTCATATACACTTATATATGGTTGCCTGTTAAAGTAGCTCATAATTTCAATCCCATTGCTATACTCTTAGACCTTCTCGAGAACTCTGCTGGTCTAGTGATAAGGGGCTGTGCTGCAGTCCCCAAGGCATATGGTTTTATTGACCAGCTGCTTTGGAAGAGAGGGTTTGTCAGTATCTTCCTGCGTTATTTACTGTTCCTGAAAACCTGCTAGAGGTTTAGCTATGAGATGGTTCTGACTTGACGGCACACAACAACAACAACCCTATTAGGATTAAGTTGGTTCTGTCAACAACAAAACTATAGGATTAAAACTTAAAACCAACTCCATTCTAAGTCTAATAATAAAATCTTAACATTATACGTTAAAAAGCATATAAACAGAATGTTTCCATCCCCTTTTTATAGAATTAATAAATCATGTGCACTGAAATTTTTTTCATCACTGGAGCTCTGGTAGCCTAGTGTCAAGAAGCTGGGCTGCAAACCCAAAGGCACACAGTTTGTGGCCACTAGCTGCCCTCTGGAGGGAGGATGGGCAGTATCCTCTTATGCAATTAATTACCTCTGAAAACCCATCAGAAGGCCACTTATGAGTCAGAGCCAACTCTATGGTACACAACAACAACAACAACAGCATTTTACTAAGGCACTCTGGTAGCCTAGTGATAAGAAGCTGCCCTGTAATCTCAAAGACACTCTGTTCAAATCTACCAGATGCTCTACAGAAGGATAGTAAAGCTCCTTCCATGTGATTTGTTGTTAGTTGCCATTGAGTCAGTTGTGACCCATTAGCAACCCTATGAACAACAAATCTGAATGCTGTTCTATTCTGTTCTGTCCTCACACTTCCTGACACACTAGAACCAATTGCAGCAGTCAATGTCAATGCACCTGGTTGATGGTCTTCCTCTCCTTCACTGGCTGTCCACCTTTATGAGCATCTTGTCCCTCTCTAAGGAATAGCCCCTCCTAACCCATGTGATTGACTACTTCTGAAAACCCACTTGAATGTCAGCTATGAGTTAGTTCTGACTTGATAGTACACAACAACAACAAGTATTTTACTAGGAGAGAAAGAGAATAAAGTTCTGAAAAAGAGGGCAGACAATACAATTCTATTAGTTAGCATTTAGTCTCATTTTATCACTGCATCACTTGAGTCAAATTATTTGATGTTAGTAAGGCTTAGGCATGCACACACACACACACACACACACACACACACACACACACACGTATGAATGTTGTTTTGTGCCATTGAGCTGTAATCAATTTAGAGTTGACCCTCCAGCAAGTTTTCAGAGGCTAAAAATCACAAGAGAAGAGATTTCTTCTCTTTTCCCCATGGATCTACGCCATCTACTTTTAGATGGACAACAGGACTCTTTATCCACTGAGGCACCAAATCTCCACATTGTTATTGTTGAATACCATCAAATCAGAATACACTCATAGCTGACCCTCAAGTGCATTTTCAGAGGCAGTAAATTGCATGGGAGAAAAATTGACCCTCTTTCTCCCTTTTAGTTTGCAGTGTAATTCCTTACCACTAACCACAAAAGCTCCTTAGAGCATTCTTTTGCTGGCTGGCTCTATCTCTCCTCTCTCTCTCTCTGTATACATATATATTTTTACTTTGCAGTATATGTATAAAATAAAAATTGATAGACTTAAGATAGCTAGGGTTCTATGGGATTCTGGATTTTTATTTCACAAGATTAGTTTGAGGGGTTAACTGCATCTTAACAAAGAAAAACCTCTAATTCCCTACTCAAAACTCAGCCTCCCTTCCAGGTGGTGCCTATGTACTTGAGAAACATCAAACACTTCAGAGATACTAAAGAATGGGAGTGGTGTAACAGACAAAGGGAGCACAAGTTTTGGCCTTCGTCTGGAAAAAAGATAGACAGAGGTTGGAAAAATACTTGGAATATTGTGGTCACAGGGGAATAGCTGGACGGAAGATCCAGTGCTACCTGCCAAAATGTGTGGTGTGATGCACAAGTTATTGGATCAATTCACAAAGATGACATGCTGCTTTGTACACATTTGATTTTTAAAGATATCAGTGCCTTTAATTTGGGGATAAGTAGACCATACTTTTTAAAAACTTACTTTTAAATTTTATTTTCTCTGTTTCCTTACATCCAAATATAATAGCAAAATCTCCAAAGGATTTCCTGAGTGTTTTTCCTCCTCTGTTTTCCTCTCTGCCTACCTTTTTTTCAATAGGAAATTTTCCTCAAGTGTTCATAAGAAATGATCTCCTTAAAAAAATATTTATCTTCTGTTTTTGGGTTACTTTAATAGTATATTATAGTAATATTGTATATTAAGAAGTTATACATGTTTATACACAAGAAATATATATTCAACTCAGTTTGTGGGTTACTAAACTGGGATTTGGGGGGCATATCTGTACCCAGAAAGAAACCTGCAACTCAAAGGTAAGTTACACTGCACAGGCCTGACCATAAAAATGGATCTTCTCTCTTAATAATCTGATCAGAGCCTGGTAAAATAAACAGTTTTCTGAGGTTATATTTTGAGTGGAAGTGGATGTCAAGCTCACCATAAAAGAGCTATTTCTAATGGGGAAAGAGTTAGCAATGTCCCCTCTGATGTTACATCACATTTATTATTGTATCATCAGGCATTAACATTCATGTCATAAAAAAGAAAAGCCGTCGATAAGGACAAAATCCCTTAGTTCTGACAACAGCAGCCCTTCTAAGGTAGGGAAGAGTAAGAGACAGAAATAATGAAATACAAAGGGGTTTTAGGGTGAAGGGGTTAGTATATGGGTGGTGGTGTTAGGTGCTCTCAAATTGAGTACAACTCATACTGACCCTTTGAACAAATCTGAAGCCTGTCCTATTCTGCTCCATCCTCACACTTCCTAACACACAAGAGCCCATTGCAGCAGTCACCATGTCAGTCCACCTGGCTGAGGGTCATCCTCTCCTTTGCTGACCCTCCACCTTTCCCAGCCTCATGTCCTTCTCCAAGGAATAGCCCCTCCTAGCAACATGCCCAAAGTATGTGAGGCAAAGCCTCATCATTCTTGCCTCCAAAGAGTGGTTTAAGCCAATGTGAAGTAAATATTATCATCAATGTTTTTGTTGTTATGTGCCATCGAGTCGCTTGTGACTCATAGCAACTCTATGTACAACAGCCCTAAACTCTGCTCTATCCTGTGCGACTCACACTGCCTCTGACACACCCATCCCGATTACCCCAGTCACTGAATCAATCCACCTCATAGAGGGCCTTCCCCTCCTGCGCTGTCCTTCCACCCTCCCAAGCATGATGTCACTTTCCAAGGACCTGTCCCTCCTTACAACATGTCCAAAGTATGTCAGATGAAGCCCCAGAATCCTTGCCTCCAAGGAGCAGCCTGGTTTAACCCTCCCCAGGATGAATCAGTTTGTTTTGGCAGTCCAGGGTACATTCAATACTCTTCCCTAGCACTACAGCTCAAAGGCATCAATTCTCCTATCCTTCCTAATCATTGTCTAACTCTCTGATGCATAACAAATGATTGCAAAGACCATAGCCTGTATCTCACGCACCTTAATCTCCAGAGTGACACCCTTGCTCTTCAGTACTTTGGAGAGGTCCCTAACAGCAGACTCTCCCATTGCAACATGTCTTTTAATTTCCTGGCTACTGGTGCCAAGAGTGTTGACTGTGGAGCCAAGCAAACTAAAGCTGTGAACAATCTCAATCTCTTCACCATCCATCCTGTTGTTGCCAATTGGCCCAGTGGTGAGAATCTTTGTTTTTTGACATTGAGCCTCAATCCATACTGAAGGCTGCAGTCCTTGACCCTCAGTACCATACTAGATTTTAGTCAGTTTTAATATCTAAAACTAATTTTTACTGCCAAATCTAGTAGTATTTTATACACCTGGGGAAAAGTGCTCTGTCTCACCTTTTCCTCAACTTTGGTACAACACTGTTCCTCACTCATTGCAATTCAGTCAGATGTAACTTATAGCTGATCTTTCAGGGGGTTTTTGAGAAACCATAAATCACATATGAGGCTATGGCCCAAGGGACCTCTGGTGGCCTAGATACTCTGCTGGAGAAGGAGGGACAATCTTCTCCTGGGCCAGTTGGATCCAACTCAATGGTATAAAACAACAACAACAAAAGAATTACATTTAAAAAAAAAAAAAAGAGAGAGGCTAAGGCCCATGGTCTTCACAATTATTTGTTGTGCATCAGAGAGTTGAACAATGACCAAAGAGGATAGAAGGAGAATTGATGCTTTTGAGCTGTGGTGCTGGAAAAGCGTATTGAGAATACCATGGACTGCTAGGAAAACAAAGAGATTTGTCCTGGAAAGGGTTAAACCGGGTGGCTCCTTGGAGGCAAGGATTCTGAGGCTCTGTCTATCATACTTTGGATATGTTGTGAGGAGAGACTGGTCCTTGGAGAGGGACATCATGCTTGGGAAGGTGGAGGGACAGTACAGGAGGGGAAGGCCCTCTATGAGGTGGATTGATTCAGTGACTGGGATAATCAGGATGGGAGTGTCAGAGACAGTGCGATTGGCACAGGACAGAGCAGAGTTTAGGGCTGCTGTACATAGGGTCGCTATGAGTCGCAAGCGACTTGACGGCACATAACATAACAACATATCAACAACAGCAACAACAACAGCACCCCATGGAACCACTGGCAAACGTAAATCACCAGACAGGAGCCACTTTTGACTTTAGCAGGACTACTGACCAAAGCACCAGAGCTTCCTTTCACTGCTCCTGTTGTTATTATGTGCAGTCAAGTCAGAACTAACTCAGAACTGCCATCAGGTTTTCATGGGCTGTAAAATGGATGTGAACAGACTGTCAATCTATCTCACTTGGAGCAAATGGTGGATTAGAAACACTTGCCTTTGGGTGGGCAGCACCACTCCTTACAGAGTGGCCACCAGAACTCTGTTTTAATGCTGATTGGAGTTGCATTGTAATTTGATTTACTTCTCAATTGGCATTGCTTGAATATTACCAAAATGATTTACGTGGAATACACATTCAATTTAGAATTATAAAGTTGAAGACTGAGTCTCTTTACTGACGTGATAATAAGCCCTTCAGGATGATCCCCTCCCCCACTTCACAGCATTGTATGAATAGAAAGCAAAGAAATGAAAGGATGTAACAAAACTTACATATCGATGGATATCAAATAGAGTTTTCTTGTTGGGAAAAATATTTCTTCAGAAAAATAGATAATGAAATGGTATTAGACAACAAACAGATTTAAACTCTTCTTTGTGTGTTTGACATTCAAAAATTTGGTCTTCAACCTCAAAAACAAAGTGAAAAAATTTACTCTGACCTTTAGGAAAAGCTCAGCCTTTCAGCCAGCAAAGACAACTGAAACAAAATGAATGCATATTCAAATGGAAGAATAAAACAATTTGTGTGTGTGTGTGTGTGTGTGTGTGTGTGTGTGTGATTGTCTCATGTCATGCTTACACAACAATACATACTCCAGAAGATACGTAAACATTTAGGAATTTAGTCAGTTCATTGACATAAGCAAAATTAATTGACGTTTATTGAAACTTCTGTAAAAATCTCATCTTTGGCAACGTGCCCTTCCTTTGCTAAACAGCTCTAGGATCTAGCATTGACTTCATTCTATTGTATTGAAATCATTTGTCTAAGTTTACTTCCTGCATTGGCTTCATGAGGATGTTTATTACACTCTGATTTTATATTCTCTGTTCCTAGCAGAAGAATAAGTACCTACTAATGGCTCTGTGTCTTAAGAGGTGAGTGGATATTATGTGCCTCGTAGCATTAAGAAGTTGAGAGCTCTGATGACCTGGTAGAGCTGTGTTGCTTGCTAACTTAAAGATAACATTTCTCTGGTGTTTCAAATCTAGTGGCTGCACCATGAGAGAACAATGAGCAATCTCCTCCCATGTGATTTAAGGTCTTTGAAAATGCTGGAGAGTCAGCTGTGAATCAGTTCTGACTCGACTGCAGGAAGAGGTAAGATGAGGTTAGTTGCTGCTTAACTGCTTTTAGTATAGATCCTCCAATGAAATAGAAACAAAACGTCGGTGAGGAAGGTAAGGAGTTCTGGGTGTCACTAATACTTGGCTGCTAGTATATCAGAGATGCCTCAGGGAAAAAAAAACCGAAAAAACAAAACAAAACAAAAAACAAACCAACAGAAAAAAACACCTTGGTGGTCTACTTTTTAGAAAATTTAACTCTTAAAACCCTATGGAGTACCTTTTATTCTGACACACTTGTGATTGCCATTGATTGGATTCAGCTTGATGGTAACTGATCATAAGAAAGGTAAAAGTAGAACACTAAGAATAATAAGATAGAGGAAATCATCTTAGATACTGAATTTCTATTCTTGCAGCTGATGAGCTGCATCTGTGGTCTTGTTGTCCTGTGTCCACTCACCTTTTCCTTCCCCTCTAACCATGCCCATAACCTCCTTGGGATCTCCTGGTATTAAAATATTTTCTGGATTTGGGAACTTAGGTTATTTTCCTAAGTGCTGTGTGTTTCCGGGAACTGTTTCTCTTCCAGATGATTCTAGTCTCTTGATTGTATTTTATTGCTGGCATGTAAATAAAGGCAAGAGTAGCAGAAGAAGATGCTAAAGAACTAAGCAAGCAAAGCTTAAAAGACCTTTTGAAATGGCTCATTTAATACAGTCTCTAAACAGTGCATATATGAAATGTAGAAAGCCCTCTTGTCAAATTGGACCAGGTTATAGTCTTCGTGGAACTTGTGTTACAGGAAGGATCTCTGGAGGTTTAGACTATCAGGAATTCCCTGGCTGATTCAAAGATGGCATCTGTCTAGGGGTTCGAATCCACCAACCACTCTCTGGAGAAAGAGGGGCAATCTCCTCCAGTGTGTTTTACAGTTTCCTGAAAACTTCCTTGAGATTCGACAACAAAGAGTGAATTTGCATATGTTAAAGGGTGTTTAAAGAGTTGCAATGTCTGTCTTAGATCAATGTGGAGTTTATTAAAGGGTTACAAGAACAGACTGAAATTTCTTATTTTTCCAATTGCAATCCTTTTATTTTTAAAATATATTTTATTTTATTGTGATTTTAACACAAGTTTATAGAAATGTTAGATTTTCATTCATTCGTTGCACATTTTGCTCCCTTCCCCACCCTTCCAGTTAATATTTATTTTTTTAGTATTCATTCACAATTGTGCAATTTCTTCCATGTCCCTACTTTCCCCCTCTCCATTACACATTGAAATGCTCTTCTTATTTTGGATTATTGTCATGCCTATAATGCCTAGTCATATATTCCCTTTAAGCAGTTATTTCCCTCATGTGTTCCAATTCAGTGTTCATTATCTATCCATTCTTCTTATTCTTCTCTAACCCCCCATGGCAGTCCTGCTATAACAATGGTGTTAGAAAAACTATGGTACATTCACACAACAGTATCCTATGCAGCACTGAAAACAATGAACTCGTAATATATTACACAGCATGGGTGGTCCTAGAAGACCTTTTGCTGAGTGAAATAGCTCAGTCACAAAAGAACAAATAATGCATAACACAACTGTTATAGCAGACTGGATTTTAGATACACTTCCGATGCAAGGTAGAGCATGAATTGGAGGGTGCATGAAAGGAGACAGGGTGACTAGTTAGAGGACTGGGACAGTTTTGCCCTATAACAAGGGCAGCCTGATCCAGGCAGGGTATTAAGGATGCATAGACATAATGGTAGTTGAAAGTTACTTATTGGAAATAGAGACAAGATTTTATGATGACTTAAATGTGAATGTATACACTAAAATAGTTTACCTCTTGAATGCTTAACTTAAACAAAAGCTAAGCATAAAAAGAATGACAGTAACATTATTTTTGGTTTTGGGGATTATGATATTAAAATGTAAAAGATATCTTATCTCTGAATACAGACAAACCTGTGTTCAGAGCTCTCAAATCCTTTTCATCTACTTTCTAGTGATGTTACCTTGACCAAGATATGTAACCCCACTAAACATATAGAATTTTATTACACTCTTCCTCGTCTTTAACAACAGCATAATAATTATAAAAGCTCTCACTTTATAGGCTACTGTGAGGATCAATAACTAAACAAACTTCTTGATAAACTTCTGAATGGATAATAAATATGCAAATGTATTGTTGTTTGGTGCCTTTGAGTTGAATAAGACTCATAGAGATCCTATGAACATCAGATTTGAACCCCATTCTCTCCTGTGCTTTCCTTATCATCTCTGACATATTTGTTCCCATTGCTCCAGTCATTGTGTCAATCCATTCCCTTGACTATCCTTTCATTAACTCTACCTTTCCAAGCATAATATCTCTTTCTAAGGAATAGCCTCTCCTAGCAGTAAGCTTTGATATATAGACAAGATGCTCTTGTGTGAACAAAGCAAGGGAACACGGAATGTTTTAAAATTAGGGAAGGTGTACATCAGGATTGCATCCTTTCTCCATACCTAATCAATTTGGTGCTTACCAAATTATATGAAAGTTTGAGTCTATGCATAATGTGGCATCAGAATTGGAGGAAGACTCATCAATAATCTACATTATGCAAATGACACGAGCTTGCTTGCTGTGAGGAGGACTTGAGATGGTTGCTGCAGAGAATCAGACTCCAGCCTTCAATATGAATTGCATCTCAATGTTAAACAAACAAACAAACAAAACAAAACTCATCACAAAAATTCTCACCACTGGTTAAAAGGCAACTTTATGAAAAGGTAGAGAACAGATTGAAACTGTCGAAGACTTCATCTTACTTGGATCCATAGTCAGTACACTTGGTACTGGCAGTCAGGAGATCATGAGACAATTAGAGAACTCTCCAAATTATTGAGGAACTTTGATGTTAGTTTGAGAACTAATGATCACCTTATTCAGGCCATGATCTTTTCAGTCATTTGCTATGCTTCTGAGAGCAGGACAATAAATAAGGATGGCAGAAGAAGAACTGATGCCTCTCAACTGTCATCTGGAGAATACAGAATATCCTATGGACTGCCAAGCAAACAAATAGATCTTGGAGAAGGTGCAGTCAGGGTATGCCTTGGAGGCAAAAATGATGAAATTTCATGTCACATCCTTAAGGTATGTTGTTAGGAGAAAGAGTCATCAAGCTTTTGGAAGGTTGAGAGACAGTGAAGGAGACAAAAAATTCTCAACCAGTCAGATTAACAGAGTAACTGCTGCTCAAGTGTGTCAGAAGAGATTGTGAGGATGGCACAGGATAGGAAAGGAGCCAGATCTGTTGTTCATCAGGTCACTATAAACTCCTGAAAGGAGCTTTCTGGATATACTTTTCCCGAGACATACCTGTTCTTTTGGCAACCCATGCAATATTCTGTACTCTTCTCCAACACCACAAATCGAAGGCATCAGTTCCTCTCTATCATTTTATTCACTGTCTAGCTTTCACAGGAATAGCAAGTGATTGAAAATATCTTGGTCTGGATCAGGTGCACCTTAGTCTTCAAAGTAACATCACTGCTCATTATTTTGCTTATATTTAAAGATTATTCAGAATACATTTTGGAGGGTCATATTAGAGGAGTCATATTAGTGGGCAGAGAAATTCAGCCATGTTGAATATTAACTTTATACTGATATCATGTGATTCATATTAATGGACAAAGAAATTCAACATTAATGTTAACTATATATTAATATTATAAAGTGATTATAGTCATTATTTAACTCACTTCGAAACAACTGTGTGAGTTGTTGTTGTTATGTGCCATGGAGTCATTTGTGACTCATAGCGACCCTATGTACAAGAGCTTTAAACGCTGTTCTATCCTGTGCCAACCTAGCCATCTCAAATGCACTTATTCCCACTGCTTCATTCACAGAATTGATCCATCTCATCGAAAGTCTTTCTCTCCTCGCTGCCCCTCCCTCTGCCAAACATGATGTCCCTCTCCAAGGACCAGTCCCTCCTTGCAGCATGCCCAAAGTAAGTCAGACGAAGCTTCAGACTCCTTGACTCCAGGGAACATTTTGGCTTCACCCTCTCCAGGACAAACCTGTTTGTTCTCCTAGCAGTCCATGGTATATTCAGCACTCTTCTCCAGCACCAAAGCTCAAAGGCATCAATTCTCTTTCTAGCAACCCTATTCACTATCCAACTCTCTGATGCATAGCACATAATTGCGAAGGCTATAGCCCAGATCAGGTGCACCTTAGTCTCCAGCCTGACATCGTTGCTCTTCAGTACTCTTGAGCGATCCCTCACAGCTGACTTTTCCAATGCAATTAATCTCTTGATTTTCTGGCTGCTGTTACCAAGAGTGTTGATTGTGGAGCCAAGCAAACTAAAACTGTTAACTATCTCAATCTCTTCACCATCCATACTGATGCTGCCAATTAGCCCAGTGGTGAGAATCTTTGTTTTCTTGATGTTGAGCTTCAATCCATATTGGAGGCTGCAGTCCTTGACCTTCTGCAGCAAGCGCTTCAGGTCCTCCTCAGTTTCAGCAAGCAGTGTTGTGTCATCTGATTACGAAGGTTGTTGATGACTCTTCCACCAATCCTGATGCCACATTCCTCTTCGTACAGCCCAGTGTCTCGGATGATCTGTTCTGCATATAGATTGAAAAGGTATGGAGACAGAATACATTCCTGATGGACCCCCTTCTTGATTTTGAACCATGTAACATCTCCTTACTCTGTTCTGACTACTGCCTCTTGGTCCAAGTATAGGTTTCACATTAGCACAATCAAATGTTCTGGGAGTCCCATTCTTCTCAGAGTCAGCCACAGCTTGTTGTGATCCACACAGTCAAAAGTGTAACTGTGTAAGACAGATATGATTTATCTGCTCTTAAAAATACTAGAACTAAGATTAAGAAAGTTGGGAATTGATTATATTTGAAATCATGTCTGCTTGATTTGAAAGCATCAATTGTTTCTAAAATTTGGGCTAATGTAGTAGCAAAGTTGTGTTTGCCTTAACTTTTCTTAAATAGGTGCTGGTTTATAATAAACTGTACATCCCTTGACTTTTCTTCACCTTGCTTTTTTATATATTTAGGGGAAATATTCTATCAGCATCTGGTTTACCATGTTTGGGGGTGGGGGGTAGAGGAGAGAAAGAAAATGCTTGCTTAAAGATATCTTCTCCCCTAATGAAAAAGAAAAAAAATTTAAAGGAACACAGTTCAAATCCAACAGCTGCTCTGTGGGAGAAAGATGGGCAATCTCCTCCTACGGGATTAAAGTGCCTCTGAAAACCCACTGGGAGATCAGCTCTGGGTCGGTTTCAATCCGACCATACTGAAGCACATCAATGAAAAGGCAGGGTTCTTCACAACAAGCAGGACTAGTAACCAAAAGTTTGACAGTTCCATCTAAGAGCTGTTAAATGGAAGCAGTCTTACAGCCTTGGAAACCTGATGGAGAGTTTTCATGAGTCATAATCAGCTGGATGACAGTAGATTTGATTTCTGATTTAGCAGGGTCCAGGAATTGCCTTTGCATAATATAAACATGTTATTGTTGTTGTGTATGATAGAGTTGAAACTGACCCATAGCTGACCCTCCAGCAGGTGTTCAGAGGCAGTTAATTGCACGGGAGTAGATTGCTCATCCTTCTTCCATGGAGAAGCTGGTGGCCTCGAACAGCATGCTTTTGGGTTTGCAGCTTAGCTTCCTATAGGTAAGCCACCAGAGTTCCCTAATATAAACATAGAGGAGGGAAATTTTGACTAGCAAATATAAAAGAAAAATGTGACTCGTAAAATAATTATTGTAAGGTTTTAAAGTTCTCTTTGTTGGAGAAGTTGTAGCCAGAATGCTCCTTGTAGACAAAGATGATAAAGCTTCATCTAACACACTTTTGGGAATATAGCTAGGAAAGGCTATTTTTTAAAGAAAGAGCATTGTGCTTGGAAAGGTGGAGGGATGGTGAGTGAAAGGAAAACCCTCAATCAGGTGTATTGACACAGTGACTGCAGCAATGTGATCGAGTGTATCAGAGATAGTGAGGAAGACAGAAGGAACAGAGTTCAGATCCGTTGGTAATAGGATTGCTATGAGTCTTACTTGATGGCACCTAAGAACAACAACAACAAGGTTTATGAGATTTCATTTTGTTTATATTTCACTCAGTTATGCCCTGGCCTTCATGGCCAAAGGGAACAACCTTAGTATTAACATTTGTTCCTCAACTATTTCTATTTTGTGCAGTGTAATACTATCTTGACTAAAGGATATTTAATCAACTCAAAAACGCGATTAATTGTTCTTGTGTTGGAATCGACTCATAGCTGACTCTCCAAGCAGTTTTTTAGAGATTATAAATCACAAAGTAGGAAATTACCTGTCTTTCCCCTGCAGAATAACTGGTGGTTTCCAACCCCTTGCCTTGGGTTTGTCAGTGCAAATTTTTATCCACTCTTTGTTGTGTACCATCGAGTCAGAACTGAACCATAGTTCATCGTCCAGCAAGTTTTCAGAGACTTTAGATTGCTCAGAAAGATATTGCCTATATGTCTTTCTGCAGAGCACTTGGTAGATTCGAACAGTGTACCTTTGGACTGGCAGCACATTTCTTTACCACTAGGTACCATAACTGGAAGCAGGAGTGGCATTCACCTCCTAAACTACATGCTTCCAGAAACTCTATGAACTTTGATAAATGTCGATAGTTGTAGAAGGGCTTCAGGCCTTTTGTTCATAGGGTCGCTATGAATCATGCTCGACTCGACGGCAATCAACAACAGGCACAGTAAAACAGATATAGACATACAAGTATAAACCTCAGCGTCTTAACTTTTCACCGTGTTTATCCAATTTGAGTATTAAATAATTGGAGAAACAAAACTATGAAGAAAACATTGCATTAGAATTGGGGGAAGAATCATTAACAATATGTGATTCTCAATCTTGCTGAAAGTGAAGAGGTCTTGAAGCACTTATTGATGACAGTACAAGACAACAGTTTTCAGCATGGATTACCTCTTAACCTACTACAAGAACCCTCATACCTGGACCAGTAGGCAACATCATGATAAATGGAAAAAATACAAACATTAGCAAGAATCTCATTCTACTTGGACCCACAATAACTGTAGAAGCCAAAACCAAAACAGAAATAGCAAAAAAACTCAACAAAATCTACTACCAGTTAATTTTTAATTTAAATGTTAAAAAGCAAAGATCACTTTGAGAACTAAAGTACACAAGGCTCAAGTCATGATGTTTTTATTTGCCTTGTATGCATAAAATAGCTTGACAATGAAAAAGGAAGATTGAGGAAGAATTGTCCCATTTTAATTATGGTACTAGCAAAAAATATTAATATTACTATGGACTGTCAGAAGAATGAACAAATCTATCTTGGAAGAAGTATAGCCAGAATGTTCCTTTTAGAGAGATGTTTAGCACCAAATTTACGTGATACTTTATGACATTTGACTTCTTCACTAATGCCCCAATGGTCCAGTGTGTGATACTGGGCTGCTAACTGAAGGTTATCTCTTTGACTACACCAGCCATTGTGAGATACAAAGATGGGCTATCTTCTCCTCCTCAAAAACCCAACAGAAGTTTGCTGCATGACTTTGCTAATGTTAAATAATATAATCTCCCACATAAGCAGATAAAAGAAATTGCTACAGTTATGCCGCTTTGATAAATAGGGGAACTGAGGTTTTGGAAGACTTAGCCACCTGACTCAAAGACTGGTGAGCAGATCAGTTAGTTCTGACTCCAAAACATATATTTGACTATTAAACTGTTGTACCCTCTCATGAAAACCAAAGTAGAATTTTAAAATAACATCTAATTAAAAATAATTTTCTTTGAATTTTTATTTTTTTCATTCTTTCATCCTTTGTTTCTTGCTAAAAATGTGGTCATTGTGTACAGAGTACAGTAAATATGTTGCTTAAAAATAGGTGGTTGTTGTTATGTTCCATCAAGTTGGAAAAGATTCATTGTAAACCCTCCAGTGGGTTTTTGGAGACTGTAAATCAGATAGGAGGAGGTGGCCCATCTTTGTCCCATGGAGCAGCTGCTAGATTCAAATCTCCACCTTTGAATTGACAGTGCAACTCCTTACCCACAAGTTGACGAGAGTAGCCCCTAAAATAGGTGGTGAATATTTTCCATGCCAATAAATATTCATTGTATGATTTTAGTGGCTGAATGGATTTACTCTAAGTTATTTAACTATCTTTCTATTGATAAATACTTGACTTCCTTCCAATTTTCTTCTTTTATGAATTATGCTGAATAAACAAAACCATTGCTAAATTTGGGCAAAATGATAATTAGTTCTCTAAGAAAAATGCCTACTAATATTACTGCTGGCAACAGGATATTTTTCCCTTTTTTATTCTTTGCAGTTTTGAAACACATTCTTGGGCTTCCTTCTAGAATCTGTACCAATTAATTTTTATTGGAAAAAAGATTTACAAAGTTTCTCTAAAGGAATATATATAAAAGATATATATATTTAAATGAGGATAGTATGCGTGTATTTGTATTGTAAGGAAGAAAACAAGTTTTCATATGTTTTAAATGGCAGAATTAAAAATATTTAACAACTGAATAAAATCTTGACACAAATATGATATAAAATAGACTATTTTTTAAATAACATTTTACTTTATTGGAGCTTTCTAAAGATGTTCATACTCTGATCACTGGAATTCTGAATGTATACTTTTGAGACAGCTCCAAAGTACTGAAAAGCAATGATGTCAGTCTAGAGACTAAGGTGCACCTGATACACGCCATGGTCTTTACAATCACTTGCTATGCATCATAGAGCTGGACAATGATTAGAGATGATACAGAAGAATTGATGCCTTTGAGCTGTGGTGCTGGAAAAGAGTATTGAATATACCATGGACTGCTAAGAGAACAAACGTGTTTGTCCTGGAGAGGGTGAAAAAAGTCTACTCCTTGGAGGGAAGGATTCCGAGACTTTGTCTGACATAATTTGGACATGTTGCAAGGCAGGTCCAGTCCTTTGAGAGGGACGTCATGCTTGGAAGGGTGAAGGGACAGTACTGGAGAGGAAGACCGTTGAGGAGACGGATTGATTCAGTGACTGAGGTAATGGGGGTAGGTGTATCAGAGACAGTGAGATTGGCACAGGATAGAACAGGGTTTAAGGCTTTGTACATATGGTTGCTATGAGTCCCAGGTGACTAGATGGCACATAACAGCAACAACAACAACAATATAGGGAAAATATATGGAAGATATAATTAAGTGGAAGAAAGATTCAATTAAGATTAGACTTTACAGTAGTGAAGTAATCCAGGATAACCCAGGTGAATCTAACATAATCACATGAGCGTTTAAGACTAGAAAACTTCCTCAGGCTGGAGTCTGATAGCTGTAGCAGGAGAAGGAGCTGGAGAGATGAGAAATGTGAAAAGTATTTAGACTGCTCTGCTCAACGGATACAGATGGCAGACAGGGTGAAATAATAAGAGCAGTGCCTGGACACAAAGGTTGGGCTGCCACTGACAGGAAATGCATCCATTGAAGTTCAAGGTGGATGTTTCTTAGTAGCATAATTATTTGTAAATGTCCAGATATTAATGTTGATCTGAAATGAGATGTGTGTGTTTGTGTATTTATTTTCATCAAATTTATATCTTTACAAAAATAGATCATACCAAATACTGATAACCATTGGCAAGTATATTATTTTAATGGTGGATAGTGAAGAGACTGAGATTGTTAACAGCTCTAGTTTGCTTAGCTCCACAATCAACACTCTTGGTACCAGCACCCAGGAAATCAAAAGATTAATTGCATTAGGAAAATCTGCTGCCAGGGACCACCTCTCCAGAGTACTTAAAAACAGCAAAATCTCCTGATGTTAGTCAGAAGATTAAGGTGTACCTGATCCAGTCCATAGTCTTTGCAATTACTTGCTATGCATCAGAAAGCTGGACAATGACAAGGGATGATAGAAAGAATGTTGATGCCTTTGAGCTGTGGCACTGGAGAAGAGTATTGAATATATCATAGACTGCTAGGAGAACAAACAGTTTTGTCCTAAAGAAGGTGAAACCAGACTGCTTCTTAGAGGCAAGGATTCTGAAACTTCGTCTGACATACTTTAGACATGTTGCAAGGAGGGACCAGTCCTTGGAGAGGGATGTTATGTTTGGAAGGGTGGAGGGACAGCACAAGAGAGGAAGACCTTGGATGAGATGGATTGATTCAGTGACTGGGGTAATGGGAATAGGTGTGTCAGAGACAATAAGGTTGACATAGGATAGAGCAAATTTCAGGACTGTTGTACATAGGGTTGCTATAAGTCGCAAGTGACTCGATAGCATGTAACAACAAGGCTCCGTCTAACATATTTTGGACATGTTGCAAGGAGGGACAGGTCCTTGGAGAGGGACATCATGCTTGGTAGGGTGGAGGGACAGCACAGAACGGGAAGGCCCCCTATGACGTGGATTGATTCAGTGACTGGGGTATTCGGGATGGGTGTACCGGAGACGATGCGATTGGCACAGGACAGAGCAGAGTTTAGGGATGTTGTACATAGGGTCGCTATGAGTCGCAAGCGACTCGACGGCACGTAACAACAACATCTAGAGAGTCTCTTAGTCTCCTCTTAATAGTTGCCTTTTAACTTGTCATTATTTTGCATATTGTCTTTGTTATTATTTACTGTCAAGTCAGAAGCAACTCACAGCTGACCCTCCGGCAGCTTTCCAGAGACCCTAAATTGCACCTGGGGAGATTGCTCACGTTTTTCCCACTGAGGTGGATTCAAACCATGGTCCTTGGCGTTCCAGGACAACCCATTATCACTAAGCCGTCAGAGCTCATTATACTCCACTTTAATCACTCCTAAGTAAATGTTTTGTAGAAACAAATCAATAGCACATTTAAGTTTATTTCAAAATATGAAAATTCCTTTGTGTTTGTATCAAGCTGAGTGGCACACTGCTGCAGCCGTAGCTTTACGTCAGAAAGGGGGGACTAATCATGGAGTTGTATGTGTTGTTTGTTGAGGGGAGGTTGCGGGAAATTGAAAGAATCTGGTCTTGAAAACAATGTATTAGAATTTTGTAAATAAACTAGTATAAAAATTATAGTGGGAATAGAGATTTCACTATTGTTTTGACTTTTCTTAGCACGGAACATTTGAAGCAGTTTGATATTGCATGTGATTCAAGCATCAGTTGTCAAAATTAATTTACCACATTGTATTTTATAAATATTTTACCTCTCTTCATGCTCATTTTAAAAAATCAAGTCTGCTTCAAAGCTAATTTAAAACTTGTTCAGTGCTTGATAGTTGTAGTTGAGAGTAGGCCTCATCTATTTAAAAAAAAAATTAAAATCAGCCAGAGCCCTAAACTCAAAATCGTGTTGTTATTGGCTCGATAGTACATGATGTTGTTATTGTTACGTGCCATGGAATGCCTCTATAAACAATATCTCTGAACCTTGCTCTTTCCTGAGCCAACATCACTGGCTCTGACACAGCTGACCCCATGGCCACATTCACTGTGTCAATCCATCTAATCCAAGGTCTTCCTCTCTTGTGCTGACCCTCTACCCTTCCAAGCATGATGTCTGCAAGTGCTTGGCCCCTCCTGACAACATGTCCAAGGTATGTCAGACGGACTTTCAAAGTCCTTGTGTCTAAGGAACAACCTGGTCTCACCCTCTACAGAATAGACCTGTTTGTTGTCATGGCAGTCCGTCCATGATATGTTCAATACTCTTCTCCAGCACCACAATTCCATCCTTATTCATTGTCCAGCTCTCAGTTACAGAGCAAGAAGCTGAGAAAACTGTGGTCTGGATTAGGGTGCCTTAGTCTTTAGACTGACATCGTTGCTCTTTAGCACTCTGAAGAGGTTCCTGACAGCATATTTTCCTAAAGCAACTCATTTTTTGGTTTCATGACTGCTGGTGACAAGAGTGTTGATTGTGCATCTGAGCAAGATCAAATTGTTAATAACCTTGATCTTTTCCCCATCAGTTGTGATGCTGCCATCTGGCCTGGTGATAGGAATCTTTGTTTTCTTTTCCTCTTTTTTGTTTTTTTATACCTTTGTTTTCTTGGTGATGAGATGCAATCCATTATTGAAGACTGCTGTCCTTGCTGCAGATGCTTCAAGTTCTCCTCGGTTTCAGTGAACAAGCTTGTATCATCTCCATAATGGAGATTGTTGAAGAGTCTTCCTCCAATCTTGATGATCCATTCCTTTCATAAAGTATAGTCTCTTGAATTATCTGTAACACATATAGATTGAAAAGGGACGGAGAACAGCATACATCCCTGAGGTACTCCTGTTTTGGTTTTGAACCATGCAGAGTTCCCCTGCTCTGTTCATAAAACTTCCTAGTCTATCTGGACACATCAGAACTCCAGGCAAATCATTGTCCTATTCTACTGACAATGAACATTAACTTAGAGAGAGGTCCAATGGCCTCATATGGAGTACATTGTTCAGATAAGCAAATGTTATGAGACTTTGGCATTCGAATCCATCAGCTGTTCCATGGCACAAAGAGAGACAATCTCCTTTTCTTAAGATTTAAAGCACCAAAAACCCAATGGAGGGTCACTGAGTCAGCATCTCCTCAATGGCAAGAAGTGAGTGAGTGGCCTCTTTAGTGTCATGCCTACAGGAGTGATTCTAGTTGAGGGAACTACCTTACGTTCTGGTGGTGGTTAAGCTCTTATCTGCTAAATCCAAGTCAGTGTGCACCTGGCACAAGCCAAGATATTTGTAATTGTTTCATATGCACGTGAAAGTTGAACAACAACAAAAAAAAGACAGAAGAAGAATTAATGCCTTAAAATAGTGGTAATAATAAGCATAGAACAATGATAATTAATTATATAAAATGTAATGTATTGAATGACTATGTAGAACACAATGTGCATGTGCAAAACATAATGTATATAAATGGTTATATGCAAATCAATTTAAAAAATTCCGTTTAAAAACAAACAAAAAATTACAAGCCTTCCTAGTCTAGGTATAGGTTTTGCATGAGCACAATCAAGTATTCTTCCAGAAATACAAGCTGAGTTTAGAAGATGAATCTTGGCTAAAAGCAAAGAGTATCAGAAAGATGTCAATTTGTGTTTTACAAAGGCTTTTGACAGTGTGAATCACAACAAATGGTGGCTAAAATTAGGAGAAATGGGAACTGCAGAACATTTAATTGTGGTCATGTACAGTCATGTGTTCAGAAGAAATACATGATAGTTTCAAGTATTTCCACAAAGTAAATGCTTTTGAATGATAAAATGAATAACCACACACTTGTGATTCTTTTCATTTCCACAAGCTTTGAAATAAAATTGTTGTTGTTATATGCTGTCAAGTTGCCTGCGACTCATAGCGACCCCATGTACAATAGACCTAAATCCTGCTCTATCCCTGACCAATGTTATTGTCTCTGGCATTCCTGTCCCCATTACCCCAGCAACTGAATCAATCTATGTCATTGAGGATCTTCCTCTCCTGTGCTGTCCCTCCACACTCACAAGTATGACGTCCCTCTCCAAGGACTGGTGCCTCTTTGCAACATGTCCAAAGTATGTCAAACAAAGCTTCAGAATCCATGCCTCCAAGGAGAAGCCTGGTTTTACCCTCTCTAGGATGACCCTATTTATTCTCCTAGCAGTCCTTAGTATATTCAATACTTTTCTCCAGCCCCACAGCTGAAAGGCATGAACTCTCCTTCTACCCCTAGTCATTGCACAGCTCTCTGATGCATAGCAAGTAAATGCAAAGACCATGTGTTATATCAGGCACACCTTAGTCTCCAAACTGACATTGTTGCTCTTCAGTACTTTGGAGAGGTCTCTGACAGCAGACTTTCCCAATGCAATTCTTCTTTTAATTTCCTGGCTGTTGGTACCAAGAATGATGATTGTAGAGCCAAGCAAACTGAAGCTGTCAACAATCTCAATCTCTTTACGATCTGTCATGATGCTGTCAATGAGTCCAGTAGTGAGAATTTTTGTTTTCTTAATGTTGAGCTTCAGTCCGTATTGAAGGGTGCAGTCCCTGACCTTCTGCAGTAAGTACTTCAGGTCCTCCTCAGTTTCATAAAGTAGGGTTGTGTCAACTGCATAATACAGATTGTTAATGAGTCTGCATCCAATCCTGCTCAATTTTTCCTCATAGAGCCCAGCCTCGCAGATAATTTGTTCCACATATGTTGTTGTTGTTGTTATGTGCTGACGAGTTGCCTGCAACTCATAGCGACCCTATGTACAACAGCCCTAAACTCTGCTCTGTCCTGCGCTGTCCCTCCACCTTCCCAAGCATGATGGCCTCTCCAAAGACCGGTCCCTCCTTACAACATGTCCAAAGTATGTTAGATGAAGCCTCAGAATCCTTGCCTCCAAGGAGCCGCCTGCTTTAACCCTCTCCAGGATGAATCTGTTTGTTTTCCTAGCAGTCCATGGTACCCTCAATACTCTTCTCCAGCACTACAACTCAAAGGCATCAATTCTCCTTCTATCCTCCTTGGTCATTGTCCAACTCTCTGATGCATAACAAGTGATTGCAAAGATCATGGCCTGTATCAGATGCACCTTAGTCTCCAGAGAGACACCATTGCTCTTCAGTACTTTGGAGAGGTCCCTAACAGCAGACTTTCCCATGGCAATACACCTTTTCATTTCCTGGCTATTGCTGCCAAGAGTGTTAACTGTGGAGCCAAGCAAACTAAAGCTGTGAGCAATCTCAATCTCTTCACCATCCATCCTGATGCTACCAATTGATTCCACATATAGTTTGAAAAAAATATGGAGATAGGACACATCTCTGACACAAGCTCTACCCTATTTTAAGCCATCCAGTGTTTCCTCGCTCTGTTCTGATTACTGCCTCCTGGTCCAAGTATAGGTTTCCCCTAAGCGTAGTCTAGTATTCTGAGATTCCCATTCTTTTCAGAGTCTGCCACAGTTTGTTGTGATCCACATAGTCAAATACCTTTGCATAGTCAATGAAACACAGACATTCCTCTCGTACTCTGCTTTCTACCAAGATCCATCTAATATTAGCTGTAAAATCCCTCATGCCACGGCCTCTTCTAAGTCCAGCCTGCACTTCAGGTATATTAAAAACAAAACAAGAAACCAACAAATTTTGTATTTACCACAATCAATTGTAATGCATTTTAGAAGATTTTACTTTGGGCTATACTTCAATTTTGTTGACAATATTTTGTGCTGTAGTTTTGCACATAGATTATACAAGAGGCTCATCGTTCAGTCTCTTCAGATTAATCTTGACTCGGACCAATTGGCAGCATCATTATGGATGGTGAAGAGATTGAGATAATTAACAGTTTTAGTTTACTTGACTCCACAGTCAACACAACAGCAGCCAGGAAATCATGAGATGAATTGCATTGGAAAAGTCAGCTGTGAGGGACATCTCAAGAGTACTGAAGACTAAGGTGCACCTGATCCAGGCTATAGTCTTTGCAATTATGTGCTATGCATCGGAGAGTTGGACAGTGAATAGGAATGATAGAAAGAGAATTGATGCCTTTGAGTTGTGGTGCTGGAGAAGAGTGTTGAATATACCATGGA